>NW_027103967.1:0-364121 GCF_902728285.1 Clytia hemisphaerica | reverse complement strand
TTAAATAAAATAGACCTTTTTTCAAAGAGGCCACCCTGTTGAATAATTATGTAGTCCAGCAGAAAAACAATGATAGAGCTATGCATAATTACTGTATCATGTATATCGTATACATTATGCATGGTTTTATCATTGTTTTTCTGCTGGACTACATAATTATTCAACAGGGTGGCCTCTTTGAAAAAAGGTCTCTCCCGGCAGTGACGGAATTCCAGGCAAACTTTAAAGAGAAAGTATCAGAATCAGGGCTCGAAATAACGGTCGGACATCGGACATAGTCCGACCCAATTGCTGAAATGTTCCACCCAAATCGATTCTAGTCGGACATCATGTCCGACCCGCCCAATTACTTTTGGTGCCTTCAAAAAATTTGTCAGATTGTGAAATTTCCAAAAGTAATTATATAATGAACTGAACATAGAATTAGTAACCTCTTTATTTACACACAAAAACTCCCAAAGTTGCAATCATTAGTGTTAGATGTTCATTTTAGTGTGATGCTTTTTCTCAACAAATGAAAGCATGCTTCAAGTAAAAACCATAAGCTTCTGACCATTAATTGGCATTTCTTTAGCTTCTTTCTTTGACTTTGTGATCAATGTGAAATTCTATCAGAAGCTTGTGTTAGACTTGAAGTATATAGATTTGGAAGTAAGTGCAGTCTGTCAGGTGTATTTTCATTCAAGTAAAGATTACTGTACTCAAGCTCACAAAAACAAAATAGGGCACCTGCTTTTTTCCTTTTTCACTCAAATAAATCGCGATCGTTTGTTTGATTTTCCTTATAAGGAAATTTAGTATTTCAAGCATTCTTGAGTATTTATATGATCACGATCATGGTTTTTGGAGACAGAGGCCTTACATTAATTAATTAAATTCAATTATGCCTGAGATGATTCATTATACTCTACGTACAGAAACCTTTTGCTTTTAAGTTGAAAGACGAATGTCCGACCCCACATAAAAATCAATCGGACATGTCCGACCCAATTTACTTTAAAAGCCTTAGGACATGTCCGACCCAAATCAATTTTTGATCGGACAATGTGTCCGAACACCTAAATATTGTTATTTCGAGCCCTGCAGAATTCCATGAATTTTACTTAATTTTGCATTAAATTTTGGAATTCCATGATTTCTTTAGGTTATACAGTAACAGACAGTTAGGAACATTTGGCGAGTTCCTGTACCAGTGCGTCACAAACAGCGATATTTCGATCACATGGAAGCGCTTCAATCAAAACACCAGCTTTTTTGGATTTTTGTCTCGTTTACCCAAACGCTTCAATATCGCGTAGGCTTGGAGGTCAAGACTAGAACCCCCAATACGAGACATTTGCCTGACCGAAAAAAAATCATCATCATCAATTTTGTTAATTGTCAGAATCGTTTACTCATTGGAAATACACAACTTTCTGAAGTTTCGTTTTTTTTCGGTTTTGCTTCATTTTAAAAATAACGAAGATGAAAAGTTACCATCAATCCTGCGAGTAAAAGAAAGTATTCTGACTAGTCTACGAAAAGTGCACTCGCGCGGCGAATAGAATATCTCGTAAATTAATATATGCATAAAACTGACGAAATTCTTTTTCTTTATGCTGGATAACCAAATTTGGCAATGCATAATTATTACAAGCGGCCGAGAAAGTTTGTGTGACGCAAAAATTGCGCGATAAACGAAGCCCTAGAAAAACGCCCACTGAAAATTGAAACTAGGAATTTATTGAATATTTCACAAATGAAGTATCAAACTTTTTGTTTTTTGTAATTATATATTATAAATTCATAATTTTTAAAGACTATTTTTTGAAAGTCAAAGGACAATTAAAGTGAATTTAAGCTGATTGAGTGGATATTGGGCGGACGGGCTCTTTGCATGTTCCGAGATCGGAAATTAAACGAGAGTAAAAGACGGGGGCGTTCTAGTATGTAATATTAATTCATTATTATTATTTATTTATTTTTTTGGGAATGAAAAATTAATTTTTGATTTTTGAATTAAGGAAATATAATATATATAATATATTATATTTGATTGTCAATGCCAAAGAAAAGATATTTCTTTACTTTAAAACGAATAATCTGCTGTGTTGCTTCGCCACTTATACCCCCAGATTGTTTTAGTAGGCAATTCGGTCACGTAAATAACACGCGTATATGTTGAAGCCGACTATGGACAGACCGAAATTGCAATTACATAAATTATTGTGGAAGTGAACGCTTTAGATGAAATGTTTGGGAAATAAAAAAGATAACTTTTGTGAGAATGTTGAGTTTTGATTATATGGCTGTTTGTGACGCACTGTGTACGCGACCGCGATCTAAAAAATCATAACAACATCAACACTCATTAAAAAATGACGTTCGTGTCTTTTCACACTTTTTTTTTAGCCTAGATGATGTAGCAAACATAGTAAATATAAGCACACTGTGCATTTAATTGGCTGAAGTTTTTTTTTGCGTCGGAAAAACTTTTTCAAACTTTCAGCAATGATTGACCAAACTATAGGAAATTCTATAGAAAATTGTTTTTAGTTGTTTGGGCTAGACGGCAAATTGGTAAAATGCCGAACGTTTTGCAACATTTTGAAAATTGTTTGCCGACGGGAGAAAAAAATGTGCAACTATCACTGAACAAATGTTGAAGGCTGAAACTTTCTATGGTTATCAGAAAAAGGATGATGAATTCAAAAATCACATTCGCTAATTTTAGTTCTTTCATTTTCATGTAGTTTTTTTCACTTTTTTGCTTCTTTTGCATGGGAATGTCCCAAAAAAAAGTTTTTATTTCTGCCGAAATAGATTTTCTTTTCATTTGGGGTTTCTCCTTTCAGAAAAACTTATTCTTTATTCATAAGTTTTTGTTCCTCCATATCCAGAGGCCCCTTGAAAGTGGGTCATACCACCTTTTTTGACTCATTTCAACCTTTTCCGAGCTAATTTTCTTCAAAAACAAAAATAAAACAATGCAATGTCTTCTTTTTTCAAAAAAAGATATATCTTTCGTTATTTTGATTTATACTAAATATTTTACAAATATTTTTATATAATAATATTCTAACACCATCAAAGAATTCTCCCTCCAAATTTCAGGTCTCTAGCTACACTAGAAAAAGAGATATGCAAAATTGAAGAAGCATGCTGGAAAATTTCTTTTTTTTCTTTTTTTGACGAATTTTTCCAAGCTGTTTTCCTAACCTTTTTTTTGACATTTTTAGTCAAATTTTTGACACTAAAATTTGAATATCTTTGCAACCACTTATCCTCTGGAGGCCTATGATCCCTCCATTTTCTTTCTTTTTCAAAGCTCTACAAGATGGATAGGTTTTGAAAAAAAAATAAAAATTTGAAAAATCTTCTGAAGTTGCTAACTAAAACACCATTTGTTGTGTGCTGCGGTGGAGTGTATGACGTAACTCGCGCGATAACTAACTCGCCTTTTGTTGGAAGATCATATTGGGCGTTTTGGCGTTACCACCCTCGAAGCTAGCAGGCGCCCCGGTCTTTCCGCAACTCTTTCCACCATTTAGATGGTCATAACAATAGATCCAAAAGGGCGCCATAATCTTGGAAGATAATTTGTTTTGGTCTCCAGCTTTGGGAAGTAGCAATGTCACGCGTGTTCCAAAAGACAAAACAATGGAACTGCGTCAATCCGTTCAGCTGACCAAAATGACACAAAAATGACAAAATGACCTGTCAAGACATTCTAATATCTTTTTGTTTGGTAAAGCAACCAATTTCAAATATCTTGACAAGGAATAAATCGCTACCTTAATTCAAAAGGGGCCTAAGTCCAGGTACCCCCCAGTTCAAAAGGGGCCTAAGTCCATTTTTATGAAATTTGAGATCTTTAGTTTTTCTCAATCTCTGGCTCATTTGCTCTCTTTTGATGTACATAACAAGTAGTTTTTAAAGTTAAAAAGGTTCAAAACTTCATACTGAAAGCTCTGATAAAAGTGATGTTTAATTCAAAAGAGGCCTAAGTCCATCATCTTTTTACAATTAAGGGCCTATTAGGCGTACAAACTTTCGCGAGCAGAAACTTTCGCGAGGACGAAAAATCGCGAAATTCACGACATTTACTTTCGCGAATTTAACGGAAAAATATTTTTCGCGAGCATAAACTTTCGCGAATCAAGACGTAAAATTGAGAATTTTCACATGAAAAAATGGCTTAGAGGGACAAATACTTCTTAGATTGGCTTGAAACATTTGTCCTTTGACTTACTAGTCTTTTAGCAGGCTAAAAAGTGTCATAAAAGTTACATTTTATTCAAAGTTTGAAGTTCTACAGATTTTTTATTTTGTCAAGAATTTTTCGCGAGCCTAAACTTTCGCGAATGGCCCTTCCTAGAATTTTTAAAGACATTTTCTTTCGCGAAAAGGGCCAAAATTCGCGAAAATCGCGAAAGTTTCTGCTCGCGAAAGTTTGTACGCCTAAAGTAAGTCCATCAACTTTTTACAATAAAAAGGCCTAAGTCCACCAAAATAAGTTTGTTAAGTTTTGAAGAGGCCTAAGTCCAATTGAATTGCAAATGGGCCTAAGTCCATGCATCCTAAAAAGTTTAATTGAGTTTTTCTTTATTTTACTGAGATTGTCTTTTCTCTTTTGTAAGTGGTTTTATTTTGGAGTGTCATATGTGCAGGTTTTGAACTCTAAAAGGCAGAAATTCACCCTCACACGTTTTTCAAAATTCATGTTTAATTCAAAAAAGGCCTAAGTCCACTCTGCAAGATTTACTAAGTTGCACCTGTTACATACAAAAATACATTCCTTTCAAACGAATGCCTTTTCATTGGAAAAACAACTTATAGCTATGGCTTTCAGAAAACATTTACTTCAAAGCTTTACCATCAAAAATGGTTTCAGAATCAAGGAAAAACTTTAATTGCAATTTTCTCAAAATGACCCAAATGGACTTAGGCCCCTTTTGAATTAAGGCTCACAGGACTTAGGCCCCTTTTGAATTAAGGTAGCGAAAAATAAGCTTTTCATATAGCCAAACAGAATTACCATAGCTTTTACCAAAAAAAATATATCAAAGATTCAATTTCAGCCATTTTCAGCCAAATCCAACTTTTGTTCTTGCTGGGGCTTTGGGGAAACTTATCCTGTCCATGTGTAAACATTCCTGTATGTTTGTTATGTACTTGACTACCCTTGATTTTAAGGTTTTAATTATTTCTTTTTCTTTTGCCATGTGTACTAAAAGATTCTACAATGTTTGGGGAACTCAAATATCCAAAAGTTTTTCTGTTTTTCATGGAAAAATGAGCTATAAAGGCAATTTCTTTGCTTAAGGTTTGTTTTTTCTTCGTGAATTTTCGTTTTCAATCTTTCTTTAAAGATTTAATATTTTATCAATTATCTTGGGATTTTCAGGGTTTATTCTAGAACTATTTGGGAGTAGAGAGCTTTTTACAGATCTTAAAAAGGTTTACTAATTCTTTCGATATACCTTAAAGGAAGAAATTTTGGCGGGAATTTAATTTGGCGGATGGCCAAAAAAGTTTTTTCAGAGGGAATTTAATTTGGCGGATGGACGAAATAACTAAATTTGGCGGGAATTTAATTTGGCGGTCGCTTAAAAATTTAACCTTAAGATGGCTTCAAAACAGCGAAAAAATAGCAAAAACACCTTAAAAGAGATCATATTTTCAAAATGTTTAATTTCGCAGGAATTTAATTTGGCGGAAATTTAATTTGGCGGATTGCGGAAAAAAGAAATTTTGGCGGGAACTTAATTTGGCGGATTTCAGTCAAATCCGCCAAATCCGCCAAATTTTCTTTCCGCCAAAATTTCTTCCTTTAAGGTAGTCAAAAGTTTAGACATTGGTAAAACTCCGATCGAACATTGACACACGCAGTTCCAAATTTAGACACGTGTGATGTTTCTGGTTGTTGTTTTTGATGGAAAATAGTAAGAAACTTAAGTTTACAAGTGGCATTTAGTTTTTGCTGACTTATAGGATGGCAGGATCCTGGATGATTTCCCTAACTGACAGGGTTCCACGGTTTTGATGGGTATTTTGCAAATTTGTTACGGAAATTCTGGACTTTGAGTTTCTTGAAATGAAAGCAATTTGCTACAGAGAATTCCATGTTGTCCATTGCGCATTGGGCGTGGGTAACAGATAAAAACTGGAATGGCCCAATACCATAGAATCGTCCAATATCGACATGCGTCTTGTTATTTCGACATAGCTGTAGGCTGGTCTTCGAAATAAAAAATCAAACATAAGCAAATACATATATACCAAAGTTACCAATCAATCACTAAATTGTACTCTCCCTATCACGTCACAGATTGTTGATATATGAGAAATGTGAAGTGTTATTACTTATTTTTGAAAAAAAAACTTTAACGATGTAGTCATCACTAAAAACCTAATTGGCATGCTGCTTTGAAAGAAGATATCCAATCATAACAACATTTTGCACGCCAGCAATTTTTTAGTAGGTCTTTTTACCGTGAACTGAAAATAATAAAAAGAACCCGGTTTACTTTTGAATTTAATGTGACCGACATACCGACATGCGCCCTCTTAGCGCCTAGCTAGAGCGTTTGATAAATAAGGAAGGGGAAACCAGGCCAACTAATCGCGCAAATTATTTTTATCATGTGACTTGAAGCGTAATAAAGTTGTAAAATTTTAATGATAGGCACGAGAAAGATGATTAAAGTTTGCATGTGTTTCATGTTTCATATATGTTTTGTAAAATAGCTTATATAATAATAATAATACCCCGGTGGAGGTTCTATAAATTAACCCACGTTCGTTCGTTCGTTCGTTCGTTCGTTCGTTCGTTCGTTCGTTCGTTCGTTCGTTCGTTCGTGTTCGTTCGTTCGTTCGTTCGTTCGTTCGTTCGTCGTTCGTTCGTTCGTTCGTTCGTTCGTTCGTTCGTTCGTTCGTTCGTTCGTTCGTTCGTTCGTTCGTTCGTTGTTCGTTCGTTCGTTCGTTCGTTCGTTCGTTCGTTCGTTCGTTCGTTCGTTCGTTCGTTCGTTCGTTCGTTCGTTCGTTCGTTCTTGTTCGTTTTCGTTCGTCGTTCGTTCGTTCGTTCGAAGTTAAGCTTTTCTCAGGATGGCTCATTAGTTTTTTCTATTTTTTGCACAATGATGCAAAATGGCAATGCCCAGAACGTGACGGAGCCCGATTTTTTGAGAAAAAATTTATTAGTCAAATTTGGGCCAAAACTACCTAAAAATAGGGTTTTTTAGACTTGTGTAAAATCCTGTCATTACTTTTTTCTGATTTTTTGTACAAAGATGGTGGGCAAGATTCTCTAAAGAATGGCTGAAGTGTTTTTCCTGGAAAATTCTATCGCCTTAAAAGACGGATTTTCGTTTTTTGGGGAAAATCCCTTTAACCAAATAAGACAATATAACTTTTCTCAATGTTGACTCATACATTATTTTTTTCTGATTTTTTGAACAGTGATCCAAAATGGCATTGTCCAAAATGTGACGGAGCCAGATTTTTAAGGAATTTTTTTTTGGGCAAATTTGGGCCAAAAACAGCTTAAAAGGTTTTTTGGGTCTGAATGGTTTAAGTGATTTTCGTATTTGGGGAAATTTCTTTTTACCATTTTACATTATTCAACACACAAGCTTTATTTTTCCATTCTGAATTTTTGTACAATTATTGTCACTTTTTTCTTATTTTCATCTGATGTTAATCATTAGGTAGGTCCATTCAGCATGTTGCTTGTTTTAATTGAAAGAATTACAATGTTTACTGAACTTCTAGTTTGATGGATGAACTTGTTTGATAAGAGTGATACCAAGAATTTCATTCAAGGTTTGTTTTGATTACTTTACAGATCTGGTGTTGACTTTAAAGGAGGGGTGTCGATATTAGACGATTCTAAGGTAACTCTTTACCACCATTCTGATTTTAATTATACTAAAAAAGAATGTAAAAGACTTTCTTGCAAGATTCTCTTTCCTGAGTAATTCTACTGCCACTTCTCCCAGACGGTGTCAATCGAACAACAAGCTCTAACAAAAATTGCGATTGAACCAATCGAATGTAATTGAACACGATTGAATAATTGCGATTCGATTGTCAAACGCAATAGTTGTTTAGGAGAACAGTCTATTAAATAACAAATTACTACTCCACATAGCTACCTTACTTTCCCTCACAGCCAGTAAAAACGTGATAAATTATCTTGTCTCAAGGTGACTGCTGTTGGCTTTTGATAAAAGTTTGCCAGTCATTTATCGGCTATAAAAGACCATCTAAAGGCCAATCCGATTGGTAAATTGCACCACTGTTTGCAACATTTCAAAATTTGCCTGCTACAGGACAGAAAATTGTTGCAACCATCAATAAGCAAAATGTCTCTAAAAATGGAAGAAAACATTATATTAAACCATATTCTCAAAAAAGACCAGGCAGCTATTGTTCAATATTTTTAGAATGAAATGTTGTTTGGCTTCAAAGCAAACTTCTCCTGCAAGAGGGTAATTTATTTTCTTTATTAGATTACTGACTCATTTGGATGTATTTGCAATCAAAATATCATTTGGCAGGGAAATCATGGTACCATCAGGGGGGGGTCGGTAGTAAAATCTCAGACATATATGAGTAGTAAAAGGATTTTTACGAATTTTTACATACCACCACCCAGACTCTTGGAAGAGGTATTTTACTACCCTGGTAGTAAAAGCTTTTGGGACAATTTGTCATGGAGACCACCTATTTTTTGGTTGCTTTTCGGACTGATTTTGCAAAAAAAGCTAAAAAATGATTATTTCTGTGACACATTTTTCACGTAGTGCAAAACTGTGCAAAAATTAATGTTTTTCCCTTAGAATTAAAGTCTTTTTATATTGACAAAAAATTTCGAGAATTTTTTGTTTGCAGCAAACAACTTTCCAACAGAACATTTTTTCAAATTATAAAATTTTTCAGATTTTTTCAGAAAAGTCATCCAAAAAATTAATAGAATTACAAAAAATAGCTAAAATTTGCTAATTTTACCAGTTTTAACTACCCAGGTAGTAAAATTTTTTCAACATTTAACACATAGATACCGCCCATTTTAATATTTAACTACCCTGGGTAGTAAATTTTTTTTTCGATTTTTCGTCACACCACCACCGTAGTAAACGTCATTATGTCTGAGATTTTACTACCGACCCCCCCCTGGTACCATGTACAAGAAATGGGTTCTAAAGTTTGAAGTCAGAACTTCTTGCCAGTGACCCTGTAGGATAAATTTTAGTTGTGAAAACTCTGTCTTTAGGTTGGCTTGAAATGATTTTATTTTGAAATATATATATGTAACAGTCATTATTTTCAGATGAATACTTTTATTTATTTGAATTCATGAAGGTTCAAGGTTTTTTAACTTTTATTTCAAAACTTCTCTCCTTATACAGCTGCAATAGCTAATTGAAAAATGAATTGATTTTGTTAGTAACCAGCATCAGCTCAACCGCTGAAACCATGGAAAGGGTGGTTTTTTGTATGGTTTGGGTTATGATTATTTTTTATTCCTTTTTTAACATTGTTTAGATTTATATATAAAAAATCAAAAGAAAGAAATAATGCATAACTATGGCCGATGATGGCATTATTAAACTTGTAGAAAATGACTTTTTCTTTAATTTTAAACAAATCAACGAATTTCTAAACAAGACAAGCTATGAAGCCATTTCCATTATGGTATTTTTTCAAGTCATTGCCATTTCATTTATTATTGGGCGTTTTTCCACTCTTTACCTGTTGATGTGGATTTCCTCAACTTTTTTGATATACAATATTGCTGGTCCATTTTTCTGTTTGAAATGGATGTTAGTGTTTTCAAGTTTGATATGGCACTTTTTATTATTTTTATGGACACACCCATATCTGATTGCTTGTGTTATTTTGATATATGGTGCTTATAGTATAGTCAGCATTTGGTCTTCCTATGCAAAGGAAGATGAGAAAGAGCTCCACAAAATTCTAGCTCTGGAGAAATTAGAATCCATTGAAGAAAAGACCAAAGCCATGAAACAAGAGTTGGAGCGTCTGTCAATGGAAGTTCGATCATTACAGGATCAGAGAGGGGGTGACCATGCAAGTTTTGTGAGTGAATGGCTAAATGATGTACCGTATCCACTTGATCGAAGAAGGGAAGCAGCTAAATCACATCAAGGAACTCCAAGTCGTTTTCGAAGCTGAAAAATGATCCTTTCTATAAAAATGTCTTGCAAACTAAAGTCCGGGTCTAAAATATTAAAAATTTTAGCAAGTGCAATTTTGATAGCATAGCAACTACAATAAAAATCTCTATCTTGACCATCTTCTATCTAGAGGAGCTTGGACCAAAAAATATGGCCCCTATAATGCATTCAAAAATGCATTCCAGAAAATGCATTCCAGTTTTTGACTCTTTGAGAGTTTTTCTACAGATACTTCAATTCTAACATATTATATACCACTGAAAAGATAGATATAAAAGCACTGTAATTTCTAGGAAAAGAAGAAGAAAAATAAGTTGAACTTCTTATTCTTTAAGTCTAGAAACTTCATTTTTGGTACAGAAGCATTTTACTGTAAAGCTACTTGATTTCAGCTATAAAGCTATTTTTCCCATTAAGTTCTTGCTAAGGTCTAACTAAGGTTAATGCCTCTAAAAGGTAGCTTATTAGAATAGACTTTTGGTGTTATTTTATCATTTTGTATATAAATCAGA
Source organism: Clytia hemisphaerica (assembly GCF_902728285.1). NCBI lineage: Eukaryota > Metazoa > Cnidaria > Hydrozoa > Leptothecata > Clytiidae > Clytia > Clytia hemisphaerica. The sequence continues at coordinate 353,428 of NW_027103967.1, read as the reverse complement.
GCTCTACGCAAATGAGCATGCAAGGTTCAACTTGCAAATATTTTGTAGAAAAAAATTTATATAATAGAAAATAGAGATTTAATAGAAATTTGTTATTATTTATGCATCTGACATTTTTTATAGTTTTTTCATTTGACACGTCATTTTGATCATGAAAGAATCTTCGTGTCTCTTTAACAGATAGAGTCGATATTTTACATATGGATGGCTCAGTAATCTAGGATTTATAGGCAATCTTTCAATTATTTTCACGGTGTCCACTGAATTAAACATTGGAAGAATCCAAGGTTCGAAATGTGAACCACTGCCTCACACCTTGACAACTTGGCCATCAGAGAATTTAAAGAAAGACATCAAGGAAGTCTTTCTAATAATAAAGGGAGGTTTTTGCTGACATGTCTGTAAATACGGTAGAATCTCCGCAACTTAGAATTTTGAAGGTCAGAGCAATGTCAATTGCATTCAGGTTTGAATTTTGAGGTTGTGATGTTTTTTTACCCATCAATTTTTGATTAGTCGCAGTGGAATGTTAATGTGACGTCACCCAGCTAAACAAAAATAACTTGCCCACCGATATTGATGTGTGATTAAGATAAAATAAAATTCAAATTTTTTGATTGCATTTCCTGACCAAGTATAAGTAAACTGACATTGGTCTGAGTTTGGAGTTTCAAGTTAACTGATTTGAACGAAAATTGGTAAACTGGCATTTCTTCTCTTACTCTTAAGCAGAAAATTTCCACTCAATGTTAGCTATTTCACTGCTTCAGACAAGAAAATGATGGTCAACATCGACAACAGGTTTTTGTTTCCTGGAAAAGGCTATTATTAGAAGAGTTTTAAAATCTTTGTAGATTGGTATTTTAGAAATTTAGAATTTATTTGATAAAGTTATTTACTTTTATACATTACTTATACACAATACGTTTATGTATTATAAATGGGAATAATCCATGTAGTATATGATAAGAAATATTTACTGAGCTAGGCTTATGATTGAAATATATTTTTAGAGTTGATGTGTTTTTCTTTAAAATCTCTTACAAGATTCTACAATACCTATCTTTGTTCTTTAACCGTTTCTTTTATGTCAAACTCGTTATAGTTCCAGGAGTGTTCAGTTTTGATAGAATTACTAACCGTTTTTATGTTCATTTTCTTATCTAGACGCTTATCATGATGCATTTGTTTAAAGATTTTATTTTCATTTGCAAAATGCTCATTTTCAGATCAAATATTTTGAATAATGGCAGACAAGCGTGGCTCGTCACGTTTAAAAGAGCAGAACAAACGACATGTTATTGATACGGCAACACGTGCCAAACGTCAAAGGAAACAACTCGAATCTCTTGAAAACGATAACTTCCATGATGACCCTCACTTCCAAATGGACCAATTTTTAAGTAAAAAGAAACTCCCTTCTTTCTCAACAGACGGTATTGATTCAAAGAAAAAACGTAAATCGAAAGTTGGAGATATATTTAAATTGAGAGCTAAACGGTCTTTTCAAGCTTTGCTAGAGGAGCTTTCAGCTGAAAGCAAAAAAGGAGAACCTAACTATATAAATGCTGCTGCGAAACCATCAAATTTTCCAAATCGTAATTTTTGTGCTGTTTGTGGATATTTTTCAAAGTACACATGTGTGACTTGTGGGACTCGTTATTGCTGTGTGAATTGCTTGAAAACTCATAAAGACACCAGATGCATGAAATGGACTGCATAATCTTCGGAAATCAATTCTTTCTTAACTTTGGTTGGTTACCATACAAAGATGATGATGTGCTCATGGACTTTCACATGTTTCCACATAGTTTCGAATATGAAGATTTTCTATTGGTTTAAAATCACAACGTTAGCCAATGTAATAGCTTCATTTTGAACCTCAGAGCATAAATGTTATGAAAGTGTTGTTTATGTTATCATCCTCAATGGCATTGCATCGAATGGGATATTTTACATGACTTGAAGCATAATTCACCACCAAAATCGAATCTCTATTTGAATAATTTATCATTCTGACGCCTGTCTACTACAGGGCATTCTGATTTAAAGATGTATGTTAGAAAGGCTAATTTATTTATTTATGAAGGAAGGAGTTTTGGCCTTAATTACAATTAACCTTTTGTTATTGTGATCCATGATTGACTTGAAGGAATTTTATGGTTTTATTTTCTATCTATAAAATTGTAATTTTTAGAATTATTTGTTATGTTCACTTATTGAAATGATAATTACAGTTGTCTCCCCATTCCAAAGATTTGACAGAATAAGAATTCGATCGTAACCTGCATATTGACAGGCATAATGATTAATTGTTTGTACCATGCAGTATCTTGTATACATAAGTCAATGAACATTTTTTAGCTACAGATCTAGATTTTTCTGGTTTGTTACTGTAAAAGCTAATAAATAAAGACTCAACTGAATCATATTATTGATCTGATTGTATATATTATACTTTAATTTCCACTAGAAAAATAAATACTGTGAAATATAATAAGAAGTCAAAAAGATGTCCAGCAAAGATAAGAAAGACCAGAAAATTGCTTCAGAGAAGAAGGAAGAAAAGAAAACTGATCTTGGTTCTCTTGAAGAGGATGACGACTTTGAAGAATTCCCTATGGAAGGTACACACATTTCATTTCTCTTCTTTTATAGAAAACTTTTCATAGTGTTTTTTTACAGGAGAATATCATAGGTGGTTTTAGACCATGTCGAACTTATCAGAGGAAGAGATTTGTAATTTCATTCTGTTGCATTGTCTTTTAACGAGCGTTGCACTCCTTTGCATGTTTCCGATGTACTTGCTCTATTGTCTTATATCCGCCAGAGGATATTGGAAGATACTGTCCAAAATCATTGATAACCTGATTTCTGTAAAACTCGAAGGGCTAGATGGATTTCTTTCAGCTTCTCCAAGCAAAAAAAAGTGAATTAAGCAAAAATATTGATGCTATTGTTTTCGAAAAGTCGCGAATCTTCTGATATGATTGTTCAAGCGCTGAAATTCTATTTTAATGCCGCGTGACCTCGATAAGATTTCCTACCGAACCACAGTACACTGTTCAGCCAAAACACGCCATCTACCGCTTCGGGTTTATAAATATGTGGTACGGACCTTCAATTCTTCAAAGCTGAGGGTTTGATCATAAATAAAAAGCTACATTTTACTAAAGGTTGAAAAAAAGGAATACGAGGCTTTTCACATCGTCATACAAATAAAGGAAGACTCTATAAGGGTCATTTGAAAATATTATTGAAGAATAGTGCTGATTCATACCGATTTCTCCTTCTGACAGATTGGAATGAGAAACAAGAGAACAAAGCTGATCTTCAGGTATGGGAAGATGACTGGGATGATGATGACGTGGAAGATGATTTCTCACAACAATTAAGGTAACAAACTCTTTTTTTTCAGTTAAAGGGATAATCAGATGGTTTGAGATATTTAGATTACAGAAACCTACTGTGGTCCTTAGTAAAACCTCAAAGTATTTTTGTGTAAAAATTTTCCAAAATCGAGATATCAAAATTTTTGGAAATGGTTTCTTACACGGTTCTTACGTTGAAATTCTGTTTTTATCCTAAGAGCCAAAAACTTGTAACTTAAATATCTCGACTTTAGAAAATAGTTATGCAAAAATATTTTGATATTTTGCTCAGGACAATAGAAGGATCCCACATGCCAAATATTACAAACCATCTGATTATCCTTTTAACTTAGAATCTAATGTTCGTAAAAACTAGAGCCAGTCATAGCGGTCTGGGACAACAAGAAATTTCTCATCAAATAGAAACATTTGAAAACTGAAACATGCAAAGAATTTCAATTTGATGAAAAAGTTGCTAGTGACCTCACCTCAAAAGAGCGTAAGCAAATCGATTTCTGAAACCAAAAATGTTGGAAAAAAAGTAGAAAATTTAAGAAATTTTTTAATGATTTAAAAATTCATATTCGTTGCTTTTCATTGAATGAGATATGGGCAACAAATTTTATCCATTTAAACTGCACAACTTGTTTATATTTCATTTTGATGAAAAAGATTTCAAGCGGCCCCAGACCTTGAGATATTGTCATATTGCTTTGAAATTTTGCACACCCTTTTTTCCTAAATCAAATTTCCTCGAAGCTAAAAGTTCATTTTCCCCAATGTTTTTGTGTGTTTTTCAGGCTCTTCTGGCAGAGTAGGCCAGTAATACCGTATACTATTAGTTACATAAGTATATCGCTCAAAGTGTGGACAAACTCTTCTTTAATTTTAATGAACTTGCTATTGTTATAAGAATAATCTTGCAATGTGCATTTTTGAAGCTAAATGTAAAAGGATAATGTTATCCCAAAGTCTGTTAAACTCTGTATTTGAATATAACATATCACACGGATAAAACAAAAAATCTTTTCAAAAAATCTTTCTTCTTCAAAGAGCGGAACTGGAAAAGAACGGTATGGCGAAGAAATAGATTTCAAGAAAATTGCATCACATGTGTATTACCATCATCAGTTTGCTGGACCATCGATTACTATTGTGCTCGTCTGTTTAACAAACATGTTTTTCAAAGTATTTAATTTTTAACGTCAAGTTTAAATTACGTTTTTATAAATAATATCATTAAAGGAAAGAGAATTATACTTTCTTGTTTTCAAAATTTAAAATACGACTTTTAACTTTGTTTGACCTGGAGAATATTTTTGGCTTTCTTTTACTTGTTGGACTCTCTAAAGGCGTATCATTTAGCAATTTCTGGCCGAAAATCCTATCTCAAACTTCTGAAAAGATGCCAAGTCAGCAAAAAAAGAAACCGAAGATGAAAAGCCATATAAGGTATATGGCTTTTCATCTTCGGTGAAAACTCGGGGAAAACTTCGTCGAAATTTTGGCCAAGTGACGAAAATTTTTGCCAAGTGACGAAAATTTTCCCCGACGAAAATTTTCCCCGGCCTTAATGCGTAAACCAACTACCAGCAAGTGACGAATATTTTATCCCGACGAAAATTTTCCCCGGCGAAGTTTTCCCCGATAAGGTACGTCAATACGGACTATGGTGAATTTAGATTAGGTTATATTTCATAACAATGACAAACACCTAACATCCAAATTTGAGGATTTTGTCATAATTATTTGAATTCATTTTATTTCCTTTACTTTAGAGACTTTTACTTTATTTTATGTATGATGTGAATCCTTGCCCATGAATGAGTCCCCCCCAGCGGTTTTTGTGATGGCGTGATTGGCGTTTTTCAAGTTCGTGATTGTGTGATCAGAGGAACCAACGGGATAGGATTATAAAGAATAATTGAAAAACTGCTTTTATTCTTTACTTTTTTGTTTAGACTAGAAATAAAATATTATATATAAAGATAAACAAGAACAAAAATCAATCAATCAATCAAGATGCAATAGACAGACTCCGAGGTACGGAGTAGGATGGTTTACAGTATAGAGGTATGTTAAATTTTTCGGATCAGGGTGCCCCATAAAAAATGAAATGGAATTTGACAACGGGTGCTTCTTAAAGCAGTTGAATTATTTTTAAGGGGGTGGAATCATGGATTTATTATAGAGACTCTGGATAAACATCGAATAAAACGGTGGAGAGCGAAGTATTGTATTTCCATTGTTTCAGAAAACAATCGATGTACAGGCTTTATCCGCAAAGGACAACTGTCATGGCGGCTCGAAGGACTCTGATTTTGAAAAATGATTAATACTCTTATTACCAAAAAGTTCTCTAACTTTTTCTATTTGCACTTTTGCTGGCCAAAAGTTTGAAAATAAATGCTAGAATACCAAACGAATACATTTATGAAATCTGGTGTGAGAACAAAATCATCAGAGGAGTAAAATCAAACAAAATGTTTATAATGACACGAAATTTTGATCTTTCCAATAATTCTCCGAGAAGAGCTGAGATTGACATATGTTAGACATGAGTCTTATAGCCCCACTATGGTATAAAATCTTTTGGTGGCACGTGGTGGCACGGTGGTTTTTTTTTAGGGGTGAAGTTTGAAAATTTCTGGTGTCAATATTAAATTTCTTATACAAAGCATGTTTTACATTATTCTCTCAATATAAAACGTCATAACGACATATTACTAGACTAGTAAACTAGTCGGTTATTACTTATAACCTTATAATAAAACTGTCAATCAAATAATATAAACACTAATTAAAAATTCAGCGCGCGTGAGAGAAAAGGAAAATAACCGTTGTTGAAATTCAGAAAAGAGACGCAACTTCACCCACAGATATCTGTAAAGCCCGAAGGACTAGATTTGCAGCTTTGTTCAAAAAGTGAAGCTCATCTTTGGAAGGATTTCCTACCAGAGTCACGTGACTAAAATATGCAATTTCACCGGTTTGAGAGATGTGAAATAGCGTTTGCCGCCTATTTTTTTTGATATTGCGCTCCGAAAACAATCAAAATGCTAGATCCTATCCATCGGCACGAAATTTAAAAAGTCAAATTTTAGCTTCACTTTTTTTTGCTGGAGAAAGCTTAAAGTTGCCTATCTAGCCCTTCGGGCTTAGATATCTGTGACTTCACCCTTCGATTCTTTTTATTTGGAGCTTGATTTTTTGTATATGGGTCTGTTTTCAACGACTAGTTTACTAGTCTAACATATCACTTGCAATTAACTAGCTGAGTTTGAATCTCGGAGGAAAGCTTTAAGTCTCTTTTGGGAGTTGGATACCGTATTACTTCGAATAAACGCCCCTTTTTTTCGATTTTAGGAGGGGCGTTTATTCGAGGAGGGCGTTTAAAAGAAGGGGGCGTTTATTAAATTATTTTAGTCTAAAGTCGAATATTTAGAGCAAATATACCATTTGGATTAGTTCTTTGTCAGGATTTTATTGCAAAATTTCTTTGGCTCAACGACTAAAATTGCATCGAAAACTGCTCTGGTTACAAGAAATGACTAAAATCTTCCTTTTCAAACCCAATTAATACTGGTACTGAAGTATTAAAGTCAGCCCCTCCCCTAGAGGGGGCGTTCATAAGAAGGAGGCGTTTATTTGAGGAGGGCGTTTATTAAATAATTTTGCTTTAAGGAGGGGCGTTTATTCGAGGGGGTGTTTAAAAGAAGGGGGCGTTTATTCGAAGTAATACGGTAAGTGCTCTTTGATGAGGAACTGCAATAAAATACTACAAAAAATCATTTAATGGTGGAAGGAGGGTGAACAATAATGTTATTACTGCGGACAAGGCTTGTACATGAGAAATTGGCAAAAATCAGCTAGTTTTTTTCCTGTGTCTATGATAATTCCTTGGTGGAATTAAGACTACTGATAGCATACACAATTAGACAGCTCCAGGCTTCTAGGCCTTACTTTTAATACTTTTTAGTTTTACGCTCGAAACGAAGTTGTCTAGACTACGGGTCGTAAAAGGTTTTATGAAGAGTTTTATTAATATCTTGAATTCCCATTTTTTTTAGATAAGCCCTTGAACATACTATATTGGCTACATCTGAAACGACATCTCCCAGGGTGGGGGGGGGGGGGCAAGTAATCAATATAACTGTGGTCCATTTGTAAGTTCCAAAGTGGGTAAATTTTGGCCAAAGAAACTACATAAAAATAGGGTTTCTTGGAAATTGGAAGTTGTGCAAAGTTGTTTTATTATTTTTTCAGATTTTTCGACAGAAAGATATAGGCCAAGGTACTCTAAAAGCTGGCCGTAGTGATTTTTCTCGAAAACTTTTGTTCACCTTAAAAAATGGATTTTCGTTTGGATTTTACCGTTTCAGGAAATCGCGCTATACTTATTAACCCTTCAAGCATCTTTGGAGGGGGGAGGTTGAGGCCCCTTTTACTTTAATCGTAGAAATTTTAGCGAGACTAATTTTAGCGCATATTAGCGAGTCAGGAAAATCTTGATTTTTTTTGGATTTATTTTAGCGAATCACGATTTCAAAAAATTTCGCGTGGATTAATTTTAGCGAATACTCGTATTACATTATTGATTGCTTTCGTTTTCTAGCATTTCTTTGCACTAAAACCCTTCCTATTGATAAAAATGTGTCAAGGCAATATAACCAGAAATTTCGCGCGGATAAATTTTAGCGATCTGGCGATTCGGTGTGTTTTAGCGAGATTTATTTTAGCGAAAATAGGGGAAACTCGCTAAAACGCTAAAATTAGTCTCGCTAAAATTTCTACGATTAAAGTAAGTCTCTCCCTATAAAGATTGACAAGTGCTATAACCTTGAAATTTTGACCAATATAGACGTATTAATAATTGGAGATGATGAACAAAATTTTGGATCGGCCACCTGTTATGTTTGATTGGTATTTTACAGACTAGAATGTAAATTAAATCATATATCGGCCGATTTGCTCGTTCAATTCGATTGAAATTTGTTTCTGAAGGCTAGTTTGTCAAATGAAAGAGACTAGTAACGAAAAAAATGAGTATTTGCTATTTCAGACTGGTCTGTAAGATACACATTGACCCCCGGAGGGACCACTTGAGCTTTTAACTTGAATTTTCATCATCATTTTTCATCAATCCATGATATGCACCATTGCAATGTCTTCCACGGACCCAACAGCTGTTTGGTTGTAAGTGACGTATTCCAGTCAATACGTCACTTTTAACCAATCAGCTGTTGGGTCCATGGAAGACACTGCAATGGTACAAATCATGAATAGATATTTCGCTCGAATCTTTTTTCGAATTTTCTTGAGCATTTTGTGATTCTTTTTATTCTCAACTTCAGGTGAGCTAGAATGTGACAATTCATTTTTCAAAAATTTTGGCCTTTGGGACCTGGAGACGAGTTTTGCGCCAAAACGAGGCTAAAATTTTTGGGCAGCCTGGAGACTTCAAAAATGGTCGGATTTGGCTGAAATTTTGCACACTTTTTTATTTTTCAAAAGTTTTGATTTTTGGGGCCTGGGGACGAATTTTCGCCAAAACAGTGTTTTCCACCATAATTCAATTCAACAACTTTATATCTTTTAGCTAAATACATAAATTAAATAAATTATACAAATGGCAAAATGCAAAGGAATAATCCGGTTCCAAAAATTGATATCGCCTCTACCCCTACTACGGACTCATCCTGTTACATTGTAAACTGTACAGAGACAAGTATTGACAAATTTGTTTTTCTCCCCTTATTTATTTCTGTATGGGATATTTAGAGTGTTTCCCTGCTAAATGGGATTCCAATTTATTGTGGTTTTTTTTATTTCATTCGAGGAGAAAATTCGCGTTGGTAGATAAAAATTTGAATGAGAGAACATTTTGGCTAGCTCATGCGAGTTCTTCCACCCTATTATCTGAGCATCTACAATTTTTTCCATTTCACACAGTTTCGCAATGAAAACAAAATGATTCTTGATAGAAAGTGATCATTTTAATTAATCTCATTATCAAATATGACATACACATACCTTTTTACTTCGAATAAACGCACCCTATTTTAACGCCGTCCTATTTTCGGTATTTCAAAGAAGGATAACGATATAAGGCGGCGATGACGTAATCAATTATGTCAATAACTTCAACCAAAGATACCAGTTTTTTTAAAAGTATTTTAAAATTTATCAAAAATTTTCGTTTTGCGGGGGGGGGGGGGGGCTATATCAAATCATATCAGAGGGGATGCGTGCAGCCTAAACATGTTCAGGCTTAGAACTCGGAAAGTTAGGAGCATCTGAAGGCTTTAGAAATTTTGGATGTTCTTATAAAAAACGTGCAAAAGGACAAAAAATAACTCCGAAATCTGAAGAACCAAAAAACATAAATAAAAAATCTTAGGCAAAAAAAATAATTATTTATAGGAATAGAAGAACACAAAGTTCAACGGAAGAAAAATAACTCGAAAAATTGTAGGTCCAATATCGAGTTAATAAAAACGAAAAATAACTTCAAAATGTAAAGGTACGAAAAAAAGTTAAAAATGAAAAATAATTCGAAAATTTAAAAGCATGAATAAAAATCGAATCACAAAAATTAGAATATAACGTATTAATAAAATCATAATTTTTCAAACGTAAAACAACTCGGTTATTTCGTAACTCCCTCTTAATAAGGTGAAAATAACTCTATATTTCCAAGCCTCTATAATATCACCCCTGTCTCACAGCCTCGGTGAAACTTTTTCTCAAAATGGGGATAAAATTTTCTATTCAAAACCCAATGGGGATAAAGATTCTATTGTTCAAAGATTAAAAAATCCAGTGGGGATGGTTTTGGAGTGCAATTTTTAAGCATGGAATTTTGAATGGGGATGAAATCAAAGTCAATTCTTTAGTGGCGATGAAATTGTAGGGGACGAGTTTTTGGCTGAATTTTCAGTAGGGCTGGGGTCCCAGTGGGTCTGTGACACAGGGGTGTAATTTCTAACAAGGTACACAGCGTTTACAGAAAGTCAAAATTGACTTAAATACACAGTTGTAACGTCAGTCTTTCATTGTCTACTCCTATTCGTTAAATGTGTCATACATTTATTCTCTAAAACTTTGTGGAAAGCAATTATTCTGGTTGAAGGAAAAGCACAGTATTTTCTGTTATTAATATTATCATAAAATTCAGCTCCAACTTGTTTTCGAATTCCCATTCCAGTCACATTAGCCTTGTTTACTAACATTCCTATATAAACATCATCCAGCCTAAACGGTTTTAACCAATCAAAATGAGGAATCATTTTACCAACTACATGTCTTGATAAAACAACACCCATCCCAGGTGCGAAAGGAGGGTATTTGTTTGGTTCCCACTCCTCTTTCGGTACATGCCATTTTGATTTTTCATTTCGATGAGGCCCTAAATTCATGAACATATTTCCAGCATAAAGTCTATCTTTATGTTTTAAAACGAAAGGGTCTTGGTGTATCAATTTGAATAAATTTGGTATGTGTATAAAAACATCGTCGATCAGCTTTCAACAGATAATCATACTGGCAATTTTCAAAAGACCATAAAAACCCAAACATGACTCTTCTTGACAAATCAAAATAGTGTTCAGCACGGTTCATTATAAGCATATCTTTGTGAACAGCAGATTCATTTCCGCATTCTCCATTTCACTTTGTAGATAACCGGTCATAAAATATACTTTATATGTCGTTTTATTGCCATAGTTCTGCTGCAATCTTTTAGAAAATTTACTAGAATCTCCCCAGTTCATTCTTATAGAATCTCGCCGATTTTTATGACCAATATGTGATGTCACTAAAACCATTATTTGTGCGTCCTGGGCTTTGATATCTTTCTGGTTTATAAGCTCTACGTTAGGTCTTTTTACATTTTTTTTATACGTGTTCAATTTTATACAAGCTTTTAAGTTTTCAATAGTTTGTACCATACGCGTTAGTCTGCTAGTCTGATTAGCGTGTAATTCATAAAGTTCTGTTTTTAGATCTTTCAGTTTCTGTCTTAGTTTGTAATCGACTACAGATAAACGATTTTTAACGTAACCTATTTCTTTTTTCAATGATTCTATATTGTCCATTTTCGGTGCAAAATATGTGACATTGTAGGCATACAGGAACGTCATGACGAAGCAACCAGCAAAAACCAACCATGAAAATTTGTTAATTCTTCCCATGCTTAAAATAAAGAATTTTAAGTAATTTTAAGTTATAAATATGCCCGGAGGGTACAAGGTTTGTGAGATGACGGGTTCGTCTCAGCCAAAGCTCGAAAATCGACCCATTGAGAGACTGGATTTCGAAAATTTTTCCATTCCAATCCATTTTCTGACGTTTTTGCCACCGTTAGAAGAAACTTTCCCCCAAACTTTCAGCCAAAAATTTCCAATCTTAGTCCAAATTTCAAGAATTTATGACCCTTTGAGGGAGTCGATTTTTGATTTTGGAATAGACTAGGTTGCTTTTAAATGTTTTTGTACCCTTTGAGGTACTTTCAAATGTGTGAAAAAGGTACCCCTATTGCTCGCACATGCCAGGCCCCTATTTTACCCAAGTACCCTGCCCCCCCTCCCGGTCATGTTTTTGACCTAATAACCAAAAGCTACATTCATCGTCAGAATACTTGGCAAAAAGAAATTTCGCTCCTAACTTTTAAAGCCGCAAGTAGTTTTAAATGCCTTAACACTTACGAGTTAAGGATCTTTAACCTGCTAACAGCTGTTCATAATTTTCTTACGGGCACAGTAGACCAATGAAGTATAAACCCGAAGGGCTAGAATCGAATCTCCTTGGTAGGATTTGAAGCCAACAATTCCTACCAAAGTTACGCGGCCTTGAGTGGCTAGCCTGGATTTTACACAAATGATAGATTGAAACTAAAATTTACCTCTAAATTTCGAAAAAAATATCAATCGTAAACAAAGGAATTGCTAGATTCAATCTGTCGTCAAAAAAACGGCGCATTTTTTAAGGCTTCACTTTTTCTTGCCTGAGAAAGGTTAGAGATTCTACTCTAGCCCTTCGGGTTTAAACTCAATGACAGCCCTTGAAAATTAACCATATCTGAGGAAAATAGTCGTCCCGCGGAAAATTCTACAACAATAGTCTTGTTGTGTGCACAAGAAAGTCAAAAACTAAATTTCCTAATACGACGCCCTATTCCAACTTTGTCAACTGTTGTCGTTCCCAGACCACTCTTAGCGATACACGGACCTCAAGAAAATGAGATAACATATTCGTCAGATTGTTTTCACCCATCCCTTAAAAGCTTTAGAGTGGTGGGCAGAAAACAATCACGATCTGATCTCAGGTTAAAGATGTGAATTATCCCACAAGGCTGAGAATTTTGCTGAGAATTTTGCCCGGAAGCCAGTATACCCTTACCAAATCTCAAATCGAAATATTCGATTAGATAAAAGTAACAAGCCTGAAAATGTCATTTTCGCCCGAACTTTTAATTCTACAAAATGTTAAAATATCAAGAAATGTCAACATATTCTGACCATGATTGCATGGTATTATCATTAAATGCATCTCATAACAGCCATAACCGTTTCATATACACACTAAATACTCTTTAAAAATTCTAACACACAAAACACGGTATTAAAATACAGTCATTCCTTTGTTTTTATATCTGTAATAATCTCTATGGCTTATAAATAAAATGAATCTTTCTTTTAATACTTAACTGAAAGAATATTTTCGGAATCTTTTCTGCAGAATATCAGTTTGGTATAGGTCATGTCATCATGAACATATAAACGACTGGACATTCTCTTCCTTTGTATTTTTGTAGAAAGCACTGCTAGCTTCGTTGCCGCCTTGTTAAAGACATTAAATGAAACAAAAACATCAAAATAACGAAGCTTCTGGTTATTCTTTTTATCATTAAATTAATCACCCAAGGAAACATTTTTCATTAAATGAAACAATAAATTTTGATGATATACCTCTTGAGAATACCTTGCAAACAACGTCAAAACTTTGACAAAAGTCTCTGTTGTTCTACTCTTTTCAAGTCTTTTATCTGTAGCATAACAAAGATAACAGAGACAAAATCATCGTCAAAACTCCGACTAATATTTCTAAATTTTGACTCATAAGGATGGAATAATTGCCACTGCAGTGAGCCTAAAGCTCCCGAGGATGGCATTCATAGCTTCACGCATAAGGAAGTTGGGCAAACATCTCATAATTTTGTGCGCGTTTCAGTATTTTAGTTCCGCTTAACGGTAGCATTCTTATCTTACGGTCTCTCTATTGTTTTATCATCATCAAAAAAACTTTTCCGGAGTTATTTTGATCTGATTACTCATTTTGAAATCTCAGTCTGTCTTTTTCTTATCCCTGGAGGGTTAATGAATCTAAGGAAATCCCCTTTTCTGGGAAATTCCCTATTTATACCAAGAGTCTATATATTAATACGCTTAAACGTGTGTGTTTACAACGTTTTGAAAAAAGTTTTCGAAAATCTAACAAAGCTCTACAAAGCCTCCTCTTCATGGCGTTGAACCATCATCTTTTTGCACCTTAAGCAGATTTCCTACCACTAGACTAACTTTGAGACCCCAAGATACTATTATCTATTCACCAAGTTTGGAGCTTGATGGGTTAAAATCAACCTTCTTCCCAATTTTTTTTCGTTATTTTAAAGAATTCTTATTCAGATGCTCTTTAAAACTTTCTGTTTACAATAGCGGCTCCCTATCACTTTCAAAACTTTTTAAAACATTTTTTATAATATTTTGTCCGGTTTGAACTTGGTTTTTGAAGAACGGCCTTCTTTTGAACCAGTAACCCAACCGTGGCTTGCGTAAAATAGTTACTTCATTCAAGGATATAGCAAGAGTGTCTTTCAAACTTTCACTTTGAAATTGTCTCTCTAATCTATATATTAATACGCTTAAACGTGTGTGTTTACAACGTTTTGAAAAAAGTTTTCGAAAATCTAAGAAAGCTCTACAAAGCCTCCTCTTCATGGCGTTGAACCATCATCTTTTTGCACCTAAAGCAGATTTCCTACCACTAGACTAACTTTGAGACCCCAAGATACTATTTTCTATTCACCAAGTTTGGAGCTTGATGGGTTAAAATCAACCTTCTTCCCAATTTTTTTTCGTCATTTTAAAGAATTCTTATTCTGATGCTCTTTAAAACTTTCTGTTTACAATAGCGGCTCCCTATCACTTTCAAAGTCTTTCAAAGTCTTTCAAAGTCTTTCAAAGTCTTTCAAAGTCTTTCAAAGTCTTTCAAAGTCTTTCAAAGTCTTTCAAAGTCTTTCAAAGCCTTTCAAAGTCACCCTCGAATGTCCAACCACGATGGCTAGCCACGATGGCTAAGAAGATCTAAAATATACTTTTGCTAAGCTATTTATTTAATTGTGGTTAAAAATTGCAATGCAATGTTATATTTTTCTCCTTTCTTTCCTAAAATCAAAATCTAATCATCGATCGGCGGCTATCTTTCTTCCGTTAGAATTTTTTAGATGTGTAGTGATTCACTGGATTGGGACACGCAGCGTGCGACGCTGCGCATACGGCTAGTAGTTATTAAGCGCTCTTCATAGGTTAAAAATATTACCCTGCTCATAGTATCCGAACAGTTATGTTGCTAAACGAGTACATTAGTAAAATAACATATGAAGAGCAGTATCTTCAGATAAACGCTCTTTATAAGAAAATCAGTAGGTCATATGATTCTGGCTGGGCTGCTCTTAGTTTTGTATGAGTTTTTCAGGCTTTAATGTCAATATTAACGAAAATGGAAACCTGTACTTCTCAGTAATTTCTGAAATCTAAGGCTTAGATTCTTCTTAATTTGTTCTTAGGTTTTGGCCAAATTTCAGCCTCGTATTCTTATGAAATTGTTCTTATAAACAAAGTATAAGACAAGGCACGGATGCCACTCTAAGCAGACTGTAAATCACTCCCTTGACACATTTGATAGCATTTTGAAAGAATTTTGTCTCAGATGAGAGGTCACTCTTAGCAAAAATTACTATAGGGATAAGATCATTCCTTTTGAACGCAAATTCAACTCTATGTGTTAGTTTTGCTGCGGTGGCACCTTAATGAAAGTTATGGCTAGTTTTAGAGAGTATGGGATTCGAATTGTGATATCCTTATGATACTAACGTCAGATCAGATTGTGGTTGTTTTCTGCCCACCACGCTGAAGCTCTTTAAAGGGATGGGTNGGCCCAGCGCTAGCGAGTGGGCCTTTAAAGAGAGTGTCACTATTTTTTTTCCGTGTTGGTGTTTCCTTCTGTGTGTCCGTTTTGGTAGAAACGGCGCTTTATACCAGTAACACACTTTTTGCCGTCTGGAGCATTGAGTTTCAAGCCGAAGGCTAGAGGTCAATCTCCTTGGTAGGATTTGAAGCCAACAAATCCTACCAAAGTTGCGCGGCCTTGAGCGACCCGCCTGGTTTTTACACAAATGACAGACTGAAACTAAAATTTACCGCTTAATTTCGAAAAATATATCACTCGAAAACAAAGGAATTGCTAGATTCAATCCGTCATCAAAAATACGGCGCATATTTTAAGGCTTCAATTTTTCTTGCCTGAGAAAGGTTAGAGATTGACCTCTAGCCTTCGGCTTGAAACTCAATGGTCTGGAGAGGGAAAAGCTTGCGAAAGTCGGGTACTGGCTAAAAAAGATATATTTTCTGATTTCGCGCTCCTTAAACAA
The DNA here is from genome assembly GCF_902728285.1 of Clytia hemisphaerica. Lineage (NCBI taxonomy): Eukaryota > Metazoa > Cnidaria > Hydrozoa > Leptothecata > Clytiidae > Clytia > Clytia hemisphaerica. The sequence continues at coordinate 337,348 of NW_027103967.1, read as the reverse complement.
CAAACGTTTTCAAAACAAAACAGATACAAGATGGCGGTTGAAGCGAGGAGATTGATTTCATGTGTTGATTCTTACTTTCTTGAAAATTTTCTTTGCTTTAGTGGTCAAGAGACTTTCAAACCAAAGAAACTTTGTAGTGATTTTTTTTTGTAAACTTTTTCAACATTCTGTCATATGTTATAGTTTTCATAAAGCTTTCTGAGTGAAAATTCTATACCTTAAATCAATTTCTGACTTTCACTTTAGTTTTCTTGTTTTCAAAAAAGACTTGATTCTGGAATTTGCTGATGAACACTAAAATGGAGTTCATGTGTAAATTATAGCAAGATTGGAACTTTTTCAATCATACTACGTGTGAAAATGGTTATTTCAGATCTGTCTCGTTTTTTAACGAATTGGTGGCTTGATTTTTCAAACTCAACACGGAATTATTTTCAAATACCGATATTAAATGGAATATGGCAATGGAGACTAAAATGCAGCTCATGTGTAAATTTGAACAAGATTGGAACTTTTTCCATGATGCTACGTGTGAAAATGGTTATATATTTCTAGATCTGTCTCGTTCAACGAATTGGTGGCTTGATTTTTCAAACTCGACACAGAATTATTTCAATTACCAATTAAATGGAATATGGCAATGGAGACTAAACTGCAGCTCATGTGTAAATTTGAACAAGATAGGAACTTTTTCCATGATGCTACGTGTGAAAATGGTTATATATTTCTAGATCTGTCTCGTTCAACGAATTGGTGGCTTGATTTTTCAAACTCGACACAGAATTATTTCAAATACCGATTAAATGGAATATGGCAATGGAGACTAAACTGCAGCTCATGTGTAAATTTGAACAAGATTGGAACTTTTTTCATGATGCTACGTGTGAAAATTTTATTTCTATCTTTAACATCAACATCTCAATCAATATCACAGCATAAGGGTCCTGTGGCTGGTCACCCAGGCATCTTGTTAAATCCTGAGGAACAGTTGTGCATGACAGAACTTGGGTTCACATGTGCAGCTGACCAGGTATAGTTTTTCTACTTTTCGTCCTGCTTTCTTCCAAGAGATTTCCCAGCACCTCACAAATAAGGAACCCTGGTTTGTGTCACGTATTTGATTTCTTGGATCCATGGCTACTAAACCAACGGATGAAATTGAACCAGAAGGGGAACCAAATGAAGACGTACAGATTTGGAAACGAATAGTAACAGAACTATCACTTCAAGCACCAGATCCCCAGATCAAATCTTGTCTTCAATTGTACAATCCAGAGAAACCTACAAAATCCATTATCGACACACTGACCAAAAGTTTCAAAAAAGACACAATTCACGACACACTTAACTTCCTGTCAAAGCAGGAAGTTGAATCTGCTAACAAAAATGAACTTGTCCAAAAGCTCTGCCTCAAAGTCAAAAGCTTTTTTCCAGATGTATGCCAGATCTGCAACATGTCCTATGTTATCAAACTCAATGATGAACCCTTTCTCCAGTGTGCATCATGTGGTCAAGAAGTACACCGAGAGTGCTACCTGAATCTTTTGAAAGATATGAACCTAGTTGATCATAACGAGGCAATACGCGATACAATTTTTCAAAATTCCAGGCATGATCTTCCTATGTCAATCCTGCCAAGATAACACTGTGTCTTTCACCCATGATAGTAACCACACCAAATCCACCAAACAAACCAAATCAACTGAATCCCAGGACAAATCTACTTGGAGTGTAGTAGATGAGGACGATGAGATCAATACACCAATGACAGAAGACGATACTTCCAACATAATAAACCAAACAGCTGGCGGATCACCAAATGAAATCAACTTGAACAACAGCAACAACGATCACGCCCAATATCCTGGATCAAGATCTCAGACCAAATCAAAGACAAATGATCAAATATGTCGCTTCTACATAAAAGGAAAATGTAAATATGGACTGAAAGGCCGAGACTGTCAATTTATCCATCCTAAAGCCTGTACAAAATTGCTCAAAATGGCAACAAACAACCAAGAGGCTGCAACCTAGGTACCAAGTGCCAAGCTTCCACCCGAGGATGTGCTCATCATCTATTACAAGAGGGGAATGCTTTAATCTTGACTGCAAATTCACGCATGTTAAGGGAACAAACGATATCAGAAAAAGCAAAACAATCGTAATGATGACCCTCAGGATTTTCTCGCAATCCTGGACAACTTTCGCACAGAAATAATCTCTCTTGTGAACAATTGTTTCAGCAACCAAAACCAACAAATACAATTCAGGAACCACGATTTGTCACATCAACCTCAACAAACATTCAATCGTCAACATCCCCTACATCATCTACCACCCCAGCACCCCACAATGGAACCAACATTTCCAAGGAATCTACTGGGACAGTGACTGCCCTTACTGATGCTGACCCGACTACCAAAACTACTTCTAAACCTACACTGAATATGTTTTCGTTTGTCAACATACAAGGACTTTGCCCACAAACAAAACTTCCTGTACCCTACNAAACTACTTCTAAACCTACACTGAATATGTTTTCGTTTGTCAATATACAAGGACTTTGCCCACAAACAAAACCTTCATCTGTACCCTACCTCAAAGATCTTACAAACAGCTCAAAACAACTCTTTTTAGGCTTAACCGAAACCTGGTTAACGGACAATCACAAAAAAGGAGAACTTGAGATTGAAAATTACACTTTTTTTAAGAAAAACAGAGACAGAGTAAAATCGAAATATGGCAGAGCAAGCAGAGGCGTTGCATTTTATGTGCGTAATGACATTGCACCATTCTTCGAGCCCATTTTCGAATTCTCGAACGGAGTAATGAAGCATTGATGCTTTTATCAAAAAAATTTAATATTCTTCTCTGTGTTATCTACAGACAACCCAACAATCCAGACCACAAATCTGAAGCACCTGAATTACAAGAACTCCTTTCTGCAATGATAGCAAAAATTGATAGTATTACTGATTGTAACACCTGACACATACATCCTTGGGGATTTCAACATACCACACCCCTCTTAATGATGAGACTTCAACCCCAACACGAAATTGCAATAAACAGCTTGGACGTTTTAAATGTTTTTAAAGCAGACTTGCACATTAATCAACTGATACACAAATCAACACACCGTGATGGTAATATTTTAGACTTTCTATTCACAAACAACACAGACACTGTATTTAATTACACATGCTCACCTACTATTTATTCAGATCATCTTGTTGTAGATGTTACAACACATCTGAATTTTGATAATCAATTCAGAGAAACTGAAGAACGTAACTTAATAAGCAAATTTGACCTCTACAACTTCCAAAGTGATAAAATTGACTGGGGAATTATTAACAAAGAATTAACAGAGATTAATTGGTCTCAAGAACTGGACACAAATCTATATGACCCAAATCGTCAATATGCCAACTTCCTTGAAAAATGTCTTCTGATTGTGAAAAAGCATTCGCCAAAGAGAAAACCTCCAAAAAAATTTTCAAAGATTCCAAGAGATCGTTGTATTCTTATGAGAAAACGTAAAAGACTCTCCAAAAAGAATTTCAAAACCAATAAAACAAATCAGAAACTAATTGACATTGAACTGATACTACAGCAATCCCACAAAAATGAACGCGATAAAGCAGGGCTGGATGCCTCACTCAAAATCAAAAGCAATCCTAAATACTTCTACTCCTATGCAAAAAGATTCACAAAAACTAAACCTAAAGTTGGCCCACTGAAAAATCCAACCACCAACAAATTAACAACTGACTCACAAGAGATGGCAAACATCTTACAAAAGCAATACTGTTCAGTATTTACCACTCCCAAAACAGACTACAGTTTTCTGAATTCAAATGAGACAAAAGACTCCTCAACCCTTGAGCACATTACTTTCACAGAAGATGATTTCATCCAACAAATTGACACTATTCCAGCCAACTCGTCAGCCGGACCAGATGGCTTGCCAGCAAAGTTTTTCAAAATGTGCAAGAAATCACTTTCTAAGCCACTTAAGATGATATGGCAAAACAACTTTGACAAAGGAATCACACCTGAAATTCTCAAAACAAGCCACATTACACCAATATTCAAGAAAGGAGATCAAGGTTTACCAGAGAATTATCGACCTGTTGCGCTGACATCAATTACCACTAAATATTTGAGAAAATAGTCAGAGAGAAATGCAAATCCACCTTGAAGAAAACAACCTATACAATCCAACACAACAGGTTTCAGACCAGGGCGATCTTGCTTGAGTCAACTATTGGCTCATGTAGAAAGACTGATATCTCACCTACAAAACAATGAAAATGTTGATGTAATCTACCTTGACTTCAGCAAGGCCTTTGACAAGGTGGACCATCACATCTTGCTACACAAGCTAAAAATCAATGGAATCAAAGGACAACTATTGAACTGGATACAATCCTTCCTTACTGAGAGATACCAAAAAGTGTCCATAAACACGTTCCTATCAGATGAAGCGAAAGTTACAAGCGGAGTTCCACAAGGCTCAGTTCTGGGCCCCCTCTTGTTTCTGGTAATGATTAGTGACATAAACGAAAAGATTAAACATTCCATCCTCTCATCTTTTGCTGACGACACAAGACTTATGAAGGCAATATCTTGCGCTGCAGATGTTAGTCTCCTTCAAGATGATCTAGACGTTGTCTATGACTGGACATTCATCAACAATATGGAGCTCAATGGAAAAAAGTTTGAACACATTGCATACGGAAAAAATGAACAACTGAAAGTACACTCAGTCTACAAATCAGATGTACAGCAGCCAATCAAAATAAAAAGTGCTGTGAAAGACCTGGGTATCCTGCTATCAAACAACCTGTCATATGAAATGCACATTCAAACGATCACTGACAGAGTCAAGGGTATAAGTGCCTGGATATACAGAACCTTCAAGTCCAGAGATAAATCAGTAATGATCACTCTTTGGAAGACATTGGTACTTCAAAATCTGGAATACTGCTCCCAGCTATGGTCTCCTACAAAGCGATCCCTGATGCAAGAACTGGAGTATCTGCAAAAATCCTTTATAAAAGGGATCCAACTTCCACCCAATTTGAATTATTGGGAGAAGCTCAAACACCTCAACATGTACAGTCTCGAGAGAAGACGCGAAAGATACCAAATTATACCGGGTGCGCCACAAAAAAGTTTCTCTTTTTGAAACTAATTTTCTCAAAATCTAAAATTTTTAAAAGAACCACTCTTATTTCATTGGAAAGAAGAAAGATAGACTTAAATTTTGATGGGTCGTTTATTTAATTCGATTCATTAGATCAAAAGTTATGCTCAATTGAATAAAAAAGTTACTTTCAGAAAGTGCTCGAAAACGTCAAAAATCGATCTATCAAATTTTTACTTTAAATTTGGCAATTGCTATAGCCTTTACATAATTAAGAGCATTTTACCGTAACAAAACACATAAATTTTGAAACGAAAGGGTCGAAAGGGTTTAAAATCCTCATCAACATTAATCTAATTTGGTTTTACTGGAATTTTTCTTAGATTTTTGGTTCTAGACTGGATAAAGTCTATGTAAGGCTGGATCTACCTCGAAACCCATATTTGATGTATTTTTATGAATTTTACCAGATTATTTGGCCTTTTTCGACGAATTTTCTTCCTTTCATGGAAATTCAACCTTCCTTTAAAATAACAAAAGGTCATTTAGACAGTTAATTATCATTTTTAATGACTGAAACGAAAATACTGATATATCATATAACTATGCTTCTGTTTAATTTGATAGGTCGATTTTTAACGTTTTTGAGCATTTTCTGAAAGTAACTTTTTTATTCAATTGAGTATAACTTGTGATCTAATGAATCGAATTCAATAAATGACCCACCAAAATTTAAGTTTATCTTTCTTCTTTCCAATGAAATAGGAATGGTTCTTTTAAAACTTTTAGATTTTGAGAAAATTAGTTTTAAAGAGAGAAACTTTTTTGTGGCGCACCCGGTATATACATGGTGTATAATCGAACAACTGGTGCCAAATTTTAACTATGGTGAAGGGGAAGGCGGTATTTATTCATATACAAACCAACGCCTGGGAAGAAAATGCCACCTCAAACCAGTGAATACAACGAACAAGAACATTTGGAAGAGCTGCCTTTCAGACACCGGTCCAAGACTATTCAATGTGTTACCAAGAAAAATACGTGACATGACCAAATGTTCTAAAAATTCCTTCAAAAAACAACTTGATCAATTTCTGCAAGATGTTCCCGACCAGCCACTGCTCCCTGCCTATCTCCCTTACAGGATGGCTGACTCGAATTCAATTGTTGAAATGGTCAAACACCGGACCCCACGGGTTGAGTGAGCAGAGAATTTGCTGAAACACATCAAAGGTAATCAAAGGTAAAGGTAATAACCAAACCCCCGTCTAGGTCCACAGATTGAAAAATTTCACTTGCATCCTGGAGTATGATATTGTTTGCCAACTGTTTTAAGTGCCCCTACCTAAGAATTCAGGTGACCCCTAAGATTTAGGTAACCCCTGGTTGCCAAATATTGTAGGTGACCCCTATGCCAATCACAAGTCAAGTTTTTTCGAAAATCCTTTTCAAACAATCAAACAAACTGAAACAAATACAACAGTTAGTTTAGCTTACTGTTAAATAGAATAAATGCCCTAAGAAATAAGAGATAAGCTAAGTACTGAAGGTACATTCCATAGTGAAGATTATGATGAAAGAAAAACAAGTTCAAAAAAAATCACCAAACATAGAATCTAGCCCCCAAGTCCATCTGAAAAAATTTAGGTCATCCCTAACATGGTTGCTAGCCACCGGCTAAAATCAGGTACCAACTACTGCTTGACCTTTTAGCCCCCCCCCTCAGGCCAGGGGGATCCAGCCATGAAAGGGGGAGGATACTATTAGGGGACTAGCAACCTTTTATGAAAGTTTTTCAAAACTGCCTTCTTGCTGATTCCCAGGAGAATGATTTTCCATCAGTCAAGGGTTAAACTTGTATGCTATTGTTTTTTAAAGAGCTTACACAGAGAAGCAAGGAGATGGCGTTCATTTATGGCAACAAAAATTCTTGACTCACCATGGAATCAGCTGCTGCTAATAAGCTGGTTCATCTTTCCAATACACCGTTTAGGAGTCTCGCCGTTTCACGGTACTCCATTGCAGAGGCCCGGTAAAAATGGTAGGTAAAAATGCGCACTTTAGTACTGTGAAAGGTTAGAGGAATGTAAACATTGTGAATTTTTGTCTCTCCTTTAAAGAGAATGATTTAGATATTTGAACATGATATCAATGATAATTTTATAAGTCTCTCCTGAAAATTTCACAAAGATTCATCAAGAGGAAAAGAAGTTATGATTAAAAGGAGTTCTTTACCTACCGTTTTTCTGCTATGTTTCCTTATGAGAACCAGATGTTTACCTACCGTTTTTTTACGGAGGAGAGTGAATTTTCCGTGATCGCTAAAATCAAAACAATGGAAAATTGGATTGACGCATGCGCAGTCGACACTCCTAAACAGTGTATTGCGGTTTTTTTAGTAAACCCAGGGTAAGATTTATGGCGTTCATTTATGGCAACAAAAATTCTTGACTCACCATGGAATCAGCTGCTGCTAATAAGCTGGTTCACCTTTCCAATTGCGGTTTTTTTAGTAAACCCAGGGTAAGATTAGAATACAAGCTATCACTGCTTTATTTGAAAATCTACAGGTTGTCTGGAATTTCAAAAAATAGAAGAAATTGCAATTTTTCGACAAGATAGCAGACTTTTTCATGTAAGCAGCATACACCATGTGAAAGCTGAGGTTTTCAGCTTTCTAGTGCTAAAATTTGTTTTTGCAGTAGCTTTCATCTCCAGCTCATTAGCAATAAGCCAAAGTTTAAACAGTCATCGGGCCGATTTTCAGACTGCAAAACTCTGCACGCGGAAGGCTAGCTTTCTTCCGCCATTTTTGGTGCTTTCGAAAAATTATTTCTTAGTGGTGCGAAGTAAAGCAGTCATTCTTTGAAAAGGGGATCTTTTGTGTTTTTTTTAATAATATACCGTCAACTGCTCTAACTTGGGACTATCTGACAAAACATGGGACGGCAATTCGGCCACCATTTCATGAGCGGAGTTTTAAAAAATACATAATTTCTCTTTCGCACTGAGTAGGCTTTCAAATTGAAATATGGAAAAAACCTGTAGCACGTGCGTTTGCGTAGGGTAAAATGGCGAAATGCGAAAATCGAATTTGGCAAAAAAAATTTGAAAAATGACCCTACAAGATTTGACTATATCTTTTTATTCCATGAAGAGATTACTTTCAAATAAAAAATGTATTAACAATGAATGGGTAAGCTTTCTAGAAATCCAAACATAAATTGCATAGCTTTTACCAAAAAATAGCACTTTAGGATCAGAAACAGTCAAAAACCAGCTTTTTCCAATTTTCTTCGAGTTACAGGAATTAATTCCTTGTTTGTTTTGATCTGAAATTTTCAGTAGGGGTGGCCATCATGGTTCCCTTGCTCATATCAGGGGGGCCCGAGACGGGGGTAAGAGAATTAAAGTTTTTAAGTAAAATCTTAATTATCACCCCAAAAAGTGCCTTTTTTATGTCCATATCTTTTAAATAGATTGTCCCAGCCTTATCCCTCTTTCAGTAAAGCTTCCTATACCTTTTGTCCTTCAGAAAAACCAAAAATATTGGCCTTAATTGCTTGCTTTCAGTTCCTGTAGCCAGTAGTGTGACCCCCTGTATTTCTATTTGTGACCCCCTGTATTTCGCGCGGGTTTTTTAATAGAAAAGTCACATGACTCAAATCCCGCAGTCTTACTGGACTAGAGAAAGCGAAAGTGAAATCGCGCGATCTGATTGGATGAAAAAAGACCGCGGGAGCTGGAAACGAATGGAATTCTCTAGAATTCTCATTTGAAAACAAAATGGCGGCGAGAAAAGCAGTCTTTTGCTTTGGACGAAAGGTTGTAAATTCTGGTTGATTTTAAGGTTTTATCTTATCTTATTTCATTTACTCTAATTAGTAGAGGCTTCTTCAATGTTTGGGGAAGGTAAGTCTGTAAAAGTTATTTGTTTTTCGGTGGAAAAAAGTGCTTATAAAAGCATTTTTTGTGCTCAAGGTTTATTTTTCTTCGCAAATTTTTGTCTTCAATCTTAAATAGATGAACGAGTATTTGACTGATGCTTATGATTTTTTCATAGAACATAGTAAAAGTATTCAGGAACTTAGACCTTTTTACAGAATTTCAAAAAATCTGTTAGCTCTGGAGATATATTGAAAAGTTTAGACATGGGTAGTTTGCGTTCTTGTTTCGCGTTCCCAAACCAAACGCACGTGGTAGTGGAACACACGCATTTTAGTGGTCTAATTGATTGCTTGAAGAATTTAAAAATTGAGGTTTTTGGTGGGAAAATGAAAAAAAAGGTTCCGACCCATTTTTCAAAGTTTCTAGGACACGAACCAAACAATCAATTGGGCCAGGCCTTTGGAGCAATTTTGGGCTCAATGTTGGTGAAATTTAAATTTTTCTGGCTGCTTGCTTTTTTGTCTTTGGGACTTGTTATATTATGAGGCCCCCCCAGTCGACCCTCAATTCACGTATTCACGCAAAATTTTTTGCCAATTCACGTATTCACGCGCGAAAAAAACCATTTTCACGTTCACGCGCTGATTTTGCTTTTAATTCTTTTGTTAAACGATTGTGACCTTATTGGGCTAAATTTGACCTTTTTATGGCCAACATAAAGTTTTCTGCAGTTTTTTGACCTTATTCTCGACAGCGTCGACCTTTTAAGACCTCTTACAATTATTGGAGCTTTCATAGGGCAATGTTTAAGGTCTGTCTATCACGTCTATCACGCCAAAGTTACAAAAAACTACCTCTCTGGCGTACGGTGGTATAAACTTTGCCTGAATTTGCTTTTTAAGGGAGGTAAGTGCAAAGTTAAGCCTTAGCTTTAAGGTTTCCCCCCGAATTTTCTTCGTCGCAGGCCCTAAATATATTTTATTTTGAGAATAAATTTAAATCGAGGTTTGGCCCAAATTCATGGTCTGGAAAGTCGCGAGCTTCAAAGAGGTGGTACAACCAGAGGACGCAAATTCCAAAGTTTGACCCCTTGACTCATTGAATAAAAGCTGTGGAAAGGAAAAAGCGAGCGAAGCGAGCGCGAAAATTTTTTGACAACTTTCACTCTTTCATTGCTGAGAAAACGGCCTTAACACACTATTGTTACCCTAATATGCCTTGTTTGGTCAAACAATTCATTCAGAATCTTTGATTATTTTCAACACTGACCATTTACTGGTACAAATCTGGTACGGCGAGTGACGTACCTACCTTACACGGTGCGGCGTCACAAGAGTTTTTTCTGAATGTTCGATGATGCAATCATATAAAATTTTTCAGAACTATCTACCTACTTTTGTTAATTATCGAAGAATCAATACCCTTCACTACTGTCTCCAAGTTCATGAGGTATCATTTTGTGTACTGCATTTAGTAACAATATAAGCGATTACAGAAAGACGACCATCATTAGCGCCGACGAAGAAAATTTTCTCATTTAGACTTTTTTGTTTTGGCTCAAAACACTTTCGCTGGATGCAATATTTGCATCACAAAATAAGGAAAAATAAGGAAAAAATATTTCTTTCTGTTTCAATTTTTGATTATTTTGAATAACTTTACAATGGCAATAGGTCAATATGATATCAAGGATTATGCAAGCGAAGCGAGGAAGAAAATTTTACATATTTAGGTTTATATGGTTTATTCAGTTTTGTTTTAGACAATAATTTGCTTCTCACGTTCACGCTCAAAATCTCGATTCACGAATTCACGCTGGTAAAATCTTATTTTCACGTTCACGCGGATATCTCAATTCACGTATTCACGCGTTGAAATAGTCCAATTCACGTATTCACGACAGAAAAAAGGGTCATTCACGCGTCACGCCAGCCCCTGGGGGAGCCCCTATTATAGCTGCCTGGCTTCTTCTTCAAAGCAATCTTCTCACCTGAGGTCCTTGTTCTTGGTAGAGTGAATTAACAACCTTGTCCAACAACGATATGTCAAATTTTTGGTTAAAATCAAGCAGCTTAGAAGCTTCAGTTTCATTGAAATTGGACTGTGTCATTGTCAAAGTCATATTGATTTTATGGTGATTCAAACTAAGATCAAACACTGGTTGTTTTCAATATGTTTTCATAAAGTTAGATACATTATAAACATAGCAAAAAAATTGTATTCAAATTAACAGTTCTCGACTTTTCAACTTCTGGTTTACTTCTGGTCCGCCATGCGTTGTTTTGGAAGATTTCTGTTTTCAATCCAGTTCTGGTTCGGATCAGCTATCAAAATTGGCGCTTGAAAATATACACACGCACCTGTAAAAAATCGTGTTCAAAGCATTGAAGAACAAAATTTAAAGTTTGACCACGGAAGACGTAAAAGTAGTTTGAACTGGTTTTTTCAAGCCGATTCTGGATTTTTACCTCGCGCATAGACTAGAATAAACGTTCTCTTCTCCATCATAACAATGGCTTCGGCGTGCAAGGGCCGATCGGCCAAAATGGGGGCCAATTCATTGGTATGTATGTGCGCCCTCATAAGGGCCCGGGGGGGGGGGGGCACTCCAGGTAAGTGACCTAACGGACGTTCAGCCCTTACAGCCTTAAGGGTAGGTTTTTTGGACTTTGGAAAGTGCACTGTAAGGGTTGATTTGTGAGCAAGTGGGAAAAAGTGCACTGTAAGTTTAAGGCTAAGGGTGTAAAATTTGAGAAAATACCAAATTTTGAGGTAAAATTTGAGAAATCTTGTAACTCCCCCCATTGAAAATTTTGAAAAAGGGTTTCTTGGAATATGAACCCCAATGCCACTTAATTAAGAACTCCATTTTATGGATTTTCTCCTAGAGTACTGCTAAGAACATTTTGGAGGCAGGCTTCAAGAGTATTAGAAATAAGAATATTTTGTTTGTTTTTTTTTGGGGGGGGGGGGTCATTTGGTTGGCGGAGGAGCGGAATCGGCCCTTTTTTCGGACGGAGTGGCGGAATTCGGCGAAAATTTAGAAATTGGGTTCTCTGACGGAGACGGAAAATTAGACAATTTTAGTGCGGAAAAACGGAAATTTAGCAAAAAATTTTGCGGAATTTCGGAATTGGTAAAAGATATTCAAAATTTGCGGAATTTTCGACAAAAATATTGAATTTCAAAGGAATTTTCGGTGACGGAATTTTGGTTCAATTTAAGACGGTTTGACGGAAATTGGAGAAAAAATTGACGGAATTGCGGAATCGGGTACCCCCTGAAACCCCCCCCCCTTTTTTATCATGTACACCATGTTTCAGTAAAAAGTAAAGAGGTTGTTAAGGAAGCTGACTTATTAGTCACGGAAATCACGTTTAGAGCCAATTTAGTCCAATGTGAGCAAATTTTTGAGATTTAAATGACCTGCTATAAAATAGTCTAAATAGCTTATGATAGGATAATGATTAGTGGAATAGCCACAAAAAGTTGCCACTAGACTGACTAAAGGTGGAGCTGTTTCTGACCCCATGTCACCACGCTACTGTTTGGGAGCTAAAGTGGTATATACATACCATATCAAAACTGATCGTTTTAGAAAACATGGGTGTAGCTTTCTAAAATTTAAGAAAGTTTATTAGCGCCGCAGGCGATTTTTGGAAGTCTCTTTATGAAGAAAATAGTTCGATTCGAAAAGATTTTAAAGTTACCAAAATACCGAATTTTTACAAGTAAATACCGAAATACCGAAGCATTTTTAGGCAATTTACCGTCACTGGCAGCATTTCAAACATCGGAATACTGTACTTTTCTTCTTAAAATACCGAGATACCGGACAGAAAAAGTGCCGTTACCGTGTCACCGTAAACCTTTTAAACCCCCTTCTTAAAGCTATTTCAAATACTCCCTCTACCAGGATAAACACCTGCAAATCTAAAATTGACTTCTCTGCTATTAACGAAATTGTGTGCAGTCAATGCAGGATCTAATGTTCTGTAAATAACAAAATCTCGAATATCTCTAAACTTTGACACAATAATGAATCGATACAATCAGGGTTGAAATATATTGAGAAATTTGGTTAATTCCTCGTTTTCAGCAATTTAAAGTTCGGGCTAAAACGTCGCTTTTGGGCAAATTGATAAATTTATTCGAATATTTCAATTCGGGAGGGGTTTATAAGACTTCTAGGCTATTTTCTAAGCCCTATTGGACCATTCTTGGACTTTTAGTTTTAAGTCTAGCCTAAAACTCAGAGTTAAGACTCTACCCGTCCAATCTAATTTAGAGCGCTTTCAAATCGTTTGTGGTTGTAAGATTTTGTGGGAATTTCCCTTTTTTCTCAAATATTATGATTTTGCGATTGTAGAATATCGGAATTGATAAGTTCGAATGACCATTCGAATGCCGACCAAAAAGTTGGCAATGGCATTTTGTAAAAAGATTACCGTTTGAGTATACGATAAAAGATAAACACACTGGCAATAAATAAAAATAAAAAGACAAAAAAGACATCGTGCCCGCAGCCAAGAAACAGAACAAAACATATTGAAACCAGTTGATAGCTCTTGCCTAACCTAAAATTTAATGAATCATTTTCAAACGCAGATGATCCAAAAATGTTCCATTAACCCTTCGAACCCGAAAGACGTGTACATATGGTTTGAATTTGCTAATATACCGAGTCCCAGATATAAGGCTATAACTCAAGACTGTCAAGACTGCTAAGGTAGGCGAACCCTCCTTGAGTGAGAACCTCCTTACTAAAACAGTAAAATCGATGCACATTTTATTTACTCTATTACAACATATTTCAAAATATAAAACACTTTCATAAAATTATTTGACCTCTGATCGTAAACAACCAAATCACCTGATTTTCAGCCATGCTCAAAACGGTGATTTCACTCCTTTATAATATGTCTTGAAAACTTAAGCAATGTTGATGTCTGGCACCGGCATATGGACGGATAGAACAATTCGACCATCGTAAAAACAGCCATTTGATCGCCACATTTTGGAATCGGATATTTTAAATTGTATTATTCTCGAGATATCATACAAACTTTTTGCAATTCAGGAACATTTGTGTCAATGCTGATGATAGTTCTTGATTCGCACTAAAACAAAGACAAAATGAATTTTTGAAAGATAGAACTTAGAAATATTGAAAATAAAAATGTAACAGCACTTTTTTGGAATCGGAAAAACGTAGTCTATACACAACAAAAGGTTAGAGTTTTACGCTTGAAACAAAGGAAGATATTGTGTAGCCTCGCATACCCGGGCGTTGAACCAAAAAAAAATTTAAAACACAACATTGCTTTAACAACCACACCGTCCATAGAAAGTTGAACGTTGAAACAATGAGACAGAAGTGTAATTTAGAATCAAGTCACTACTTACCACGCTTTGACAGTTTCTTCGCATCTTTGTTGAACATTGCTCAAATAACTTCTCGAGTTAACAAAAATACCATCACCAGAAAAACATTGTAGACCAAAAGAACACATGTGTTTGGTAAGGTTCGATTTACATTGTATAGAAAGTTTGTCGTTTAATGAATATTGGAAGTAAAGTAAGGAGTTGATTTCAACATTGCTGTGATATAACCACGTGGACACATTGTTGTGATGAGCACATAAGTCTTTCTTTGACGGCTTCAACGGTGCTATACCTGTAAAGTTGAAATGGTAAAAAACAAGATACATAGATCTGGCAAATTTAGCCACATTCTTCCAAGTCCATATACATGAAAAATGAAATTTAATCAGGCGTTAGAAGGTTTAACAAGTAGTTTAATATCAGATATATGGTGAATCTGAAGAAATGAAGAATGTTATTGTCAAGACGTTCAGTGTGTCCAGGACTTATAAACTGGGGATCTAGCTTCTGTTTGGAACATTTTGATGAACAAAAATCCCCTATAATTACTCTTTATACACATACATTTATTTATTGAGACGGCTCCTCTCGATAATTTTTCACACAACTTCATCTTCTTGAGAGTGGTGACGCTCTTTGCAGAACATTTTGACAATGCAATTGAACAATCACTTGTATCGTTTGCTTGCCAGTACATTTCTAATTTATAATCGTTACATCTAGGGAATTTTTGGCTGCAAAATACCTAGAGTAAAATGAGAAATTTGCTTTGTAACGATGAGTGGTTGAGTATTAAATTGAAAACATTTGTGTGGGAAAAATTACATTAAAATCCTTGGTGCATGTATAACACGTTGAACCCTTTTTTGTTGGAACATTAAGGTCAATTCTATTGGAAATTGGTGAGTTAAAAAACGTATTTATCAAATTTGGGAAAATCCGTAAATCATGGGACCTGGATAAAAAGAGATTTTTGGTGACAAAATTTTCGTACCTTTTTGAGTTCGCTCTCGCATTGCGTTGTCCCTCCTTCAGTGAGGATGCTTAAAGTTTCTACGGCTGCTTTTGCCATATTATCTTGAAAGTATGGAGCTAACGCAAGTTGCTGAAAGAGAAAAGTTAAGAGCACCTATATGAGAGAGAGAGAAGAGAGAGAAGCTGACCATCCGATATCATCGGACCGGGCCCTATCCCGGGATACCTACCCCTAGATAGGGAAATCACAGCGCTAACCAGACATTGTACTCTGCGTTCGCGACACATCAGAGCCGTACTGCATCGATGATAATACTCGAACAGTACGGGAGAACCTTGTGTTCTCGCAGGTACTGTACATATGAGTGCCATCACCACACCACATTCAATGTCCAGCATATTTCCCCATACTCTTGTATCAGAGTAATGGTACCCTATTCCCCTCACATGGTATGGGTTGACCCGGGCCAAGGTACATTCACTTGCCAAGTGAATCGCAGCACCGAGTGGGAATCGAACCCCGACCTCCAGCACGGAAGTCAAGAACGATGATCACTACACTACTGCACCCGCTAGAGCACCTATATACAGCAGTAATAGGAGCCGGTGTTGAAATGACCGGTACAAAAAGGTCCACAGTTGTTTGGACTTCTAACCTATAAGACAGAAGTTAATTTCACACTTTTCAAAGGTTCCATATAGACCAAGACTAAACCAAAGACCTGGTGTACAATTTTTCAATTAAGTTAGAATGTACGTTGTAGTTCTGTTGAGGGATTGAAAAGTTTTTGTTTTTACTAGCTGGGAGTTTTAGATTCTACCTCCACGGGATTATTTACAAAAATTCAATACTGATAAGAATGAGAGCTATAGTTTCCAAATAAAGACAAACTTTCAGTGTATTTTCTCACAGCTTCTTTGGTCAATTTTTCCGGTTACTAAAGCTTTGAAACATGGAAACAGTTCATTATAATCGGATCTGACTTTTGCTACTTTCCTAGTAAGTAGGAATCGTTGTACTTTTTTCACTAAGGAAATTATTTTTGTAGGATCTACCTTTGGTACAGGATAGTCGATGTCTTCGCAAAATGATAGTGCTTCACTCTTGACCATTCCGCATTCTGATTCGTACTAAAAGTATTAAAGAAAAGTTCTTGAAATTACACACTGTAAACTTTGTAAGTTAAGTCTCCAAAGAGGCTTTCTTTGAATTAATTGGAAAGAAGCTAGACTTACGTTTGTCTAAATTTTTCTAGGGCTCTTTTACCCTCGGTCTAATAAGACTGTTTTGCGCTTATTCGAGGGGGGTGTTTAAATGAAAGGGGCGTTTATTCGAAGTAATACGGTAATCTGTAGCAGACCTTTGAAATGTTAATCATGTAGGCGTCCAGTTCATCAAGTTCCTTCAGAAATGAAGCATTCATGTTGACATGTGTATGAACTACTTCTATTGCTTCTGTTGCGATTGGCTGGTTTGTTGGTTGTGGAGTGACAGTGGTTGTAGATGAGACTGTTGATTTGCCAGTACTGCTTTCTGGTGGTATAGAGACAGATTTTTCGCTGTTACGATACATCTTCCCTTTTGAAACATCAGATATTGAACTAATCTTCTTTCGAAATGATGAGGAAGAATGGAAAGCTGAGCTTTCGTCCTTTTCCATTCTTTTAAAATGTGTCGATGATGGTGCAGATTGAGTCATGGCGATTGCCAGTATCTTTAGCAATTAAAAACAAGGAATTAGTTATAAATACCTCGAGAAAACACAATGTATTATAGATTGGGTTGCTATATAGTAGCGTATTATACATAGCGTATTAAAAAAAAGAAAATGATGGAATTATAATAATTTTCAAATTTATTTATAACTTAGTCCTATTTTTCGAGCCTAAAAAGACAGCAACCCAGTTTCTCTCATACTCACTGATGAATTTGGCTTGATTTTTGAAGCATCAGGATGTGTTGATTCATCAGCATTATCATGTTGACTATGTGCTGTTGTAAATGTCACCAATGAAGAAACCCCACTGGATAAAAACAGCGTGTTTCCAAAATTTATAAATATCGTCAAAAAAATTATTGAAATGAATACTTTTGATAACATAGTGAACATAAATACAACTTGATTTTTTCATTTAACTATACTATATGTTTTGAATTTTATTTCTTCCAAACTCATTTTTTCGCGTTTACACAGACTTGATAAATAACTAAATTCTTTTTCATGAAATTTCACAGGATGATAATGCGTTACTTAGCTACGCATTTGAAGACTTCGATATTTATTAACTCAGTTGTCTTGAAGAACAAAAGACCCTTCAGATATTGTTTAAAGTTGTGATGTCGGAGTAATTTTTTCATTCATTAACGAAATTCAAGGGCATCTCTGATCTAAAAATTCTAAGATTTCTTTAAAGAATGCTATCTGTCTTTTGGTGAAGGAAAAGTGACCAAGCTTTTTTGCGATGAAATTGCTTCCCGACTAATATCTAATCAAACATGTCAAACTGTTCAACACCCCTTTCTCACAGACCCGGTGGGGTTTTATCAGCCAGTGGGTGGTAAAAATAACGGACCAGAACTCGATGGGAATTGATATTCCCATGTTTTTTATGGCTGGGGATTTGAATTCCATTGTTTTCTAGCCAGAAAATTCAGTGGGGAGGGGAAAAATAGCATAATATTTTGCACTGAGGATTTGCTTATCTAGTTACTTTTAGCGGGGACAAAAATTAGAGTATAATTTTTCACTAGGGACGATGTTTTAGTGAATTTTTCCAGTAGAAAGGGTTCTGTGAAAAGGGGGTGTATACACAGAGATATTCATAAAATAACGAAAATAAATTTAAATACACAAGAAATCTTCATTATTTCGAATAAGTAACACATTAACAATCATAAAGATTATATAATAATATTACAATTAATTTAAAAGTGCAAGGGCATTGTGAACATGGTCGGTAGAGTGAACAGGTCTTTTAAAATCTGAAATTCACTCAAAAAAGCTGACATGGAAGTAGTATTTTTACTAAATTTTGAGAGATTTAATGATAAAGTTTTTTGGATTTCACTTTTTTAAGAGATTCCAAATGAAAGACTAACACCAGTTTCAACTTCTTGATTCAAAATTAAGTTGGAAGGGGGGAGGGTGGAAAACATTCATATTAAGTTACAAATTTACAAATAAATATTAAATACGTAGAATAGTCGTAGACTTGCTTCACAGCAGCGAGAATTTATTGCTGTGCTTTAGTTGGAACAATTTTTGTTCCTTCTTTGACTGGAAACCGTCCTCTTCTATCTCGGTTATCTTCCGTGCATGAAGGAACGATAAAATCGCCGGCTGAAAAAATCGAAATGAATTAAGCGATTCAATAATTACCAAACGGCTAAATTTTATTTGAATTCCAAGGATGCAATATTGACATCTTAATTTTTGTTCACACTGTACACGTTTGTTTTATATAAAAACGTCCAAATGTTTTGGGTCAGCAAAACCTAAAAATTGCATTAACCTGAGCCTTATGTTCTTTATAGTTTGTGTTTTTAAACAAAAAACGTGTAGCTTTGGGATCAAGTGACCCCGGATGATAACATAAAATTTAAGAACATTAATTTAGCGAAAAAGATAAATTCCCTACTTTTTCCTTGCACCTTCACATGTGCTCCTCCAGTAGCCGGGTTGTCACAACCTTGTCTGCAACAATCTCCAAATTTTTCTCCAGTCTTTCTCTCATGTTGTGCTTTCCAAGTACTATCGTTTGATGGAGTTTGGCCTGTGGTTCCAGAAACGTTTTCAATTTGCGTGCCTTGCTTCAAAGTATACGACATCGTGATCTAGCTAAAAAGAATGATGGAAGTGTAATTGTATACACCTTTATATGAATGTCTTTTTTCGAACCGGTACGAGTTGGAAAATTCAGAACGTTAAATCTTAGTCCTACTAAGGTTCAGAAAAATTAAAAAATTACAACTTTTTCCTCCTTCAATGATCAAAATCAGGTCAAATAAATAAATGTCAATTACGATTTTTAAATTTTCCTTTTTTTAACTTCTTTTTAATCTCGTTAAGGGCCCGAGGGTCAAAAGCCAGGCGGTACATACCCGTGCCCAGGAATTTGGTTTACTTACTTTATTTTCTTAGTTGTTTATTCCTCTCTAAAGATGATACGATGATGATGTTGTCCTGTACGCTGTAGTGATGATTAATGGTTCATATGGTTCAGGGCTTTAGGATTGATTTTTATATACAAATTGTGGCGTAGGTCAGGGAAAGCCCCTTTCTATAAATAAGATATTTCTAGAAAATTCTTTTTAATAATTAATTCTAATCGACACGGGTTGGCAGTTCACTAGAAATTTCCCTTTTTTCATTGAATAATAATTCAAAGAAATTAAAAATAGATGAGGTTTATTATTCAAATATTTATCAAAATTCTGACGTAATGTCTTCAATACATAATGCTCGCATTTCCATTTAAAAAGATTGACATTTTGAAATGCTAATCAAGGATTCATTAGAAGTTCAAATTTCCCTATAATTTTTGCATTGGTAATATATTAATCAAAATTTTCAGAATCCATGAAAATTTTAAGCAAATTAAATTGTTCATTTTATCCTCGCATCAGTAAAATTCTCGCAATTAATTTCATTGGCAAAAATACGTCACATTGAAGGGTCTAGTTTTGCATGCTAGGCGAGACAAGGAGCAAATTACAATTTATACTCTTATACGCAATTCACCTTTTCGAACGTAGCCGCAAATTGCTTAGTCTAGCAAGCTAGACGACTAATTTATACATAGTAGAAATAAAGCAAAAAGTAATGAATGGAACAATTTTAGTCGTCTAGAAACCTTTGTGCACTAACTCCAAACAAAAGAAAAGTGTCAATATTGCAATTATAATTTTTTCCTGCTCAAAATAATTCTGGGGAAAAAAGAATATGTGTGGATTTGTGTATTGAAAGTTTTTCATTTGAGTTGATTTCGTTTTGAGAGTTTGTTGTTGCTTGATAAATTGTTTTCTCGCTACGCAAGTTTCTGCGTAGCTAGCCCCTGTATCTATAAGGCTGGAACACCGGATTCTTCCAGTCGTTTATACAAACTAAATCCCGTATTACCCGTATTTTTTTGCCCACCCGGTATTATTAGTAGTTATTATTAGTAGTATTGGTATTGGTATTATTAGTATCACACGCATTATAAACGACTCCAGTCTACAAATTGCCGTGCGGGCATTTTTTTATCCGTTTTACCACCCTTAAACCGTCCCAGTCTTTTTTTCGCACCGATAGACAATAGAAAAATGTGTAAAAAAGGGATTGGATCGAGTTTAGGGAGATAGTTGAATAATAAAGTGACATGCGCCTGACCGAGCGACTACGGTGTATCAACTGTTTTTGAAGGTCCAACCGAGAAACTGTTAACTGCCCTAGTACAGACCGAGCTTGCAAGATCTGCGCGTTAGCTAAGGTCAATATTTTCCGTATTGAGCGACAGAACAGTTTTAATATTGTATTTATTAACTGGTGAGTCTTTAAATGACAGAAGAAATGCATTAAAGTCTATTCACGATAAGTGTGCACTAGATTTTGCTTTGCTTGTTATTTCTCAACCAATGCTTCAATCTTAAAAAGTTTGGTATCGTTGGGAAGGTAGGACAGACTTTCAAGGTTTTAAAAAAGGGAGACCTATGGCTCGCGCATACCCGACACCCCCTGGGTATTCAGTGAAGAGCAATAGTTTGTTGGATTAAATTTGAGCGTTACCTGTATGATGTACTACCAATGTTACCTATGGCGGATTAATAATACCTTTGTCCAACCTCGTTCCCATGCCTCGTCCCTTTTTATGATTGATTAGGACACTAGCCCTGGAGGCCCTGGACTTGTCTTGATTTTTATTGCCTTATGAGGCGATTTTCAGGAAAGATTAAGTGATGTTTGAAAAGCATTGCATACATACATACACTATCATAACATCAGAGAGGAACAAACCTCGTTATGCTTCAAGCTTTTGGAATCAGAGGTGATTGAATCATGAAATACAAATAAGGTGCTGAAGGAACTTATTCTCCGTACCGTATGGTGTCCTGGTAAGTCACACCGATTTGAAGTTTCATCTTGCCAGAAGTATACCAATTAGAGGGGGACAAACCTTTAGCACACAAATTTCCTAAGTTTAACGTGTTTGAAATTTTGAAGTCGTTTTCAAGAAGAGGAAAGTCTTGGCCGTATTTTTTAGATTGAAGTTACATGCAAAACTGCCAAGGCACAAAATGAGTGAAAAGGATCGATTATCATTTAGATAACGATGACGTCAATCGTAATATACCATTCATTATACTTTGTGTCTCCTTCAGATGAATCTCTTTTCCTCGTATTATACCTGACTATAATACTTTAATCCGACTTTTTCCTCTCAATAAGGAAAGTGCTATAGAGTTTAATATGAAGTAGACAAATTTGGATGCAGAGAAAAGAAGAAATTTGACTCTCTATAATACCGGTGGGGGGGGGGTCACTTAGGCAAATGGAGAGAACAGGTATGTGCCGCCGTTAAAGGTACCTTTTTTGGACTTCCAAAGTCCCACTAAAGGTTTGAAAAATCAGAAAATCAAATCTCAGTCCCATTAAGGGTCGGAAAAACAGGAAAATTTGAATTAAAAATTAAAGTTCCTAAAACATAATTAAGGGTCCCGTGTTGACATTTTAAGATTTATTTTTCCCCCTGGAAAATATGGCAAAGATTTTGTCCCCGGTGGGAAAGTACCTCGAATTTCAGCCCCAACTGAGAATTAGTTTGATTTCATCCCAATTCGAAATTCAATCTTAAAAAATTGCACTCCAAAATCATCCCCACTAGATTTTTTAGCCTAACAATAGAATATATATCCCCCATTGGGATTTCAATAGGAATTTTTATCCACACAAGGAAAAAAAATATTTCACCGGGGCTGTGAGACAGGGTGTATAAACGTTATACTCCAATTTTCTTTAATTCGAACAAATTTGTGTTCCCCACTGTAGATGTTTTCTCCTTGATGTTTAAGACTATTCAGTTGAGCACTTTTGAAACACCTGCAAACTTGATATTACCCATTAAATATATATAATTAGTTTTATGGCGTGAGATACTAGGCAATTCGATCTTCCTAGCTAGGGTGAAGTATACAGTGCTGACGAGTCCTAATAAGGACGAAATGCATATGCTGCTCTGCCACCCAAATCTCCTGAAAGAAGATAGTTGGACAGAAATTCTTTGAATTTCTTTACATATGTTATATATATAGTATGCAGTGCTGACGAGTCCTAATAAGGACGAAATGCAAATGCTGCTCTGCCACCCACATCTCCTGAGTGAATATAGTTGGTCAGAAATTCTTATTTCTTCACATATATATAAGAACAGCACTCGGAGTTTCGTTAATTGGACCCGAAACAAACTTTTACAAAAAGTTCTCGCTCTTATGAGAGTCATTACATAGGGAAGGTGTTTGCACACATTTTGACATAAATAATGTCAGTTCAGTTCGATTATGACTTACTCAAGGGTTCAAGATGAATATGATATTCCAAAGGTGGGCTGCAACTAGGTTAAGTCACTTTAATCACGTCAGATGTTAGGATCATTAGGATCTCAGAATCTAAAAGCTCAAAATCTAATTAATCTAATAAAGCTTGGAAGCCAGTGTATGCCTCTTAATGAAATAAAAGTCCAATTTTGAAACCACCTTTCTTAGCTAAACTATAAAATGTGAAAAACGAACGACATAACCAACATGTCAAATACATCACCTTAACTTTGATATATGCATTGAGAGAACACGTCATTCCGGTTGATATTGAAATAAATAATTAAATCCCTATTTATTGAGAATTTCATTGAATTGTATTTCACGGAAAATGGGAAAATTCTAATGAACTGCACCCTCCCGTATCCATTCAGGAGTTTTCTAGAAATTTCTTGTTTATAGAGAGGAACTTTCCCTGACTACAGCATTTTCCACTCAATCAAATTGCTAAGATTATCGATATACCATATAACTTATTCGAGTTAAGGAAACATTCGAGTTACTCGCTTTTTTTTATAAGAATTCACTTTATAAGAATGTCCATGATGAAAATGGCCAAAAAATTAAGAATATGCTACGAATATCACCATAATGGAATTTGCAATTTTGCCAGATTTGCTGAAATTTCCACCGTTACAGTGAATTTACCAAAAGTCCACAGTGCATTTCTGATATTTTGAAAAAACATACCCTTAACCGCCGCACATACCCGTCGGTCAATTTGCCTGACTGCCCCCCCCCCCCCCCCGGGACTTAAAAAATGAAATAATTGTTTTCTTCTTGATAATTATTTACTGGCTAATGGTGATACTAATCACCATCTAAGTACATCAAAAATAACCGCTCTGTATGGATTTACAAAAGATTTAAACGACATTTTAAGGTCATTACTGATACATTGCTTTTCATCGGGTGCTTTTTCACTGAGACTGGGTGGTTTTTCACTAAGACTGTCTGGCGAAAATCGATTAGCTGAAACAAAGAAAATTGATAGGAAAGCATTACTGACTCTCAAAACAGTTGTCAAAGCGTTTACAACCCTTTGAATTTGAAGAAAATTTTATTAAAAATCATCAACTCGCATATCAAGGGATTTAAAATTACAGCCTTCTAATGAACATTTTCTGTGGCTGCGTTTAGACCAACTGGCATTTGTAATTTGGCATTTGCTCATGAGAGATTCGATTTTAATAGCTTTTCCATTGTATTTTCTGTCATGGCATTTAAGGAATCGTCTTTTTAAAGTCATTACTGAAAAGGTGATTCCCTCAAGTTCAACTTTGACAGATCAAACAATGAAAAGCATGGAATGTCTCAAAAACTGCAGTCATTAAGACTGAAACTTTTTGCCGTAGGGCTAGGCTATGGCAAATTTTGCAAATTTTACAATCTATAGAAAGAACTGAATAAAAAACGTGCAAATACTTTAAAAAATCAAAAATGTCATTTTTTCTCTTTGTTTTGGTTCCTTTGTTTGATTTGAAATACCAGAAAAGGGGATTCCTTTGCTCAAAATGGCATTTCAAATGCCAACACGCTGGCATCATTAGGCATTTGACAAACCGAACAATTGCGCGGAACAATAGAATTCAAAAGAATACTGCAAGCAATTACAAATGCCAGGCTGGTCTAAACGCAGCCTGTGACAAGATTCCTCGTCTTTTGTATCAAATTCATTACATATGAAAGTTTGCTCTTCAACTCTATCGGGAAAGAAAACACTTTTCCCATATGACCAATTTTTTAAAAAAAATCCCACTGCACATTCTGCTACTTTTATGGCAACCAATTTATTTATGCTGCCTTTTTCGCTCAATTGGTCATTAAGCCAAGAGAGGTCTACCCCTCTCTTGGGGAACAAAAGGTTTAATGATCAATTTTCGACGTTAAATCCGGAATGCTGATATGAAGCGATCAAAATCTGATGTTAAGCACGAATCTTCATTCTATATTTTTTACAACCCTTAGAAATCTTTGAAAAGGACCGTTGACGAGAAGACCACTTATCTATCTGGCGTAGTGAAAAAGCACCCACTGTCTGGCGAAAATCGATTAGCTGAAACAAAGAAAATTGATAGGAAAACATTACTGACTCCCAAAACAGTTGTCAAAGCGTTTACGACCCTTTGAATTTGGAGTTAATTGCAGCATGCTTGACAAAATTTAATTGAAACTAATTATAAGTCAGTCGCTTTTATAAACAGTTCTCCAACAAGTGGAGGCAGTTTTTTCATTTTATGCAAAAACCAAACGATTTCACTGCTGATAAATGTTGATGCTCTGTCTGCTATTTTATTGCAAACAATCTATTTTCGGTGTATCTTTGGTTTAAGGGCTCTGACCATAGTGAATTTTTCATAATTGCCGTGTTTAAAATGTGTTTTCTGACTGATATAACCAACAAAACTATGGCATGTTATGGCATGTTATACATCATGTACGCAGACGACACCGTAATATACTGCAACGGAAAGTTGAAAACGCAAATCGAAAGTGATCTGAATCACGACTTGAATAAAGTTTCTGAATACTTCGACAACAACGAATTGATCGCTAACTTGAAAAAGGGAAAGACGGAAACTATGCTCTTTGGAACAGCTAAACGTCTCTCAATGATCGACAAAATCCTTAATGTTTTCTACAGATGCCAACAAATTAATTACGTACAGGAATACAAATATCTCGGAAACAAAGTTGATCCAAATCTGAACTTTAACAAAACCTTCGATACCTCCTACAAAACAGCATCCGGTCGACTGAGACTTCTCCAAAAACTCTGTTCTTACCTCACTAAAGATGCAGCCTATTCTATTTTCACCATGATGACTGTTCCAATTCTGACGTACAGAGGCCCGATCAAGCTGACATACACCGAAACTCAGAAGAAGCAGTTTAAATCTCTTGAATCTAGAGCTCATCGAATGACGGGGAAACGTATTCCATCCATACTCAACTTGATCCACGCAGAAGCACTAAACCTGATTAAAAGCTCGATTGATAATGAAACTTGTTCAAACCTAAACGGTTATTTTAAGCTGAGAAAACATACTAAAACAAGGAACAATGGGTATCTGATTGAGACCTCAAAAATGAAACTCGAACTTGGAAAACAAAGCTTCAAATATAGTGGAGCTAAACTTTTTAATGATTTACCAATTAAAGTTAGGAAAACAATTTCTTCTAAGGATTTTTCTGACGCCATGAAGACGCACCTGAAAGTTTAAGCAATATCTTTGTATTGCTTTTCTTTAAGAGCTCTTCAAATTATCTATCCTACTCTAGTTTTTAACTTCTCCACTATGCATCTTCTTACTACACATCTCAGTCTTAGTCTCACACCTCTAGTCTCTCAGCCTTTCTGGCCACTTTGACCACGATGCCCATCCTTTGAAACATAAGACTATACTCAATCTTTCGAAAACATTAGATTTTAGATTTATCAATTTTATCAATTTATAATAGTATTTATTTTTAGTATTTATGTCATTTTATCTAATTTTTATCTTGAGTGTGTGTCTTGAGGTGTGATGTGAAGCGAGTGTACGATTTGGGTGAGAGGAGTGACGTTGATAGCAGTTGTAAATTTTTATTTATTTAACTGATGTATGCTCCTCTTTAAATATTAATAAATGAATGAATGAATGAATGACATTTTCTGTTAGAAAAACTATTCATGAATCTGAAAAAATTGCATTGAAAAAATCTGATGAAGAAGAAAATGAAGACTTTTGCGAGGAAGAGTGTTTCAACTTTGAAGAGCTTAGTTTCGGCGAAGAAAAAACATTTTGAAAAATTTTTCGCATTACATGGTGTATCTTTTACCGAACAATAAAAATTTTTGCGGAAAATTTTTGTAAATGCTTCTTTGTCTCGAAATCTTCAAAATAGTGGTTTTTCATCAATTTTTCATCTGGATTTTGCTTAAAAAAACAGTCATAACTTTTGACACATCTTTTTAGAAAAATTTTCCGCAAAATTTAAAATAGTTCAATTCTTTGCGGACAGTGTAAAGAAAATTTGAAACAAAAAAGTTAATTACCCATTAAAACTACGCACTTTTTGTAAAAGAGGGTGATGCATCATATTATTAACATCTTTTTAAAGTTCATAATGTCATTTTTGCAATTAAATTCTTAATTACTCTTAAGGGATTCGATTAAAAATAAATTTATAAAGGCAATTCTTTGTTAAAAGTGTTAAGGAGCCTGAAATATAACTTTTATGTTCAAATACCAAAATCAACTTTTGGAGTATGGTCAGAGCCCTTAATTGGTCATTAAGCCAAGAGAGCTCAACCCCTCTCTTGGAGAACAAAAGGCGGTTTAATGGACAATTTTCGACATTAAATCTGGAATGCTGATATGAAGCGATCAAAATCTGATGTTAAGCACGAATCTTCATTCTATATTTTTTACAACCCTTAGAATTTTATGAAAAGGACCGTTGATGAGAACCACTTATCTATCTAGCGTAAGGAAAAAGCACCCATCTATTATTATGATGGCTACACGTTAGCCGGAAGCTAATTGTTTCAAGCACCGTCACCGCATTTCCTTGTGAATGCACTTTCAATTAATTTTTTTCTGGGATTTCATAAGGAAGTTTGCTATTGTGAGCACTAACTCTTTAAGGGAAATAACAGAACTGACGAAATTTGTAAACAAACCGTACGCAGTATGCAGCGGGATACAAAATCAAAACAAATGTCACATGTCAAAATAAAAAATCAAACCAAATATGGCTGATTTTGATTGTTTCAATTGTTTTACAAGTTTGTTTTGGACACGTGATTTTAATTGTTCTCTTTAATAACACGTGGTTCGCGCAATGTTTACATTTTACTACTCTTATGTCCCTTTAAATCTGTAAAGCTATAGATATAAAAGCCGTGAACCTCCACTTCTGAACCTCATTGCTCATTTTATAATGTTTTCTGAAGAAATGGTAATGAAAGCAAAAAAACTTACAATGATGGTGAAAGAGAGTGCAAAATTTATCGCAACGTTTTATGGTGTAATAGAGGGAAATACATGTTTTGACAGCGTTACAATAGAAGAAGAAGTGCTATTGTTCTTCTTTTCCCAACCTAAAGTTGACGTTAAGAGATAATGAAATAATTGTTGTCTTCTTGATGGTTATTTAATGGCTAATCAACATTTAAGTACATCAAAGATCACCGCTCTCTATGGATTTACAAAAGATTTAAACGACATTTTAGGTCATGACCGATACATTGCTTTTCATCTATTATTATGATAGGTCATAGCTACACGTTAGCCGGAAGCTAATTGTTTCAAGCACCGTCACTGTTTCCTTGTAAATGCTCTTTCAATTAATTTTTTTTGGGATTTCATAAGGAAGATTGCTATTGTGAGCACTAAGTCTTATATCTGTAAACTATAGAATTTGAAAGCCGTGAAGAGGGAAATGACAATTTTTGACACACTGCACCGACAATTCTAAAAGCGTTACAATAGATTATGAAATGAAAAAGAAGAAGTGCCATTGTTTTTCTTTTCTTCACACAAAGATGAAGTTTAGTACAAAAATCCTATTTCAGAGCTAGCAAATGAAGCTAGAATTCGAATGGAGAAAAAATGAAGAAAAGAATGAAATTGGCAAATGAGGCAATAGTTTTATTATAATTTATGGGATATGTTTGTCGATTTCTGACGGACATGAAAAACAAGATGACTGCAAATTTTTTGAAGATTATGCTAAACAAAACAATTTAAAGCAAAACAAAGATTGGTTTTGTGGTGAGTCCTATTTTATAAAATCCCTGTGTCGCAGACCCAGCTGCATAAGCGGTTTTAGACCACAACTTATCAGAAGAAGAGATTTGTAATTGTAATTTTATTGTCTTTTAACGAGCGTTGCACTCCTTCGCATGTTACTGACGTAAGTATTGTCTTAAATCCGCCAGTGCGCCACTTGGACCCCCACCATCCCATGGAAAATTTGGTGGAAATTTCGTCCCCAGTGAGAAGAATACCCCAATTAGAATATTGACGTTGTTTTCATCCCAATTTGAAATTCAATGGAAAAAATGCCATCCAAACCATCTCTGGATTTTTTGACCTGAGAACAATAGAATATCACCAAAGACTGTGTGTTTTATTAAAGTTTTGCTCCAACATTTTCATTGGAACAGAACGGCCCCGTTTTGTTGCTCCGAAACGTTCCGAAATCAGTATGAACATTTCCTATCATCCGTAACAAAAAGCCTTACCGGAGCGACTTGAAACCATAACACGTCTGAACATGGTTTAAGTAAAAGTACGAATCAATTGAATGAATGTGAAAAAGTTTTCGTAACCCCGAGAGAGAATTGTAAATTGTAACGATGCCTCTTACTTCTTGCAAAAACTATTTACTTTCTCCTATAAAATAATATCTATATTATTAGCCGTAGTCTGTATGCCACTTTGTTTGTTTTCTGTGTGTTCTATTTTCGTTTTGGCACGCAATGTTTTTGTTCTCTATAAGTTATTGTTTCGATTGATAGATTGGAGAGAGCCTGGTTCATACTTCATTCAGCCTTTGTTTTGAAATTAAAGCCCTGTCTTCATTTAGCAATTATATATTCTGCCTTGGCTTGCCCGCCCCTTTGTTTTTCTCTTTTCGTTTGTTTTACATTTTTTTCGAATGTAATTGACGACCGTATTTATTAATGGCATTCGAATTCTTTTCAAAACAAAACAAAATTTCGTCGTGGCTTTCACGCTTTTTCCTGAAGAATCGTCATTTCTCCATTTCACTCCTCTACCATGACAAATTATACGGTATAATTAAAGGTTTTGTTTTAAATAAGAGTAATATCGTTTGCTTACTCGTCAATTTTAATTCGCACGTTTTTTCACATTGGATTGACACGATATCACTTTTATTTAAAAACAAAACCTTTGACGCAAGTGAAGCGAGAAGAATATCTACTTGCAGGGTCGTTTCGGACGACACTGGTACGGTATAATTTTAATAACAATGCTCTTTCCTGTTAATCTTTGACCTTAACAAAAGAATACGTCACGGGGACACAATCTAAATATGGTTAAAAGATACGTCACCTGAAAGGGCTAGAGTGACACTTTAGAGATTTTTGCTTCTCTTTAATTTCATCGTGCTTTTAAGCCACCTTCAACATCTAAAAGGACTTTATGCTGGGTACCCGGGGGGGGGGTACTTAGGCAAATGGAGGGTACGGTATGTGCCGCCCTTAAGGGTACCTTTTTTGGACTTCCAAAGTCCCGCTAAGGGTCGGAAAAATCAAATTTCAGTCCCAGTAAGGGTTGGAAAAATAGGAAAATTTCAACTTTTTACCCCCTGAAAAATCAAAATTTGTTCAAAATTGGTCAAATTAGTCCTGCTAAGGGTCGTAAAATTCCCAAAATTTTCCTTTGTTTTCTCCTTTTTAGTCCCGGTAGTAAGGGTCCAAAGTTCGAAAGTCAGGTGGCACCCCCCCGTCAGCTCGCATGCAACCCTAGTACCCCCCCCCCCGGGCTGGGTACTGGCTAGTTGCTTCACGAGGCCGTGCTGGGGGGATCGAGCTGGCGAAAAATTGTTCAAGAAAAAAAAAACGGGACGATGTAACCTAAAGTGACCGCTTCTAAAAGATTGCCGTGTCGTTAGGCTGCTGGCATCCACTAACGGATTCGTGCTCCTTATAGATATATACTACCTGTGGTTTTGTAGAGGTCTGCGATTCAGACTACCGTGTCGTGAGCTTTTAAGCTA
The DNA here is from genome assembly GCF_902728285.1 of Clytia hemisphaerica. Taxonomy (NCBI): domain Eukaryota; kingdom Metazoa; phylum Cnidaria; class Hydrozoa; order Leptothecata; family Clytiidae; genus Clytia; species Clytia hemisphaerica. Next base: position 306,641 of record NW_027103967.1, on the reverse strand, counting down.
GCTCAACCGCGCGAACAGATATTTAAGAGAAAGTATATATATTTGCCAGGACCACGGTTGACTGGCTAACACGAGCTAGCAAAAAAAAATGATATTTTTTTTAACAAACAAATAATCCTATCATAGGCGAAATATATATATTATATTCTAATTGAAGGCTGAGCTCACTTCCGAAGCATCAGTGTCATTTGAGCATGAAGAGACAATATAATCGTCTCGATACCATGGGTGTCTGGTTCCTCGGACACAGTATACCAGCGATTTCATGAGCGAGAGGTTGATCTTTCTCTTAACCCACGACGAAACAAGGCTGACATTAGTTTTTCTTTTGTCAGCGAGAAGTTCAACAAGTCTTTTTATGACCATGCTGCATTCTCTTGCCATCCCACCAAAAGCACTGAATACCATGGGACTAAACGACCCATGCTCCACTCTCAATACTCGTTCATTATACTGCCTTTTCTTTTCACGTTCGTTGATCTCGTAACACTTTTGATTTCCAAGTCAGCATACCTCCGGGCTGTTGGGTTAAAAAACCCTTATGTCAAAAAAGCCCTTTGGTGAGTGACCCAGAAATTGCGAGCGGGAGACGTCCAGACGAGCTTCGGGTGTGACATTAGCGGTCGTCTCACGAAATCGTTCCAGTCAGTTCACTTAATGGTGGTTCAACTTTTACGTCGTTGCACACTTCAGTCATCAACTTAGCAGTGACATCGCGGAGAGTATTGTGACGTTGGGTTACAAATCCACCTTTTTTGCATGATAAGGCATGCTGGATGTTGAAGGGGGACCCGCATGGACATCTTTCGGGAAGACGTGAGAGTTGATACCCGTAACGTATCTTGAGGAGATCCCAGAATGATTGTTTGTCCAGTTGATACCCCTCGTCCTTGATGGGAAGGGTGGTAAGCCATAATGACGCGCCACATTCACTGTCAGATTGAGCAACCTAAGTTTCGCCTTTGACATTTCGTCTGATGATTTTATTGTGTTCAAAAGTTCATTTATTCTGCTCTTTTTACGTTCTCGAATGATAGACTTTGCCGTTTTGATTTGTGCTTCGTTCTCGTCGCTGGCCGCAGTGTTTTGATTTGTAATATCGTTTTGAAGTGCCTCGGTAACTAAGCACGAATTGGCGAACTCAAAATTTGCTTGTTCACTGATATTGGGATTCCAAGTCCTCCTTTGCTTGGCGGGAGAGAGAAAAGTTTGCGCTCAATTTCTGAGGGTACAATTCCACCGGTGATAGCGGGTATAAGCTCAGTTGAAATGACGTTGTCGATCCTATTAAAGTACGCTGAAACATCAGGGATCGTCCGCATACAATAATTGAACTTATGTTTATAGCCTGCCGTAAAGCATGTATACGCCTCTTGTGGGGCAAATTTGGCAATCTTTGCGAGCGTACTCAGTTCACTCACCCAATCGTCAATTTTTTCGTTGATAAATTCGTCCCTGTATTCTAGGCTGCCGACTGCTGCTCCCAAGTGTTTTCGGCCATCTGTTGTAATTTTTACTTGTGTATCGCTAAAATCTCTATCGCCTCAGATAAAAATTCTGGTTTGACTATTAGCCAGTTTTTTCCTCTTGCTGGTAATAGCCGAATTTAGGGCCTTCATCTCGAATGTACAGCCAAAGCTGTTTTAGTTCCCAAATTGTCCCGGCACCGAATAAATCATCAGCATATCCGGCTGTTCTTGCTTTCTCATCAGACGGTTCCTCACGGAGAACATAACGCACGATTAGGGGAATAGTTGCTATAGCATATACAAACATTGCAATTGGGTCTCCCTGTGTAGTTCCTTCAGTAGATTTTAGTTCCTTTCCCCCGAAAACAAAAAGACGGGCTGGTGATTGGTAGCAGTTTTGTACGAATGTCGAAAGAGGTGGACAGATGATTATTACGTTGTGAAGAAAGACGTTTCGGTTCACGGCATTGAAGGCGTTCGCAGCATCAATTAATAGAACTGCTTCGGATTCATCTTCCTCAAATAGTGTACGCATAGCGTGAACGGCTGCTTCGCATCCTGCGTCTTGCCCGGCGCAGACCTGGAGGGATCCAATCGATTGTTTAATGTCCTCTTTGAGAATACTAACTATAGATTTTCCGATGATATTTTGCGTTTTTGGCGCCCCAAAGTCAAAGCTTGGAAAACAACAACCACAGATATCTGTAAAGCTCGAAGGGCTAGATTTGCGGCTTTTATCAAAAAGTGAAGCTCATCTTTGGTTTGGAAGGATTTCCTACCAGAGTCACGTGACTAAAATATGCAATTTCACCGGTTTGAGAGATGTGAAATAGCGTTTGTCGCCTACGTTTTTTGATCTCGCGCTCCGAAAACAATTAAAATGCTAGATCCTATCCATCGGCACGAAATTTAAAAAGTCAAATTTTTGCTTCACTTTTTTTTGCTGGAGAAAGCTTAAAGTTGCAAATCTAGCCCTTCGGGCTTAGATATCTGTGACAACAACACCGCGTGAACAGAAATTTAGCGTCTTTAGCGCTCCAAAGTCATAGCTTGGAATACAACAACAAAAAGCAACGAAGCAACTTGGGACGAGTTGGTTTCAGAAAGTAGAAGGTATAATCCCATATACTATACTGTTCTCTGCAACTTTGATAGTAAGTATAATACTATTTTATCAAAAGTAAGGTTTCAGATAGGATGTATGATTGAAAATTATTTTAAAGAATTTCTTTTTGCTTTGTATCCTTGTTGTATAATCAGGCATCAGTAGTCTGTCAGTTACTTTACTCCAGACGTCCGCGCTCGATAGGATCGATCATCGGGACGGCTCGATGACGGATCGATATGTGATCGATGGATTATCTGCCATTAAAAAGTCTTAAGTATCGATCCTTCGTTGATCCATTATCAAGCTAGTATTTCAATCGAGTATATCGATTCGTCATCGATCGTTATAAATCGATTCGTCATCTGTTAATCGATTCGTCATCGATCGTTAATCAATTTGTTATCAATCGTAAATCAAGTATGAGTGGATAGGGTAGATAAGATCGATAAAAGATCGATGATAGATCGATAAATAATCGATAACTAATCATAAGAAATTTTGAGTATCGATCCTCCATCGTCATCAATCTCCTATCCGGATCGTTAAGTAATCCATCGATCACATATCGATCCGTCATCGAGCCATTCCAATGATTGATCCTATCGAGCGCGGACGTCTGGTTTACTGTCAGTTAGGTACTTTACAGAAATTGGAAAAAACTTTGCATACCACCATTAACAACCTTCTGTTTATCTCCAGACGATGTCAATTGAATTCAATTGATCCAAATTTTCGTAATTGAACTATCAAACAGAATCAAACTATAGGTGTTTGGTTACTGAACCTGATCAAAGACGACCCTGTCGAACGAAAGAAATATTTCTATCCCCAGACGTACAAACAAATTGCGCTGCCAGATAAGTGAACCACACGGCCATGTAGACCTAAAGCTCTAAAACAGCATCTAATAACATGAAAACCAGAATATGATTCTTCAATGGGAATCAAAACTATAAACATCAATTTGTCAGATATAACAAAGTTAATAACCGCACTGTCATCATTGACAATAAAACAAACGATTTTCTGTCAAGAGCCTTGTAAACATTCCAACTAACTTCCATCGAAATGATCTATCACAGCTCAGTCTACCATTTTTAGCGCGGTCCGAGGATTGAGCCGAGAACGCTCCGCGAACTCCTGCGTGGGTGAAAAACTTCAATCTGTCAATCATTTTCTCAAGCGAAGAGCACGCGAAGCGATTCTAGCTTTACGATATTGCCGCAGGTCATCAATGGATAGTATTCAATTATCATTATCCCTTTATTTTCATTCCTAGAACTTTTGCAAAAAAAAGGAAAAATAGAAAAGTTGTATTTTTTACTGCTCTATTCACATACTGAATTTGAAAGATCTTCTATGTGGCGTTTTTTTGCAAACTTCAAAAGACTGATTTTTGTCCCGCTTTTGCAGGACTTTGGCTTAAGTGCTTGAGTGCAGCATAGGGTACAAAGTCCAAACATTCCTTTTCTCGTAATTTTTGTGTGACGAGTTAGGTCTACACTGACGGCTGGATAAGTGAACGTGTTGTCACGAGTTAACGCACTGTCGACTAAGTTTGCATGAAACCGTGCAGAATAGGGATGGTGAAATTGATCATCTGATACCTAGTCCTTTAGGCGATTGCGACGGTCTATTGAATAAGTAACTCCACCAGCATAAATTACTTACCCCAAGATGTGTGGGCCGGAAATCATTTGTTCTGTATTACAGAAAATTAGTTGTATAAATGGAAAATTTGCAACATTACCGTGTGCTACTTCGAGAGAGTTGTTAGCGTGCCAATTTGAACAATCTTATCTGTAGGTAATATCCAATTTCCAGCTGGTTTCACTTGCATCTACTGAAGTATGGAGGTATCATAATTTAAGCTGGTGGAATTAGGTATGCTAATAATTATTGCTGGTGGAAACACTTATTCAATAGTCCGTCGCGATCGCCTAAAGGAATATTGTTTAAGTACGTCTTGCAGACCACGAGTTCAGTCCGGGGTAAGTCTCAAAAAGTAATGTTAAAATCCTTGGACACGCAACAAGAAAATCTCTGGAGTCCGGGGAATCGGCAGGGTCGTTCGAACAGTAATTCAACTTTACCAGAATCTTTTAGTTTCGAAAAGTCAAGTCTGGTTGCGGTAATTTGTACTTTAACACCTATCGTTTGATAGTGTTAGATTAGATTGGTACCCATGAAGTGAAAAAGGGTAATTTGCATAATTTGAGGGAAACTTTACATTGCCTCCAAACTGCAGACCTTTCTTGGTCTGGACTTTGTCTAAGCTAAAATATAAATTAAATGTTTTTGACTTTTGAATTTTTACAATTTTATTACCAGAAAGCTCTACTATTTGGAGGCGATACCAGTTTCCCTCCAGTGATTACCCTGTTTCACGGTAATCAAACAGTTTGACATCACCTGGATATTTATTACAAATTATCTAATGACAGTTTCTTCTTCTCTATTTCTATTTCAGCTTTATGGTTTTGCCTTCCAGCCTGCGTTCATTCACCATGACAAATACCATATTAACCATTAAAGTAGTTTTACACGTTGGATGTACCGTCAACTGCTTTAAAGCCAGATTGACATTATATGTTTTTACGAGGTCTGAATCGCTGCTTCAAAAACGCTGAGTTTGCACACAAAGATAGCAGCTGTTCAACCAATCATCAAACTTTATTTTAATATACATTTTAATGACACAAGAGTTTTGACTTCAAAATGTTGAACAAGAATTGGAATGAATTGTCTGCGTTTTTAATGGAGCTGAGCAATGTTTGTGCAATGGGACACCAAAACAGCAACCATTTTAACCGAACCTCCACAGAATCATCTTTTTTGTACTGTCCAAGAATCATGGAAATCTGTTTGTTGTTGAAGAGGATGTGACGATAGAGAGAAAAAGCTGACCAGAAAGCAGTATGTCCCATTTTATCTCAAGTAATCCCAGTTGACGGTACACAAACTTGACATTAACACTCCTTTTGTTGGAGAAATTCCTGAAGGACATTTCATGTTATGTTCCTGTTGTCTGGTTGTATTTTGAATCATTTTGGTTTTGGAATGCTTCTGTACCCACTGTTCCCGGGGGGGGTACTACCCTTGTCGACCGACGGGGGTGCTCCGCTGAGGTTCGAAAAATGGACCCTACGTGGGACTCGAAATTTGCGAAAAAAGTGACCCTGAATGGGACTGAAATTGCTAAATTTTCTACTTTTTCCCCAAATTTTCCAAAAATAGGCACCCTACGAGGGACTGATTTTTCTATTTTGGTGTTTTTGCGACCCTACCTGGGACTCGTGGAGGTTAAAAAAGGTACCCTGACCAGCGGAGCATCCCCGTAACCCATTTTGCCCTAGTACCCCCCCCGGGCCACTGTTTTCTTTACCAAACAATAATACATTACGATATAGACAACAACGTAGCTGAAAATTATATCATTGTCAAAATATAGTCTTGGGAATTATAAATTCATGTTTTGATATGTTTGTTATTTTTATTTTTGTTGTTGTTGTTTCAAAGAAAATGCTTTTGAGAAGAAAGTCATTCTAAATATTTCCTGAAGACTATTCCAAGACCCTGCCTATAAAACATGAAAATCTTTGTAATTCAAGCTTTATAAGGTATCTATTAAAGGGGGCATGTTTAGTGCAAGCTATGGCTGAGAAAAATTGAATACTTTGCAATATTACTTGTGTTTCTGACAAAAATAAACACGGCATTTCGTCTTTTCTGAATTTCAATCAATCACTGTCAAATGCCTGTCATCGGGAGTATCATAGCGAAAGCTACTTGCTAATAATATTTAATTTAAAATGGAAGGTGTTTTAGCTTTGTTGATAATGTCAAGCATCAATTTTCCAGTAAAGACTGTTTTCAATTATGAATTATTTTTCATCAAATCTTTTTTTCTCTTAGCTCCAGCACATGCAGACAATTTTGTATGTAATTCAAGAGTGGATATTGGTTTCCTTCTTGATTCTTCTGGAAGCATAAGAAGTGACTATGCCAAAGAAAAAAGATTTGTCAGTGCCTTGGTTGCTTCATTTGATATTGAAAATGGAGCCAGGGCAGGCGTTGTTACGTTCAGTGCAAAAGCCGAGTTAAGTATTAAACTAAACGAATATACGACAATCGAATCATTTACTGGCGCAGTTGATAAAATTGCACTTATGAATGAAAACACAAGAATCGATAGAGCGTTACGCTTAGCACAAAATCAATTATTCACAGCTGAGAATGGTGCCAGGGATGGCGTGGAGAAAATATTGTTTGTGCTAACAGATGGAACCCAGACTGGAGGAGGTGAAGATCCTGGAGATGTAGCCAGAGAATTAAGAGCTGAAGGTATCAGAATCATATCGATCGGTATGGGAAATGGTGTGGACAAGAAAGAATTGATCGACATTGCTGGAGATCAAAAGAATGTATTTACTGCAAAGAAGTTTAGTGAACTTTCAAATTCTAACTTTTTAACTAATGTCGGCAAAGCTGGGTGCAATAAAGGTAAAATTCTTCTTTTTCATAAGCATATAATCAAATCTGTGGCTAAATCGGAAATTTAAATATATTTTCAAAAAGCAACCAATTAAATAACCTAAACTATGGGATCACTGACATCACTCTCCCCAATTCTTATCTAGGTTCTCTATCTTACCCTATAGTGGTTAAAGCTTTTGCCTCCTAAAGGTGCCATTTATTCGAGGGGGGCGTTTAATAGAAGGATTCGTTTACAGTAGTAGTTAATATACTAATACGATAACTTTGATTGATTTCCAAAGCTTAAAATTAACCCATTAACTGGGTCACTGATACAGGGGTGTCTTAGTAAGTGCGTTTTCTACTTGTTTTTACCACGATTACCTTTCTCGGGAGGGGGTTTCAGGGGGTACCCAATTCCGCAATTCCGCCAAATTGTTCTCCAATTTCCGTCAAACCGTCTTAATTTGAACCAAAATTCCGTCACCGAAAATTCCTTTGAAATTCAATATTTTTGTCTAAAACTCCACAAATTTTGAATATCTTTTACTAATTCCGAAATTCCGCAAATTTTTTTGCTAAATTCCGTTTTTCCGTACTAAAATTGTCTAATTTTCCGTCTCCGTCAGAGAACCCAATTTCCGTAATTCCGTCTAAATTTTTGCCAAATTCCGCCAAATACCGCCACTCCGTCTGAAAAAAGGGCCGATTCCGCTCCTCCGCCAACCATGAAACCCCCCCCCCCTTTCTCAAAAGTTTCTTTTCTATTTAGATGAAACATCCGTCAACCAAGGGAATGATTGTGCATTCAGATTAACGTCAAAGGTTTCACTCAAGATAGCAAAATCCATGTGTTCTGACCAATCTATTGAGATTCCTAATACAAAGATTGGGATTCCAAGAAAGCAACTTGACTCCTCATTAAAAAATACTCTTGATGATTTTCTTAAAAAGTATGTAATTTTCTATTTTCATAATTGACATATAATTGTAATCACTTGTGAGGAAATCTTCATGAGATGGAAGTGGAATATTCAGAGCATGTCCAGAGCATTTGAAAACTGAATTTTGTCTCAGATCAGACAAGAAGTCAAAAATTACTGTAACGTGTAAGGGCTAATACCATTCCTTTTGAAAGCAAATTCAAGTCTATGTGTTCGTTTTGCTACGGTGGCACTTTAATGAAAGTTATGGCTAGTACAACGACTGTAAGGTAGCATGTTATTAGTATACTAGGCCCTTATGGATTGTAATTAAATAGATTTCCTTTTGATTAATTAATTTTTAGGAAAGGACTTCAAAGAATAATCGAATACTATAATGACAACGACAACAAAGATGTGGATGAGAATAGGAAAAACTATGTCCTTTGTCAAGTTTGTCCGGATTCACCTTCTAATCAAGGAAACAAACCAGACTCAAATCCATCTTCACCTCCAAATCAAAGAAACAAACCAGATACAAATCCATCTTCGCCTCCAAATCAAGGAAACAAACCAGATACAAATCCATCTTCACCTCCAAATCAAGGAAACAAACCAGATACAAATCCATCTTCACCTCCAAATCAAGGAAACAAACCAGATACAAATCCATCTTCACCTCCAGATCAAGGAAACAAACCAGATACAAATCCATCTTCACCTCCAAATCAGGAAACAAACCAGATACAAATCCATCTTCACCTCCAAATCAAGAAACAAACCAGATACAAATCCATCTTCACCTCCAAATCAAGGAAACAAACCAGATACAAATCCATCTTCACCTCCAAATCAAGGAAACAAACCAGATACAAATCCATCTTCACCTCCAAATCAAGGAAACAAACCAGATACAAATCCATCTTCACCTCCAAATCAAGGAAACAAACCAGATACAAATCCATCTTCACCTCCAAATCAAGGAAACAAACCAGATACAAATCCATCTTCACCTCCAAATCAAGGAAACAAACCAGATACAAATCCATCTTCACCTCCAAATCAAGGAAACAACCAGACTCAAATCCATCTCACCTCCTAATCAAGGAAACAAACCAGACACAATCCATCTTCACCTCCAATCAAGGAAACAAACCAGATACAAATCCATCTTCACCTCCAAATCAAGGAACAAACCAGACACAAATCCATCTTCACCTCCAAATCAAGGAAACAAACAGATACAAATCCATCTCACCTCCAAATCAAGGAAACAAACCAGATACAAATCCATCTTCACCTCCAAATCAAGGAAACAAACCAGATACAAATCCATCTTCACCTCCAAATCAAGGAAACAAACCAGATACAAATCCATCTTCACCTCCAAATCAAGGAAACAAACCAGACTTAAATCCATCTTCACCTCCAAATCAAGGAAACAAACCAGATACAAATCCATCTTCACCTCCAAATCAAGGAAACAAACCAGATACAAATCCATCTTCACCTCCAAATCAAGGAAACAAACCAGATACAAATCCATCTTCACCTCCAAATCAAGGAAACAAACCAGATCAAATCCATCTTCACCTCCTAATCAAGGAAACAAACCAGATACAAATCCATCTTCACCTCCAAATCAAGGAAACAAACCAGATACAAATCCATCTTCACCTCCAAATCAAGGAAACAAACCAGATACAAATCCATCTTCACCTCCAAATCAAGGAAACAAACCAGATACAAATCCATCTTCACCTCCAAATCAAGGAAACAAACCAGATACAAATCCATCTTCACCTCCAAATCAAGGAAACAAACCAGATACAAATCCATCTTCACCTCCAAATCAAGGAAACAAACCAGATACAAATCCATCTTCACCTCCAAATCAAGGAAACAAACCAGATACAAATCCATCTTCACCTCCAAATCAAGGAAACAAACCAGATACAAATCCATCTTCACCTCCAAATCAAGGAAACAAACCAGATACAAATCCATCTTCACCTCCAAATCAAGGAAACAAACCAGATACAAATCCATCTTCACCTCCAAATCAAGGAAACAAACCAGATACAAATCCATCTTCACCTCCAAATCAAGGAAACAAACCAGACTCAAATCCATCTTCACCTCCAAATCAAGGAAACAAACCAGATACAAATCCATCTTCACCTCCAAATCAAGGAAACAAACCAGATACAAATCCATCTTCACCTCCAAATCAAGGAAACAAACCAGATACAAATCCATCTTCACCTCCAAATCAAGGAAACAAACCAGATACAAATCCATCTTCACCTCCAATCAAGGAAACAAACCAGATACAAATCCATCTTCACCTCCAAATCAAGGAAACAAACCAGATACAAATCCATCTTCACCTCCAAATCAAGGAAACAAACCAGATACAAATCCATCTTCACCTCCAAATCAAGGAAACAAACCAGATACAAATCCATCTTCACCTCCAAATCAAGGAAACAAACCAGATACAAATCCATCTTCACCTCCAAATCAAGGAAACAAACCAGATACAAATCCATCTTCACCTCCAAATCAAGGAAACAAACCAGACTCAAATCCATCTTCACCTCCAATCAAGGAAACAAACCAGATACAAATCCATCTTCACCTCCAAATCAAGGAAACAAACCAGATACAAATCCATCTTCACCTCCAAATCAAGGAAACAAACCAGATACAAATCCATCTTCACCTCCAAATCAAGGAAACAAACCAGATACAAATCCATCTTCACCTCCAAATCAAGGAAACAAACCAGATACAAATCCATCTTCACCTCCAAATCAAGGAAACAAACCAGATACAAATCCATCTTCACCTCCAAATCAAGGAAACAAACCAGATACAAATCCATCTTCACCTCCAAATCAAGGAAACAAACCAGATACAAATCCATCTTCACCTCCAAATCAAGGAAACAAACCAGATACAAATCCATCTTCACCTCCAAATCAAGGAAACAAACCAGATACAAATCCATCTTCACCTCCAAATCAAGGAAACAAACCAGATACAAATCCATCTTCACCTCCAAATCAAGGAAACAAACCAGATACAAATCCATCTTCACCTCCAAATCAAGGAAACAAACCAGATACAAATCCATCTTCACCTCCAAATCAAGGAAACAAACCAGATACAAATCCATCTTCACCTCCAAATCAAGGAAACAAACCAGATACAAATCCATCTTCACCTCCAAATCAAGGAAACAAACCAGATACAAATCCATCTTCACCTCCAAATCAAGGAAACAAACCAGATACAAATCCATCTTCACCTCCAAATCAAGGAAACAAACCAGATACAAATCCATCTTCACCTCCAAATCAAGGAAACAAACCAGATACAAATCCATCTTCACCTCCAAATCAAGGAAACAAACCAGATACAAATCCATCTTCACCTCCAAATCAAGGAAACAAACCAGATACAAATCCATCTTCACCTCCAAATCAAGGAAACAAACCAGATACAAATCCATCTTCACCTCCAAATCAAGGAAACAAACCAGATACAAATCCATCTTCACCTCCAAATCAAGGAAACAAACCAGATACAAATCCATCTTCACCTCCAAATCAAGGAAACAAACCAGATACAAATCCATCTTCACCTCCAAATCAAGGAAACAAACCAGATACAAATCCATCTTCACCTCCAAATCAAGGAAACAAACCAGATACAAATCCATCTTCACCTCCAAATCAAGGAAACAAACCAGATACAAATCCATCTTCACCTCCAAATCAAGGAAACAAACCAGATACAAATCCATCTTCACCTCCAAATCAAGGAAACAAACCAGATACAAATCCATCTTCACCTCCAAATCAAGGAAACAAACCAGATACAAATCCATCTTCACCTCCAAATCAAGGAAACAAACCAGATACAAATCCATCTTCACCTCCAAATCAAGGAAACAAACCAGATACAAATCCATCTTCACCTCCAAATCAAGGAAACAAACCAGATACAAATCCATCTTCACCTCCAAATCAAGGAAACAAACCAGATACAAATCCATCTTCACCTCCAAATCAAGGAAACAAACCAGATACAAATCCATCTTCACCTCCAAATCAAGGAAACAAACCAGATACAAATCCATCTTCACCTCCAAATCAAGGAAACAAACCAGATACAAATCCATCTTCACCTCCAAATCAAGGAAACAAACCAGATACAAATCCATCTTCACCTCCAAATCAAGGAAACAAACCAGATACAAATCCATCTTCACCTCCAAATCAAGGAAACAAACCAGATACAAATCCATCTTCACCTCCAAATCAAGGAAACAAACCAGATACAAATCCATCTTCACCTCCAAATCAAGGAAACAAACCAGATACAAATCCATCTTCACCTCCAAATCAAGGAAACAAACCAGATACAAATCCATCTTCACCTCCAAATCAAGGAAACAAACCAGATACAAATCCATCTTCACCTCCAAATCAAGGAAACAAACCAGATACAAATCCATCTTCACCTCCAAATCAAGGAAACAAACCAGATACAAATCCATCTTCACCTCCAAATCAAGGAAACAAACCAGATACAAATCCATCTTCACCTCCAAATCAAGGAAACAAACCAGATACAAATCCATCTTCACCTCCAAATCAAGGAAACAAACCAGATACAAATCCATCTTCACCTCCAAATCAAGGAAACAAACCAGATACAAATCCATCTTCACCTCCAAATCAAGGAAACAAACCAGATACAAATCCATCTTCACCTCCAAATCAAGGAAACAAACCAGATACAAATCCATCTTCACCTCCAAATCAAGGAAACAAACCAGATACAAATCCATCTTCACCTCCAAATCAAGGAAACAAACCAGATACAAATCCATCTTCACCTCCAAATCAAGGAAACAAACCAGATACAAATCCATCTTCACCTCCAAATCAAGGAAACAAACCAGATACAAATCCATCTTCACCTCCAAATCAAGGAAACAAACCAGACTCAAATCCATCTTCACCTCCTAATCAAGGAAACAAACCAGACACAAATCCATCTTCACCTCCAAATCAAGGAAACAAACCAGATACAAATCCATCTTCACCTCCAAATCAAGGAAACAAACCAGATACAAATCCATCTTCACCTCCAAATCAAGGAAACAAACCAGAAACAAATCCATCTTCACCTCCAAATCAAGGAAACAAACCAGATACAAATCCATCTTCACCTCCAAATCAAGGAAACAAACCAGATACAAATCCATCTTCACCTCCAAATCAAGGAAACAAACCAGATACAAATCCATCTTCACCTCCAAATCAAGGAAACAAACCAGACTTAAATCCATCTTCACCTCCAAATCAAGGAAACAAACCAGATACAAATCCATCTTCACCTCCAAATCAAGGAAACAAACCAGATACAAATCCATCTTCACCTCCAAATCAAGGAAACAAACCAGACTCAAATCCATCTTCACCTCCAAATCAAGGAAACAAACCAGATACAAATCCATCTTCACCTCCAAATCAAGGAAACAAACCAGATACAAATCCATCTTCACCTCCAAATCAAGGAAACAAACCAGATACAAATCCATCTTCACCTCCAAATCAAGGAAACAAACCAGATACAAATCCATCTTCACCTCCAAATCAAGGAAACAAACCAGATACAAATCCATCTTCACCTCCAAATCAAGGAAACAAACCAGACTTAAATCCATCTTCACCTCCAAATCAAGGAAACAAACCAGATACAAATCCATCTTCACCTCCAAATCAAGGAAACAAACCAGATACAAATCCATCTTCACCTCCAAATCAAGGAAACAAACCAGACTCAAATCCATCTTCACCTCCAAATCAAGGAAACAAACCAGATACAAATCCATCTTCACCTCCAAATCAAGGAAACAAACCAGATACAAATCCATCTTCACCTCCAAACCAAGGAAACAAACCAGATACAAATCCATCTTCACCTCCAAATCAAGGAAACAAACCAGATACAAATCCATCTTCACCTCCAAATCAAGGAAACAAACCAGATACAAATCCATCTTCACCTCCAAATCAAGGAAACAAACCAGACTCAAATCCATCTTCACCTCCTAATCAAGGAAACAAACCAGATACAAATCCATCTTCACCTCCAAATCAAGGAAACAAACCAGATACAAATCCATCTTCACCTCCAAATCAAGGAAACAAACCAGATACAAATCCATCTTCACCTCCAAATCAAGGAAACAAACCAGATACAAATCCATCTTCACCTCCAAATCAAGGAAACAAACCAGATACAAATCCATCTTCACCTCCAAATCAAGGAAACAAACCAGATACAAATCCATCTTCACCTCCAAATCAAGGAAACAAACCAGATACAAATCCATCTTCACCTCCAAATCAAGGAAACAAACCAGATACAAATCCATCTTCACCTCCAAATCAAGGAAACAAACCAGATACAAATCCATCTTCACCTCCAAATCAAGGAAACAAACCAGATACAAATCCATCTTCACCTCCAAATCAAGGAAACAAACCAGATACAAATCCATCTTCACCTCAAAATCAAGGAAACAAACCAGATACAAATCCATCTTCACCTCCAAATCAAGGAAACAAACCAGATACAAATCCATCTTCACCTCCAAATCAAGGAAACAAACCAGATACAAATCCATCTTCACCTCCAAATCAAGGAAACAAACCAGATACAAATCCATCTTCACCTCCAAATCAAGGAAACAAACCAGATACAAATCCATCTTCACCTCCAAATCAAGGAAACAAACCAGATGCAAATCCATCTTCACCTCCAAATCAAGGAAACAAACCAGACACAAATCCATCTTCACCTCCAAATCAAGGAAACAACCAGATACAAATCCATCTTCACCTCCAAATCAAGGAAACAAACCAGATACAAATCCATCTTCACTTCCAAATCAAGGAAACAAACCAGATACAAATCCATCTTCACCTCCAAATCAAGGAAACAAACCAGACTTAAATCCATCTTCACCTCCAAATCAAGGAAACAAACCAGATACAAATCCATCTTCACCTCCAAATCAAGGAAACAAACCAGATACAAATCCATCTTCACCTCCAAATCAAGGAAACAAACCAGACTCAAATCCATCTTCACCTCCAAATCAAGGAAACAAACCAGATACAAATCCATCTTCACCTCCAAATCAAGGAAACAAACCAGATACAAATCCATCTTCACCTCCAAATCAAGGAAACAAACCAGATACAAATCCATCTTCACCTCCAAATCAAGGAAACAAACCAGATACAAATCCATCTTCACCTCCAAATCAAGGAAACAAACCAGATGCAAATCCATCTTCACCTCCAAATCAAGGAAACAAACCAGATACAAATCCATCTTCACCTCCAAATCAAGGAAACAAACCAGATACAAATCCATCTTCACCTCCAAATCAAGGAAACAAACCAGATACAAATCCATCTTCACCTCCAAATCAAGGAAACAAACCAGATACAAATCCATCTTCACCAGCAAATCAAGGAAATAAACCAGACACAAATCCATCTTCACCTCCAAATCAAGGAAACAAACCAGATACAAATCCATCTTCACCTCCAAATCAAGGAACCGATCCAGACGCAAATCCATCTTCACCTCCAAATCAAGGAAACAATCCAGAAGCAAATCCGTCTTCACCTCCAAATCAATCAACCGAACCAGAAGACGGAAGTCTAGATGTAGATGACAGTGTCGCACCAGCACCACTTCCAGTGGTAGCTGAAGGTTTGTCGTCATGTAACAGTTTGATTTCAGACACACGATTTATGTTAGGATCTAGTTCATGCACAATGGGGGAGAAATTGAATTTTGAAATGGCATATCAGTTTTGCAGACGCAATGGTAGAGAACTTGTTAGCGTAGAGAGCCTTCACCGTAACCGAGATTTGAACTCGTTTCTCTTGGTTCATTTACCGGCGTAAGTTGATTTAAATTTAAATTCTCTTTTTCCATTGCATACTTTAGGCGTACAAACTTTCGCGAGCAGAAACTTTCGCGAGGACGAAAAATTGCGAAATTCACGACATTTACTTTGGCGAATTTAACGGAAAAATATTTTTCGCGAGCATAAACTTTCGCGAATCAAGACGTAAAATTGAGAAAATTGAAAAAATAGCTTAGAGGGAGAAATACTTCTTGGATTGACTTTCAAACATTTGTCCTTTGACTTATTAGTCATTTAGCAGGCTAAAAAGTGCCATAAAGTTACATTTTTATCAAAATTTGAAGTTTTACAGATTTTCTATTTTGTCAAGGGTTTTTCGCGAGCATTAACTTTCGCGAATGGCCCTTCCTAGAATTTTTAAATACATTTACTTTCGCGAAAAGGGCTTAAATTCGCGAAAATCGCGAAAGTTTCTGTTCGCGAAAGTTTCTGTTCGCGAAAGTTTGTACGCCTAAAGTACATTACCTTTTTGTAAAAGATGTAATTATTCCTTTGTCAATTTATTACAAAATTTTACTAATACAAACACCAACTTATCACCGATACTGCAATTAGGGCAAACTTTCCGGCTGACATCTAGCAAAATCTCAAAAGTTAAATTTTGAAAGAAAAAATTTCTTTATTTACTAAGAAATTTGATTTCGATAAATTTTTTTACTAGTCAATTCTAGATGACTTATTCAGACATAGTAAAAGATAAGCAAGAAATATTTGGAGGGACAAACAAAATATCATCTCGTTACATTTATATCATATAACAATCATAATATTGTATTACACGAATTATTAACGACTCCAGTCTTTTTTTTCACAGACTTTTAGAATCCTCAACCGTCATGATTGGCTTGAATTACAGGAGTTCATTATCAAAATTTCGTTGGATTGATGGTAGTACTTCAGTGTATCGGGACTGGTGCTCAAACCAACCCAATCTTGAAAATGGACTTTGTATTGGATTCCAAATTAATCCATCAGGGACTGAAGACAGAGGTTGCTTCAAAAGTATTGATTGTGACGAAATACATGACTTTGTTTGTCAACTACCCGGCGTAGATTTAAAGAAATCTGTGGATACGATAAAAAGAACGCTAACTAAAGTTAAAAAAGATTGTCACCGTTGTAGAGATTAGAAAAAGATGATAAATGCATGGTAGATTAGTAGAATGTAATATTGAATGTTTCACCATCATTGTTCCTGGGGAATTGTTGGAGAATATGAAAAATTTTGAAGCTCAATTTCATTTGTTCACAGACCCATTGGGTTTGGATTTCCAACCCACTGGTATATTTGGCTAAAATATTGTCCCTGATGGGAAAAATATCCACCAATCTCAGTCCCACTTTAGATTGACTTTGTTTTTATCCCCATTTGAAGTCCAATGAAAAAAATTGTACTCCAAACCCATCCGATTGGATTTTTTTATCTAAGTACTACATTCTCACCTATCCCCGTTTGGATTTCGATAAAATTTTCATTCATGCAATAGGAAGAAGTTCCACGGAGGCTGTGAGACAGGGATGTGTTTTTTTGCTTAAAATAAAGAATTTGCAATACCAGGACGACTAGACTTGAAGATTTGATAAAGAGCACTTAATCAATGATAATATTTAAATCATTTTTATTATTCTCTTTTCATTAAAACTATACTAATTATTTATTATTCATAACTTTATGAGAAAAATGTACACTTTCAGTATATTATATTTCTTTCATTTCATAAATTTTCATAAATAAACTTACTCCATATTAAATAATAGCTTAGGATTTAATATTTTTCGTTCGTAGCCTCAAGTTAGCAGATAATCACCCCTAATTGCAAGTAATCTAAAAACTAATCTGGGTGTTATTAAAAGGCCCTTAAAAATCAACTAGACTGGTACCAAAGACGATAAGACTCTTCATTTTTAGGAAGTTAGAAAATTAACAAATGCTACATGTTTTATTGGTGATCTCATTTTTCTTGATAATAGTCTTTTTTTCATTGGGTACAACCAATCATCAGATTTAGGACATAATCCTACCCACAGTATTTGACTTCTACAGTATGATTCTACTGTTTTAAGTTCAAAATATTTTTAGGGTATCGTTCATGACAGTTTGGTAGTTTGATCATGGAGGTGTCTACTCGGACACTGCAACTGGCTTCTTTACAACCTTAACAGCTGCAACAACTTTTGGTTTAGCTTCTTCAGGAGAAGCGATTGTTTGGCTTTCTACATGGGCAGGTTCGTCTCCATATCTAGCAGCAAGTGGTGCAGCATCACGTCCGAATCGACCATTTAACCATTGATCTGCTTCTCTGCCAAAACGTCCATTCAACCATTGGTCAGCCTCACGACCGAATCTACCATTGAGCCATTGTCCCATTTCACGTCCAAATCGACCATTCAACCATTGTCCAGCCTCACGTCCAAAACGGCCGTTTAACCATTGTTCAACTTCGCGTCCGAAACGGCCGTTCAACCATTGTTCTTCTGCCTCTCGTCCGAATCTGCCATTAAGCCATTGGTCAGCTGCTTCACGTCCAAAACGACCATTTAACCATTGATCAGCTGAAGCTTCTCGACCGAAGCGACCATTTAGCCATTGGTCGGCAGAACGTTTTCCGAAACGACCGTTAAGCCACTGGTCAGCAGACCTTTTACCGAAACGGCCATTTAACCATTGATTGGCAGATCTCTTACCAAAGCGTCCGTTAAGCCATTGTTCTGCAGCATCGCGGCCAAATCGTCCGTTCAGCCATTGCTCAACTTCACGACCGAATCTTCCATTCAACCATTGATCAGCTTCACGTTTACCGAATCTACCGTTCAACCACTGTTCCGTTGCTTCACGCCCGAAACGACCGTTCAACCATTGTTTCAACTCACGGCCAAATCTACCTGATACCAGTTGTCTCTTTCCAAATCTTCCATTCAGCCATTGACTGGATTTCTTTTCTGAAATAGAAAAGAGAGTTTCTTATATTTCAAATTCAGGGTCCTGAACTATATCTTCAGCTAAATTTTTCAGCTACCACTCTCGATACTGTTCTTTCCGAACTGCTGCAAAACGTAAAGGCAACAAACACCTAAATAACTTTTGATAGGAATTGAAACAATGTCGTATGGAAGTGGGGTTATTAGATAAAAAATATTGGAAGCTCTCGGTGACGTATCATTCAAGAAAGAGTTTTGATATTTCCCCAACAATCGATCAAAACTATTATGCGGGCAGAAACTCATGTCTCATTATTCATATATGTTGAAAATAATTTTCGATAGGGATTGACAAAAGACAATCTTATATCCAGAGCCACTTGCACTTATTTCGATTTACTGATGGACATGGTAAAATTTTTCTTGAGTGTTACCTGAATTATCTAAAAGCGAACAAAGAGAAATGGTTCGAGCTTGAAAAATGAACAAACCTGATGTGTGTTGTTTGGCGTTTTCTTGACTGACGATTTCTTTAAGAAGTCCGTCCACTTCCTTTTTCATCTGTTTGTATTCTTCAGCTTTGGATGAGCATGATGCCAGCTGGATGGCAATGATGACAAATATGGAGGATGCCAGAAAATATTTCAATTCCATTTTTATGTTGTGTTCTTTCTTGATTTGATGGTTTTACCTATAGAAAAGGAAAGGAGAGTTTTGATTTTTGGTTCTTGTGATTGATGGGTTGATTGGCTTCACTTATCAGGTACTTGATGAAATGATTTTCAGGCGCCAATATATGAAACGAATTGCAATCAACTAGAAGTCTGTACTAAATGAATGCGACTGAAAAACGATCTTTGAAAGATCAAATTGCCTCGTAAATCTAAAAGCATCAAAACTTTCTAGAACTAGACAACGGTTAAATTTTGATGAATATTGCGGCGTTTTTATACTTTCTTTAAGTTGCCCTTTGGTTTTCACACAACTTTGAAAACAAACAAAAACGGACACATATATTAGAAACTTTCGTCCTTTTCAATAGTTTGTTACACTCTCGAAAATTCTAGAATAAACAGACGCAAAATGAAAAATTTAGAAATGTTTAATAATCACCAAAATATTATTTTACTCGGCCTTTTAGAAACTTGATCTTACATTGAGGCACAAATTTTTTAAGACCATTTAGAAGTTTTACAAAATAATGTAGTACCTTATACTAATGACTTTCTTCCCTCTCTTTCCTCCATCTTTAAAATTTGTCATACATTTCACACTTGTGCGTAACTATTTTTTGTCTTGTCTATCATTCTGACGATAAATATTCTTCGTCTAAAACTTATGTTACCAATTTACTTCCTTCTTATAAAAATCTAAAATCAGTTCAAATATTAGAAGACTAATTCAAGTAATATAAACTTTAAGTAGTACTCATGTTGCGATATTTTCTTTCTTTAAAACTTACAGTGCTAGAAATGGAACTCTCCATGTTCACGCCACAACTTATGTGCAACTAAAACTTTAACCACAGATCAAGACTTGCTTACGTTGGTAGCCCAAATAAGTTGATAATACTTCTTGCTTTAGATCTGTTTTCAGATATTTTATACCCTTTTGGCTTTAAAGAATTTTTTTTAAATACGTGCCTTGATATATTTGATGAAGTTCGCAGTCATACTGGGGGTATTTGAATCCCTCTTTCCGTTATGGGTGTGATGAAAATGAACCACACAATAAATAAAGTAGCAAAATAATAACAACAAAAGATTGTAAAGAAATATTACTAAAAATTAATTTCATACATAATTAATTAGCCGAAATTTCTATTGTTTTCAATGGAAGGCAATTTCCAAAGAATATTTTTAAAGAGAAACTAGATAATCCTGGAAGAAGATTTTTCTAAAGCCTTTTTGTTTCTTTTTCTTTGATTTAAGCTAATTTCATTAATTGCTTAAAAAAGTTTCCCCTAGTTGAATAAGAAATAGGAAAGTCAATCAATGTTTTTCAATTTTTGACTTTTTCTACACCTGCAGCAAATTACAATTTTCAGCCCCTTTTTTCGTATCCCATTTTACCCCTGATCCTTCTTTACCCCCGGAATTAAAAAAAATTTTGAATTTTGAAAATATCCTTAAGGTCCAACCTTTTCGTTGCATCATTTCTATAAAAAACTTTTTTATCAATCCAATTTTCGAATTTTCTTCTCATAAACCTTCAACCGAATTTTTTCCCATAGGAAAATCGCAAACTTGACGAGCTAAGCAGTCCCTAAATTCCGTTGAGAAATTATTTTGATGGGACATGTGTGCAAAGAATAGTCTTGGTAATTCCCTTCTTGTTCTATAAAACCAACTCATTTTTGTCAAATAGCCAAATATTCCACCAAACTTAAACTTATACCACAGTAAATTTTAAATTGAGAGCATGCGTTATCTAGCGTGAAAAGTACATGCCAAAATCAAATATCGACATGTGCCGACCAATCGAGATTCTATTTAGCGCGCAATCAACGCAGAGAAAAATAACCATGACAACAATCCAAGATCTTGGATTAAGTTCAAAGTTGACATTGGTCTTCAGAGGTTGATATGTTCTTTGAAAACTCAACCTCTGATACTCAGGGTATGAAATAAAGGCTGAAAATACAGAACAAGTAAGTCACAGAAGATTTCATATTACCTAAACTTTTCAGATGCTTCAAAATTCCTCCTGAACCACATGCTGCCGATGATCTATTTCCGAAATGCTTTCTTGTTGATTTACTAGCGTATACTAATTTACAGACTGTTTTCGAATAATAACCTGTCTTGGTCAAACTTATCATTGATTACCTGAAGGGGAACTAATTTTCGCTGTTTTGGGTGTCTTCCGCGAAAGTTAGTTCCGCGAAATACGATTCCTACTAAAAATCCTCAAAAAAACCCAGGAATATGAAAGAAATTCGGCAAAAAGGGGGTGACAACTGCGAAAATTAGTTCCGAAAAATTGGTTCCCACAAAAATTGGTTCTCGCGAAAATTTGTTCATTTGAAGTAAGTTTACCGCAAAGCGAAACGTATTTAAGCGGAGCAGTACTTTATTACAACTATACCAAGAATTTTTTAGTAAACTACGTTTATAAATCAAGCAGTAGTGTGTATTTGAATCAAATTTATTTTCCGGTAATTATTTGACCAGCATTGTGAAATAAGGTATATTTATCAAAAGGAGTAAAGAAATTACCTGTTTTATCAATGATAGGTGCCTGCACCTTTCTTGTAACCACTTTTCTGTAATTCACCCTTGTTTCGTTTGGGTAGCCTTGGTCAATCTTTCTTGGGCTGGGTTCAGTGTCGTTGCGTTGAATCGTCCTCTCTATTGATGTACTAGGGTAGGACCAAATGTTATTATATAAACAGTACCCGACTTTGTGTAACGGAAACAATGCTACAAAAGAAGGCCTTAGAGGGGAAAGGAAAGAAGAAAAGGAATAATTTTTTGTCAGGGGAGGAATTATTTCATAGGGAGGTGAAATCTTCTTTGATTAATTTTTTTTTCGACTTTTTGAACTTTTCATTGTTGCTGGACTTTTTTGCTACTTTCTTTTGGAAAATTGGAAGTCTCTTTTTTTTCTTCATTTTCTATTCTACATATTTTTCTATAATATTTCTTAATTTAGTATTTCTATTAATTTTTGTTTTGATGTTTTGTAAAAATAAAGCGAAAAACATTTCACTAAGTTAATTGATGCCTTTTGATCGAATTAATTAGTTGGGGCTATTCTTCTTTTTTTTCGCGATTTCAACCAAACGTCACAATAGGGTATGAAAATAAGTAGGGGCGATATTTTCTTTTTTATCGAAAATAATTCCTATTATACGCGGTTCGATTTTTACTTCTTTAGTATTTTTGTTTAGGGAATCAATTCAAGTTAATCAACTTACTTTGATATTTCCTTTCAAAAAAAAAGCTAAATCAAAAAGGAAGACTAATTTTAAAAGATTGTCGACTATGCCTGCAAAAAAGATCAACCAGGGGAAAATATTACTCATCTTTCAACTCCGGTCTGTGTTTCTTTTACAAATGAAAAATATCACGGTTTTTGTTTTCAAGAATTAAATGATACTTTTTCTCAAACAATACCTTTAATATTCTTTCTTCAAATCGTCAGCAGGCTTATGAGATATAATTCCTTCGGGCCCGGAAAAAGAAATTTTGGGACAATAATTTAGACTTTGATATCTGATGAATCTCTATTTCCTCATATGCAAACAATTGGAATTTTCGTTTTCCCGACCCATTTTTTTAAAAGGTCACATTATCATTTTCATGCCTTTTTTAATTATGATTTTTCACATCCTTTCTTGTAATTTTTTCATTTTTTGGCTTTTGAAGTTTTATTTGAACGTCTTTTCAAATAATAATAGGAAATTTTTTGCGTGAAATTAGTTCTCAGCCCCTCATTTTCATAATATGCCTCAATGTCTCGATTTCAAAAAAATGTTCTCAAAAATTCCAAATAACTTCTCACCAATCAGATTGAAGTTCAATTTTATTTCGAACATCAATTTAAGAAAGTTTTACCTTATTTAATGGGCGTTTCCTATATGTAGAGATTAAAGCGATAACAATTAATATTCATATTCGAATGCAATCGTATTTTTAAGGTGTATTTTAAATGCTGTTAATTCTAGGCAATTATCATCTCAAATGAAAAAAGTTCTTCCCAGATAGACTTCGCTTAAAGTAAAGATAGGCGCATTTCAATTTCGGCTAATAGTATATTAAAAAGGAATACAAAAGTGAAAATATTTCTTCATTCTTCAATATTTCTGAGAACAAATCAGTTTGTGGACTGTCTGTCTAGATTTAAATAGTCTAATTTTAAATGTTTTATACCAGCGTAATCGAGACAGGGCTCTACTTACACCCGGTTACACCCCGTCACAGGCCCGGTGGACCATTGAGTTTCAAGCCCGAAGGGCTAGAGGTCAATCTCTAACCTTTCTCAGGCAAGAAAAATTGAAGCCTTAAAATATGCGCCGTATTTTTTATGACGGATTGAATCTAGCAATTCCTTTGTTTTCGAGTGATATATTTTTCAAAATTAAGCGGTAAATTTTAGTTTCAATCTGTCATTTGTGTAAAAACCAGGCGGGTCGCTCAAGGCCGCGCAACTTTGGTAGGATTTGTTGGCTTCAAATCCTACCAAAGAGATTGACCTCTAACCCTTCGGGCTTGAAACTCAATGCGATGGACTTCCGCTCACCGGAAAAAATAACCAAAAATTGTCCCGATAAAAAAAACCTGGAATGTTGACCCCACTTGGAAAGTGTCCTATCATCTTTAAAACCATCCAAATAGAGTTATAAACAATAGCTTTTCCATTCAATTGAAATTTTGATAGAAGTTTTCATATTCCAAACTTAGAAAGTTCCACCAGACACTGAGACAGGGTTTATAATTTCCCGCAAATGTTTAATCAGGTTTGACCAAACCATATAGGCCCTGTTGAATGGAACGAATTCTACCTGACCCAAAGGAGGGTAAAATCATAACACCTATCTATGATACGCTGCAGTAAAATACATGACAATACTTAAATTTCATAAATTAGAGAAAACACGCTATGAAGATAAAAACGTTAAATTGAATCTTTAAGCAAAATTTTCGATTTAGCACGTCGTCAATCGACTTTCCCCAATTTTGTTTAAGTCAGCTTACTTCGTTTTGTTGCTCCTATTCGTGGCACTCTTGTCAGCAATATGCTATTACTTGTCACGCCAAGAAGTATTCACCTCTCAAAATTTCAGAATAGTATTGTCAAATATTCAAGGAATTTCTCGCAGCATAGGATAGGAAAGGATGTAATTTGTAACTTTTTTTTTATTTTGATCTATTTCATATAGTTTTAACAAATTTCTATTAAAAAAAGAAAATGAGCTTCACCAACTCTTTTGCAGTCATCTCGTTAGTTTAAAATCCTCAAGTTTTATACAAAATAAAAAGACTATTATAGGAATTGATGAACCTTCGAAGTTTCATGCTGAGAATTTATAACTTTAAAAAGAGCTTGTTTATAAACTCTAAAATGACTTGCTTAAAAAGTTTCCTCGCAAACTTTGTATGGAATTGTATGAACGCTTTTCTGTTAATCCATTCGTTCAAGATTTCCACTACTTACTATCTAACGAACACTTGCATTATTTATCACACCCGTGTCTTAATGACTCAGAGCGAATTTTAGCCTTTGCTAAAGGTGTACATCACCACCAAGTGGTTGATGAGTGGGAGAAAAATCTCATTGAGCTCAACCACAACGGGGGCACCTAGGCGGTCCTGTACGGGTGCCCTCATTTATCTACAATAAATAAATAGATACCATTTGGAATGGGAGATTTCTTGTTCTTGGTGAGTGGGAAATTGCAAATTCTATTGTTTACAGATCAAACATCCAGTTGAAGACTATGAGTGTAGGTACTTAGAAAAATCAAAATTGACCAAGGAGTGTCGAAGAGGTGTATTGTTCACCTTCTAGATTGACTATAGTAAAAATTGTTTCCAATAAAGCAATAGAAATATATCATAGTATAAGAAAGCCGCGGCTGGAATATGTACCACATTGTCTTCTCAGTTAATTGCTGTTCTATCTCTGTCTCCGAGCTTTATAAGAACATCAAGATGCTCAGTTTATTAATGGTAAATAGTTTTTGAAATCCTTCTCTTGTTTTCCTTCACAAAAAGTTTTTTTACTGCTAGATATCTTTGAATCTGTACCCAATAGAATACTTGAACTAATTTGGACATATTTTAGGGGTATTTTGTGGAAAAAATAGTTTTTCGCCAAAATCGAAATTATAAGAACTATATTCATGATGACAACTTTCTTGTCAGTTTGAACGATAAATTTTGAAGGTGCTGGCTTGAAACTTTCACAGTATTATCTAGATGTACTTTTTCATTGATTTCTAAAAAGATTTCACTGAAATATTGCGAAGGCATTCGAGGCACTTTGTTTATTTTTAAGTTCTTTCAGCCCAGCCATTTTGTGCTTGTTTAAATTTCTTATTGTTGATTTTTCCTTTACAATAATTTTATAATGCAAATGTATTATCAAGGGTATATCATTAATGTCTAAAACACACTGAGAAGTAAGTATTAACGACAAACCAATAAAATTTACCATTAAAGATGCTACATTACTGATCTGTTGATCAAAAAATAGTCATCAAATACGACAGAGATAGAACAACAGAATTTCAGATGTTATTATTTTAAACTAAAGCAAAGATGGCGGATGGGGATTAAAAACGCTTTGGAATGAAAAAAGGCTACATTGATAAATGAAATACAAAAATATTATGAGGTAAGCGGTCTCGGATATCATCGAAGATGATTGTCAATTTTTTATGAAAGATTAATTTCTTCGAAGAAAATTTTTTTCACTTCTCACTGTACTTAGATTTGAGCCCAGGGAATATAGAGTATGTGCAAGGTTCCTAAAAACTGACCCTTGGAGGAAATTTCTTTACTGTTCATGGTTTTCATACTCTTAAAAAGAACGAAAATAGGGAAATCCCGACCTTCAGAGATTTTTTTTTGACTTTTTGTAGTCTTGTATAGTAAACTTGGAAAAGTACAATAAAGGTCCTTACCGTGCACTCATACAAAGCACCTAATCTCGAAATTGATGTATGAAGAATAACTCCCTGAATAAATGCAAAATAAGGTAGACTAGCTTCTTGGCAGTAACCATAGTAAAAAATTATAGTCATTTCCAATAATGATTGGTTGAAGAAGAAAGTGGCTCATTTGTGTAATGATGCTAAATGTTGCCATAACAACAAAAGAAACAAAATATAATCCAATTTCTTACCGACCTGACGTTATCTTTACAGCAAATAACTAAGTAATGCGTCGTCAGGTTTCATTGTAAATTTGTATTACGGTTTTCATATTTCAACTTTCAAAACGCCAGTCAAAGGATTAAATGCACCTCAAAACGAGTCGCAAGTTAGTGTAAACCGAGTTTATTCTTCTACATCCGCAATTTGAGCTTTGCTAAGCTCATTTGAAGTCAGTCGATACTTATCGGTTATCAACTGGATTGTTATTGGCAGGGTGTTAGAGAAATATGATGATAGACTGTCTAGCCTCTTGTAGGGGTTCGGAATACCGTTTTCCCGTCAAAGTTCTTGCTAGGCTTCTGCTCATCCTCTAGCAAATAAAGTTTCTTATAGGAGGTATATCTATAGAGGTCTGCGATTCAGACTAAATTCTTACTGAATCCCGGAATCCCGAAAATTGAAAAAAATAATAAGACCGTCACACCGGTTTATAGAAGTTAAAATACCGGAATATTGACTAAAGGTAAGGCTAAATACCGTCATCATCTGATTTTAAAATACTGTTTCCAAGTCTCTTTTTCTTTTTTTTTTGTCAAATCCCGTAATACCGTACTAAAAAAAGGTCAATCCCATCACACCGCAAAACTAAGAACCCGCCTCTCTACCTTCAGTCAAATATCACAAGTTAGTGTATTAGCCCTATAATAGCGATGGGGACAGAGAGTCCAAATACGTTTCAAGAAACACTGATAAATCGTAAAAATGAAATACAAAATTCGGAAAAAGTATTATTTACAAATCAAAAACAGAAATTTAAAACACAAAACAAACTTGTGCTAGAGTCGTTCAATAATAATTACAATCACTGGGCGAAATAATGTCTTTCAAATCGTCGGAAAGATGTAGGAAGGTCACATTTCCACACCTTTCGACAGAGTTGAAAGTTGGTCTTTCAACAAAAATTGGAAAGATGTGCACCTTACCTTTCAACATCTTTCGACCAGATCATCTTCCCATCTTTCCAAAAAAGTTGAAAGACGACCTTCTCAAACTTTCAAACAGGCTGGGAAAATGAAATTCCCAACTTCCTAATATGTTGAAATTTCATATTCTGACATCTTTCGACAGGTTTTAAAGTTGGTCTTTCAACAAGGATTGGGAAGTTGTGCACCTTACCTTCCAACATCTTTCGACCAGATCGTCTTCTCAAACTTTCCAAAAAGTTGAAAGACCACATTCTCAAACTTTCAAACAGGCTTGAAAAATTAAATTCCTAACTTCCTAATATGTTGAAATTTCATATTCCGAAACTTTCTAAATACTTTGGAAGATGATTTTGCTTTTTTCGAAATCTTTCATTAACAAGTCTTCAAAAGTAAATGAGAGATCTTTTAAATAATTTGTGTTTATGTGCGGATAAATTTTTTCTGTGACATTAAAACGAACAATTCATATATTTACAAAGCATAGAAAACAGAAAATATGAAACAAAATAGTACGGTAGTGATGACTTTTTGCTAAAAAATTAAGTAGTCTAAATAAAATAATTCTGAATGACAAATTACACGTTTTGTATAAGAACAATTTTATTAGAACACGAGGCTGAAATTTGGCCAAAACTTAAAAACAATTAAGAACAATCTGAGCCTCAGCTTTCAGAAATTATTAAAACACTAATTTCAACAGATTTTAACTGATTTTTAAGTAAAGAAACTAAGCGGCTAAGAACATCATAAGAACATTTAAGCCTGAAAAATTGCAAAAATTAAGAACAGCCCGGCCTGAGCAAGAAATTTACTGGTTCTTATAAAAAATACGTGTAATTTCTATGATCTAATTTCATTTTCAATAATATAATAACTAATCTAAATTATAAGTTTTTAGAAACTTAGTCCATATCAAGGAATAGATTGGCCATAGGGCTTCAAAGGACATTAAAGGATACATTGAAATTTCTATAAGAATATGAAAAATATAAAAATACTGTTAAATAAATTAAAAAATTATGCAAATCACTCTAAAAAGATGACACTATGAATAATGGAAGCTATCCCAAATAAATTCTTTTGTGCACAATTATAGGGGAGGGTAGAAAAACCATAAAGTACAAGTCATTATTAAAAACTGATATTAAGATGATTTTCCCAAAATGCCCTAGTCTGAATAAACGTCCCACCTACTTTGTATTTTTTTTTAAAAAATTGTGGACTCCGACATTTTGACAAA
Source organism: Clytia hemisphaerica (assembly GCF_902728285.1). NCBI lineage: Eukaryota > Metazoa > Cnidaria > Hydrozoa > Leptothecata > Clytiidae > Clytia > Clytia hemisphaerica. The sequence goes on along the minus strand of NW_027103967.1, from coordinate 277,669 downwards.
ATTAATTTCAGGGGTAAACCAAAAGTCTCTCCATTTTCTCAATTTAACATATTCTGGGATATTTTTGAATGCTTTTGAAGAATATTTTCAAACCTTAAACACATTATCCAACGAAAAATCTACACAGTAAAAGAAGCATAAATCTGAACCAGACCGAAAACTTTTAAACTCCACCTTGTTATTCAGACCCCCACTTTTATTAGATTTTGCAATATTTTATCATAATTTATAATATACTTGGGACCTAGAGTAGTCGAAAATGAAGGTTTTTAAGCCCTTTTCAGAAAAAAATCATAAAATTATATTACGGTGATATTTTCCAAAATTATGACCCACAATCTCACTCCAGTCCTCAGTTTAGTTGTTCACTTATTAGACTGAGGTTATTGTGCTATACAACACGCACGTGATGGTACAGTATTGTCAATCCCTTGAAGATGGTACAGATTGAATCTTACAATTAAGCATTAAAGAGTACAAGAATAGCTTCTATCATTCAGCAACCGATTATTGCAATGAAAATATTACCAAGTTATTATTTTCGAAGTTGAAACGAACTACCACATGAAGCATATAAATATCTTGATTACATGGCAGCAACATACATTTTCGTTTTGCAGCATCGTTTTTCAAGTGCATTTCAAAATCAGCCAGTAACTGTCCTTACGTCATGACCCTAATAAAACAAATAGAAATTGAATCAGTATTGAAATCCAGGCATACAAAATGGTGTATAACTAAAAGAGGTTTGTAAAATTGTTGATAAGTTATTTACAGCTTTCAGTAGACTATAGTAGAAAGACCCTTTAGTAAGACAAATTATTCAGATTGTTTCTATTTCTAAAAACCTATTTTCAAAAATATTTTGAACTTAGGCATAGTGGGCAGCACCCCTCCAACCCCCACCTGAATAAAGTCACCCCCACCTGCATAGGGTAACCCCCACCTGAAAAATGCTACCGACCCAACCCCCACCTTCTTGGACCACCCCCACCTAAATTCTGAAAAGTTTCCAACCCCCACCTGAAAAAGGTTTTTGACTGTTTTAAAAATTTTGAGGGTAAGCAAGGTTAATCACTTGAAAATAATTTCTATGCTTTTTATACTTCATACATCTTTTGTTATAATTATTAGACTTGGGAAGAAATAGATTTTTACTGTCAATGTATATGTTTATGATGAGCAGGGTTGAAAGAAAGTTTTTGAGTCAAAATAAGAAAACTAGTAAATAAACTCTCCAACCCCCACCTGAAAAAAGTCACCCCCACCTGTATAGGGTAACCCCCACCTAAGATTTGTGAGCAGGCTAACCCCCACCTGCTTAAATTTTTCTGAAAACCTCCAACCCCCCCTAAAGTTAGGGGGGGTTCCCACTATGTTAGGTCTGCTTAGGTCAAGACTTTGTGTACTGTAACAAAATTTTAGCTTCCTTTGATGTACAATGGAATAGTATCATCAATAGTCTTGTATTACTGGATTATATTACAAAAAATACTTACCATGTTGTATTTTGTTCCTTGTTCAATGGATAAAATGAATCTATTTTCAATGAAATCCCCAAAACTTCAATGGCTCAATGTCGACACACATTCAATGTATCCTATAAACATGAAAGTTTTATGAAAATTTGACACACTGTAAAGCTTGCCACCTCAGAGTTTAAAAAGTAATTTCTCTGTTCTACACATTTTTTATAAGCAATCAGGCTGCTAAGGCTTGAGGCCTCAAATTTGTCAATTATTTTCCACTATCTCGAAAAGTGACAGCTGTTTTAGATGATCTAACCATGGCCAACTACTGTATAGCCCTTTGACCCAATACACATAAATATGGTATAATATTAAGGGTATTCAAAGCAATTTTTTCAGAAAATGGACCAGAATGCTAAGTAACCCTAGGCCTGACCAGAAAATTGGAGTTGCTTATTAAAAAATGTGCATTTAATCATGTCATCTTTTTCAGTTCCATAGCGAAAACAAAAACGTCAACATTTCTTTGTTTTTAGACTAAAAAACTATATATGTCTAAAAGGCCTACCTTCAGCTATGTTATCATTTGATATTCCACGTTGAGTTTAATTTAACATCATTTTTTACTTCAACCATGTTATGACAAAATCCTCATCAATTCTAACAGGGAAGTCAGAATAAGAATTTTTCAAAATAAAATGATCTGACAGCTTGCATTCCAACCAACCAACTTTTATTTTATCTCCTGAAAATGGAAAGACAACTAGTTAAAACAAAAGTGACCAGCTTTGGTCCAGGGGGGTCAAGCAGTTAGTACAAGACATCATACCAGTTGGTACTTGGTGGTGTGTTATGTGAATTTGATTTCCTTACAAAAATCTTAAAATCGGTTTGCGGGTTGTCAGAGAAATTTATTATCTAAAAAATTTTCTAAAATGTTGTAATCTCCTATTGAAAGATGAAAAAATTCAAAGGTTCTAAAGGGACCAAATATTATTTTATCTGATTATATTCTTTTTATCTGTCACTGTAACGGTCGAAAACCTATTTTCAAGGAAAGTACTAAGTGTGAGTGGTCCTAAATTTGACAGCCTTGCTTAATTCCAATCCCCCAAATAACGGGTATGAAAAAAATTATATGTTTGCTTCAGATGCATCCGCGCAGAATATCTATATTGTTTTCATTTTAGTTTGTATCTTTGAAAGACCACGTCGGATTTAGGACCACTCGTGGTATGTGTGGTGATGATGTTACCAGCTTCTTACGAAAAGGCATTTAGGGATCTTCAACAAAAAACTTTCGAATTTTTTATCGGCATTGGGCTGATAAGGGGGTGAGGGGGGGTCCAACAACATACCGATAAAAAAACAAGTATTGAGACGAAAATCCTTTCAGCCAATTTCTTTCTGATTTCGTGCACAAACTCCACTGAAAGTATATGATTTCACTTGCGAAGATGTGAAAGTTGGATTTGAAAAATTTTGGCTGATAATAGCAAGGGGGGGAGGGGGTCTGAAGCTTATCGGCCCAATGCCGATAAAAAATTGGAAAGTTTTTTGTCGAAGACCCCTTAGATGACATGTCTTGTACTAGCTGATTGACCCCCTACTTGGTTGATTATCAAGAAGAATTCCTGTATATACATTACACATTATAATAAATAAAAAATTGGTATTAAAACGTCCTTGGTGGAAAACTTTTGAAAAGGAGGCTTTCACCTAGCCCGGGGGGGGGGGTACTAGGGCAAGATGGGTTACGGGGATGCTCCGCTGGTCAGGGTACCTTTTTTAACCTCCACGAGTCCCAGGTAGGGTCGCAAAAACACCAAAATAGAAAAATCAGTCCCTCGTAGGGTGCCTATTTTTGGAAAATTTGGGGAAAAAGTAGAAAATTTGAGAAAATTTAGGAATTTCAGTCCCATTCAGGGTCACTTTTTTTGCAAATTTCGAGTCCCACGTAGGGTCCATTTTTCGAACCTCAGCGGAGCACCCCCGTCGATCGACAAGGGTAGTACCCCCCCGGGTCACCTAGGGGGTGGGCTACTGATCTAGACAGCCGACAGGGATGTGCCATTGGAGTTTGAAAAGTGAACCCTGTCAGATATGAATTTTCGGCAAAATTGAGACTCAGTCAGAATGAAAAATTTTTCCCATTTTCACCCTGAAAAGTGGCAAAAATTAATAAAAGTAGATGAAAAATTAAAAGATTTTCTGATTTCCACCCTGAAGATTGTCCAAAATAATCAAAAATCTAAATTTTTGGGAACCTGTCATATACCGTGAGATTGGGCAACTTGCATCAGTGGAGGCTAACATGCATAGCTCTCGAATGATTGACCTGGCTGGTTGGTCATTAAAATACAACATTAAATCAAAACAAAAATGGTAGAGTGGAGCCTAAAATCTACCATAGAGCCTAAAAATGGGACCCTGTCACCAGCAGCGAAACATACCCAACTTTGCCTCTAAGTGCCTCCCCCTGGCGCCTGGGCTGAAGTTTTTCAAAAGTAAATTGTTGTGGAAAATCCACATCGTCCACTGGGGGTTAACAGACTATAACTTGAACTACCCATAGCTTTGAAAAGCTGTGGTGTAGCCATGTGTATGTGTCTGTATAGTCATACAGACACATACCACACTTCAATCATACTTTTTGTGTCCAGACTGGCGGCACTGGCAGACTGGACACAAAAAGTATGATTGAAGTGTGGTTGATAATTAGAAATATATAAAAAGGAGCTCACCTTAGCATCTTTTGATTCCCATTTCATATCTTTAGAATAAAGTTTCCATTTGCACTGCATTTTGGCTTTGCTTTGGTTTGCTGTCTTCCTCATCACACACACACACACACTGCCTTCCACTCTACAGCTTCCATCCAGTTTCAAAATTACAAAAAGAAATTTTGCCGGCAATCATAAATCATAACATTCGAAAATATTCTAAGTTTTTTTCCGGGGGTTTGCAAAAGTACTTCCAATGATGTGGATATTATATTTACAGTATTTAACCATAAACTGTGTATGTAATACACTTAGAACTATTTCATTTTACAAGAAATTTAGATATTTTAGTATCTTCTTGTGTTTTAAACGTCAGAAATTATGCTTCAAATAGTCTTTTTGATCCCCGGTAATCATCAGTGCGGACTTTGGTTCGTAAACGTTTTGGCGCGTCCTTCTTTCAGCAACATGGAAAAACCAAGAGAAGTTCATCTTTCGAGAAGTTGAAAGACGTCGAAATACGAGTGTCAAAATTTTTGCTTTTTTTATAAGAAGAACCAGAAAATTTTGGCTGAGGCTGGGCTGTCTGGACTGTTCTTAATTTTTCGAGCTTTTTAGGGTTAAATGTTCTTACGATTAGTTTTTTTCCTTAAGAAATTAAAATGGCTTAAAATCTATTAAAACCCATTAAAATCAGCAAACTCGTGTTCTTTTAAAATTGTTCCTATAAAAAAGCGTGTATTTAAAAAATATTAAACATTAAACATTAAACGTAAAAGTGTAAAAGTTCGCCTTTCGAAAAGTTGGAAGACGTCGATATACGAGTTTTCGACATCTTTTTAAAAAATTGAAAGTTCAAATTTCGAAACTTTTGAAATACAGGGAAGTTCATCTTTCGAAAAGTTGAAAGACGTCGATAAACGACTTTTCGACATCTTTTTGAAAATTGAAAGTTCATATTTCAAAACTTTTGAAATAAAGAGAAGTTCATCTTTCGAAAAGTTGAAAGACGTCGATAAACGACTTTTCGACATCTTTTTGAAAAATTGAAAGTTCATATTTCAAAACTTTTGAAATACAGAGAAGTTCGTCTTTCGAAAAATAGAAAGTTGTTGGAAGATGAATTTTCAACAAAATTCAACAAACTTGTAAGTTCGTCTTTCCAAATCTTGGAAAAATAGAGAAGTTCATCTTCCTAAAAGTCGAAAGACATCGAAAGATGAGCTTCCAACATCTTTCAACACATTTGAAACTTCATCTTTCGAAAATTTTGGAAATTTGTCGAAAGTTGATCTTCTCAACATCTTTCGAAAATGGAAAGACAAGATTTCGCCCAGTGAATCTTTAGAGGAGAAATTATTTGATTAATTATCACTTACGATGTACTTACTTAGGATTAAATCCACAAAAAGGGAATACCATGTCACACCCCCTTTCTCACAGACCCGGTTGCATTTTTTTTAGCCAGTGGGGATATAAAAATTCTGGACTGAAACTCGGTGGGGATTGATATTTCCCATATTTTTTATGGCTGGAGATTTCAATTCTTTTGTTTTTAAGTCGAAAAATTCAGTGGATGGGAAAAATATCACAACGTTTTGCAGTGAGGTTTATCTGATTATTTTCAGTGGGGGCAAGGGTCAGAGGATACTTTTCCACCGGGGACGATACTTCAGCCAGTTTTTCCATGGGTCTGTGAGAAGAGGGTATCATATTCTTTAAAGTCTTTCAGGTAGCTTTATGTTTGACTGACTTGAATCTATATCATATTAAGTTTCTATATCAACAAAAAAAGCTTTTCAGTGATCTTTGACTGTCATTCCAATAAAAGTACAGGACAAATAAAATCAAAGCTAACATTATGACACCACCGATAATTGTACAAATAATAGTTGCAGTATTGACCTTCAATCCTTTTCTTACTCTAAGTGAGAGATGACCATCTTCGTAATCAGCAGACGGTTTTTTATTATTTCCACCACCTTTTGGTTTTGGATAAGGGAACGGTAGAGCGTCTCGTTTTGCTCGATGGTGCTTCTTCGTAACAGTTATTTCATTGTCGGTGATTGTCTTTGAATTGTCCTGAAGCGAGTGCTTAGCATCACTGTCACGTAAAGCTTTTGGGTAACTTTTTATTCGTTGTATTGGTTTGCTTCCGTCATCAGTGTAAATTGTTAGGTGATCAAGTATCTTCGTATTTGGGTAACCAGCTGACCCTCTTACAATGTTTTCAACAAACTTTCTTTGATTCTGGCCCAATAATTGTAGTAGAAAAGGCTCTATTGTAGCAATGTCGTAACTATTTTTAATAACGTGAGAATCAGCTCTGTTATCTACTTTGTTAACTCCTTTACCACTCATCAAATACTTGTGTAAGAATCGCTTCAACACATTCATACGTTTCCAGCGTCTCTGGTGAAATTTTACTGTAATGATTGCCAAGTACACATTGTAGCGTTTCATCTCATGATCACCCAACATAGATACTTGCTTTGTCCTTTTTCCATCGTCGGATTTGTCAAAATCTTCTCCATTTACTTCTTCTTTAAAAATAGTTTTGCCGACAACTGAATGCCATGTTAATTGTAGTGCCAGTAGATTTAAAAAGAGGACGATACAATACTTCATTGTGGTTGCACGTATTGAAATTTGTATTGAATTTGTTTTATTCTATTATACAACCAAATCTACGACCTTTCACTCAATAACCACTTTGCCCTATATGTTTCTTTGTATCGTCATAAGTGTTCAAACTTTTTCAGCAACTACAACAACAGCAACCAGTATTTCAAAAAGTGGTCTGTCTCCAACATTTGGCAATCTTTAATAATATCAAAATGATACTTATTATAAAACCATTTTATGTGGTCAACCCAAGTTCATTATGCAGACTAATGTGACAGTAATTTCATTTTATTTCTTAATTGCTTACTCACAAGGGGTCTTAATTATCTCAAAGTAATTGAACTACAAAAGACCATTTTCCTTCTCATTAAGATTTGATTGTAGAGATGCAAATTGTTTTTCAGAAGAAAAAAATCATTTCAGGCTGCGTGGCGTACGAGTAGCCTGAGTACCAGAGGTTGCTTTCAAAGAACATATCAACCTCTGAGGACCAAGTAAAGAAACTTTATTGCGCATGGGTCAATCTAATCATTGTAGAAAGAATCAAAGATGAAAAGAAAATATTATCATTTTAATTTCTAGCAGACTGTATCAATATACATGTTTACTATTGATGAATTCCCCAGAAACCTCCACGTGTAATTGTACAAGAAGAAATGAGTTTCTTTCGAAAGAAATTTTCTACATGATTCCCATCAAATGTATAACAGTAATTACTAAACTATTAATTATGGCAATGTTACTTCAATAGAATCGAATTAATAGACAAATCTTTATGTTATGAATCTCTATCACTGACTCTTTTTAAAAAGCGTTGATGATATTTCTGATTTGTGCTTTCAACGACACGAAAAAAATATCAACTTTGAACTTAAAGATCTTGGATTGTCGTCATGGTTACTTTTCTCTGCACTGATTGCGCGCCGAATAGATAAAGAATTGATTCCGGTCACGTTCAAAAGCGAGATACCGGCAAAAAAATGCTGATGCTGACACATTGTCAAACCTATACTACCCCAGAACCTCTGAAAAAAAGACTAAGTAAACAACGAATGAAAATCAACTACAAACAACAGGAATTTTATACTCGAAAGTACCGAACGGTTAGCAGCTACTGCGTCTCGACCGCCCCCTGCATGGTAAACAAAAGTTGCATGGTTTTAAGTAAGCACAAGCCTACCGATTTGGTCGTTTTAGAAAAATCTCGATATAGCCTTTTGAAGTGGGGCGTACGGTATTTTGGAATGCTGAAATTGTTTCGGTATCGAAAATCTATGAATTTCTGCTTCGGAATTTCGGTATTATAAAGTTTTTACCACCTTTTTCGGAATTCATACAAAAAAAATCAAATTATACCCAAAAAAATCGGTATCGGAATTGCAAGAATTTTTTTTACGGAATTTTGGAAATTTCAGAAAAATTATTCGCAGTATTTCGGAAATTGCAAACCCCCTTTGAAATTATTTTCGTTAAGGAGCTATAATGTAAAATGCAAACATCAGACTGAGTGTTATCTTTTCCAGAAGAAGGCTTTGTGAAAATATGGTATGACTGAAAGAAAAGGAAGTTCTCAACTTGGTTCTAAATTCTGACTTGTTCTTCAAAGGAAGATTGTCTACTGGGCATCATATCATATGTCATATCGCCCACAAAGAATCAGTTCCCTGCTTCAGTCTTTATTTTAAAGACTGGGTCTGTAAAGCTAAATTGACTCCACGCAAACGTTAAAAAACTGATTTTTATACATCTTCATTAGAAGGGAGGAAAGGAATTGAAAGACACGCTAAGCTCGCGACTGATCTCGCATCTTTGTAGCCAGTATACCTTCCCACCACAAACCAAATTTTTTATGTTTTAAGCGTTAAATCGCGATAAAAAAAGCGGTTTTCTTCGTGTCTAATAGGCTAGTATCTTTGCGGCTCTTGTTTTTCATTATTTCACCCGGTCACGGGTCTTTCCGCAATATTTTACACCGGTTCCTTGAAAAAAGCGCATTCAAGCGAAGTAAACAAACTTTCCAAAATGGCTGCTGGTCAGCTGTTGAAAAAATAAAAAACTGAACCATCTCACAAAGGAGAAGAAACCAGCAATTCTTCAGTTTAAAAGATGAATCGAATAGCCTCGTTGATATGGCTTGCATTTCAGGTAGTTAAATTTCTTTTTATTAGCATTGTGACCCTCCTTTTTGAAGTTTATTTTTTACTTTTTCTTATGTTTAAAAAATCTAGTAGAAATCTGCTTTCCCGGGGGGGGTACTAGGGCAAAATGGGTTACGGGGATGCTCCGCTGGTCAGGGTACCTTTTTTAACCTCCACGAGTCCCAGGTAGGGTCGCAAAAACACCAAAATAGAAAAATCAGTCCCTCGTAGGGTGCCTATTTTTGGAAAATTTGGGGAAAAAGTAGAAAATTTGAGAAAATTTTGGAATTTCAGTCCCATTCAGGGTCACTTTTTTCGCAAATTTCGAGTCCCACGTAGGGTCCATTTTTCGAACCTCAGCGGAGCACCCCCGTCGGTCGACAAGGGTAGTACCCCCCCCGGGTCTGCTTTTTACATTTTAACCTTTTTATTTAGTTTTTACCTGGTACACACATTTTTGTTTTTAGCCTGGCTTGTATTTCTTGTCTTTGAAATTTGTCTTTTCCACAAGAATAATATTTTCATAATGTTTAGAGAACTTGACCAGGTCACACATAAAATGTTTTGGCAACAAACGATCTTGACCCTTTCTTTCTTTCTCTTATCAGTGGAGCCGCAAGTGGTTCTTTGTCGATATACTTTGTGATACTTCTATCCTACTTCTATGTTTATAAACATTCCCTCTCCAAGTTGAACGATAAACTATTGCTAGAACTCTCGAGACAAAACATCTCAACAAGATAGCTGTAATGACAAGATGTCAATTAATGTAATTAAAAAGTGTGAGTTGTAAAAATAATTACCTTTTATTCTGAATCAGTTGCTCATGTTTAAAACGATAACAGTTTTGTAATAAAAGTGACTTGTGTGGGAAAAATACGAAACAACTTGGGCTGGTTTCCATCAAGAAACAAACAGACTAAATTGCAAAAATGGCGCGAATCTGAAAAAAGGGTGGATGCGGTAGCACTTAGAATTTGAATAATAAACATCGAATCAATGAGGCGGCAACTATCAACGCCCTTTCCATAAGTCCAGATGTTTATTTACGGAAGGCCCGCAATCAAGCCAAGTGCCAGTGTAAAGTAATAAAAACCAGGCTTGATTACGTAACGTTTCAAAATGAGCACGCTCGTACACAGACCTCTTTTATAATTTTGTGTGCTTTTGAAAATCAAAACATCTCATTACTTTTTATGATGCTGTTGCTACTGTTATCATTTATGACGTTGTGCACATTGCAATAAAAAAATATGTTTTGTTATAAGAAGCAATTATAGTTATTTGGTTCAATTGGTTCAGTCAGTGTAGACCTAAAGCTCTAAAACAGCATCTAATAACATGAAAACCAGAATATGATTCTTCAATTGGAATCAAAACTATAAAGTGCACTTACAAACATCAATTTGTCAGATCTAACAAAATTAATAACTGCACTGTCATCATTGACAATAAAACAAACGATTTTCTGTCAAGAGCCTGGTAAACATTCCAACAACATCCATCGAAATGATCTATCACAGCTCAGTCTACCATTTTTAGCGCGGTCCGGGGATTGAGCCGAGAACGCTCCGGGAACTCCTGCACGGGGTGAAAAACTGTCAATCATTTTCTCAAGTGAAGAGTACGCGAAGCAATTCTAGCTTTACGATAGTGCCGCGGGTCATCAATGGATAGTATTCAATTGTCATTATCCCTTTATAGCCATAAGGTCATTATCCCTTTATTTTCATTCTTAGAACTTTTGCAAAAAAAAGGAAAAATAAAAAGTTGTATTTTTTACTGCTCTATTCACATACTGAAGTTGAAAGATCTTCTATGTGGCGTTTTTTTGCAAACTTCAAAAAACTGATTTTTGTCCTGCCTTTGCGGGACTTTGGCTTAAGTGCTTGAGTGCAGCATAGGGTACAAAGTCCAAACATGCGTTTCCCGTAATTTTTGTGTGAAGAGCTAGGTCTATACTGTCAGTGTATCAAATCTCTCAGTTTAGCTGACACTTTGGTATCTTCGTTGCATCACAGCGAAAGGTTTGTTTTTATTTTAGTTTGTATCTTTGAAAGACCCCATCGGATTTAGGCAGTGGTGTCGGATTTGGGACCTCTCACAGTACTGTACGTCCCCATCCTCAGTGTATGTCTTGCAACTTCAAATATTCAAAATACTTTTAAAAGTCATGCAGGCTCAGTTTTTGGTATCTAAACATTGGCTCTATTGTTTGAAAACAATAGAATGCTAAGCATAATGCAAGCCTGATGATGTAGAGGGAGATATATGCTTATAAAAAGAAAAACATATAATACAGTACACAACATATTCTGATTTAAATCCATTTAAAGATTCTATGAAGACAAAAGAAGAAATTTGGGCGAATGGCCAAAAAAGTTTTTTAGGGGAAATTTAATTTGGCGGATGGACAAAAAAAACTAAATTTAATGGGAGTTTAATTTGACGTTTGCTGAAAAATTTATCCTTAAAATGGCGTAAAAACAACAAAAATAATGTAAAAACAGCAAAAAAAATGTAAAAACAGCAAAAAAAATGCATAAACACCTTCAAAAAGAGATTATATTTTCAAAAAATTTTATTTGGTGGGAATTGGGGAATTTAAAGGGACATAACAGTACTTGCGAAATTTGTAAACAAACTGTATGCAGCAGATACAAAATCAAAACAAATGTCACATGTCAAAATAAAAAATCAAACCAAATATGGCTAATTTTGATTGTTAAATTGTTTTACAAGTTTGTTTTGGACACGTGATTTTAATTGTTCTCTTTAATCACACGTGGTTCGCGCAATGTTTACATTTTACAACTTTAATGTCCCTTTAATACAAAAAGGTCTATTGAATTACAAATTACTTCAGCATTACTTTCATTACTTTCCCTAGGCAACACTTGTAATGTAAAAGACAAATCATATATTCAATTATCATTAACAAAATGTATGCTGGTAATTAGTCATTCAAAGACAGTATTTCAATTGGTGTTAACATTAAAGATTTTTGGCATTAGAAACAACAAGGTTTTAGTGTACTGGTGTAAACTGTGACTTGTGTGTAATGCCGACATACCTTGTTATTTTGATACTGCCAGAGTGGGCTGGAGTTTTTAATTTATTCAACATGGTATTGTGTATAGCAAAAGTTCTATTGCACAGGCTACGTGCATTTGTAATGGGTTTTCCAGACCCAGTGTAAATAGGATATGATGTCTTAGGCATAGCAGGCTAATTTAACCTTAAATTAAAAATGGCAAAAGGCAAATTGAAACGGCGACTGCATTTCTTCTGTTAAATAATATTCAAAATATGTAAGAAAGAAATGACCAGTCAGAACAAAATTCATATATCCAATTTTCTGGAAATAAACACAGGGTATTGGTAATTTTACAGATCAGAAAAGATTCAAAACCAAGCTCTAAGAATTATCTTGAACAAGCCTAGATAGACAAGAATCACGGATATGCTTGAAGAAGCAAAAATTCCATCAATGACAGATAGACTATAAAACTTAGCCAAAAGCCACCAAAAATTTAGTAACACCTCATCGTCCAATTAACCACACTCAATATCTCTCTAGAATCAATCCAGACAAACCAACCTTATATAAATCCTTTTTATCTTTTTAGTTTAGTAACTTTTTTTTTTAATTTATAAAGATTTAATTTCTTATTCTTATTCTTACTTTTATTTCTTATACATTATCATGATATTGAAAATAAAAGTAATTAAAAATACCTAATAAAGTGAAAATTTATAACTTTTCTTTTAACCAAACGAAATACTTGCCATCCAGACATCCACTACACTGTAAATTATACACCATTCATTGACTGTTTATAACTAACTAAGAACTTTTATAAATCTTATTTTACCATCTGAAAAACTTAAAACACTTTCCATATTCACAAAGTAATATCAACCATTTATTCGGAGGAGAACCTTGCTATAATATTATCATTATATCATGCCATTGGACATTAGACATTAACTCAAGCTTGAGATCACCAGTGATGGTACAAAAGTACAGTACAGTACAGTTGGCCATTCGTCGCATCAAAATAAAAAAAGCTTCAAGCTGCTTCAAGTCCATTTTTGTTCTTTTGAGAAAATTGACTTTAAATAATTGTTCCTTAAAAATCATTAACATTTGCAATATTTTTGTGTTAATAAATAAACCTTAAGACCAAAGTTGTTTTTGGAAAAGGCGATGATGTGATTTGATGATGTGATTTAAAGGGGAATTGAGGTTTGCATTTAGCCCCTGCACTTTTTTGCCTAAATCATAGAGCAGAAAAAATGCAATCAAACAAAAAAAGAACGATTCAAAAATCTGTTTTATTTATCTAATTATGAAGCTTAAAAGTTTGCTCATTTTCGGCTCTACAAAGGAGAGCAAGACACTCCGACCCCTCTATTTCGTGACGTAATGAAAGCGAAGGGGAAAGTATTAAATTATTATATTATTTTTCTGAGTTTTTCTGATTTTTCTGAGTTTCACTAGAGACAACAATCGTCAAAGGACTCGTCTGAGCTGCTATCTAGTGATGCGGATAAACTACTAGTTGTAGACATTTTTTACAAACTTCTTCTTTCTTCTCAACGTGACAGATAAAAAACTAAAACACTGTGCTGTTTATTTGTCTTTTTTACTTTATGTAATAAGAAACCTACTCGTATTCACTACGTCATACGTTTTTTATAACCATAGAAACTACAAAGAATTTTCAAACAGCTGTTATTCGGTATAGAAAAGAGTAAGCCCCTATAAACCATATATTTTTAGAATCGTCTTAATGAGCTCTTTCATATTTCATTATCAGTTTAGTGATGATTTCCAGACCCCCTTTAAGCCTTTTTTACCCTGAAAATAAAGTGAAAAGTAAAATTTTTATTTTTCTAAAAGCTTAACCCTTTCGATCCGCACATTATTTTGGTAGGTTCCTTGACACCTAGGCGAATGCGATGAAGAATGACTTTTTTATAGTTTTATATACACCTGTAAAACTATAAATTTATATATTGAGTCTGAATACATATTCGAAAGTTAATGATATTTTGCTCCTAACAACCAGCCTAGGTTGCCTAGCAACCAAATTTTCTGAAAAATATTTTCTTTTTGTCAATTTTCAACTTTGGAGTCATCTGAAGAGTTGATTAGTTGAGTTTAGACTCCAAATATCCACACAAATAAGACCAAATTTAGTACTGACCAAATGCAGAAAAAATATTTGAAGAAGCTTGTCTACTTTCCAAGATATTGTAAGAAGCTGGAAGTCAAAAGTGCTAAAAATGGATAATTTTTCCTTAGAAAATTAGTACGCCTATTTTAACCTGTGATAGAGACAGAAAAATTCAATACTTTTGCTCTTTCAAACTACTCAAAACACATTGTTTTCAGAAGGGTATATTTTCTTGAGACCATCTTTGGTGAAAATTTCATAAAAATCTAGCAACCTAATCAGATTTTATGGTAGTTTGTTTTTGACGGGTCAGCGCGGATCCAAAGGGTTGAAATTAGGTCTGTTTAGGTTGGTTTTTGTTTGATTTAAGCCAACAAATTTATAAAAAATGGGGCGTAAAGCATCGATATGGTCATAACTCAATTTTCCAATTTTGGACTTAAAAAGCTTTTTTATTTTGATGCGACAATATATCCCCTTCTAATTCTGTCAACCGTCTTTAGACAACAACAATAAAGAAGGTCAGCATCACAATTGTTTCTTTACTTAGCAGTCAGAGAAGAAAAAAATTTTTCAATCAGTTTTTCTGCAATTCTTTTCTTTTTCAATATTTCTCAAATCCCTAAGGAAGGATGTTGAGATAACGAGGGAGTTGTCACCATATCAGACCAAATTCCAGTATAGTATAACCCTAATTCAGCTGACAAAAAATTATTCCCCTTAGAATTGCACAAGAAAACAATGTCATATTTCAAACTTTTGGACCTGATTTTTAGTGGCAGAACACTTGTTTTTACTACGTGTTGCGAAACAGCTGGTCTAATATTTACATATCATAATTTTGTTTTCATACTCTAAGTTCTAAGTGTAATGTTAATTTGCTGTGATAAAAATTTGCTGGAATACTCCTCCCTTATTCTAAAGGAGTCTTATTGACCATTTTGTAACCACTCCTTTTTGACAGGAAAGAATGATGAGATTTTCTATATTTACGACCTTTTATGACAAGTGCCTTAAAATAATGTAGGCTGCAGGCAAGTCATTAATAGCACGTTAGTGAATTGAAATGTAAGATCGATTCGAAAAGATGACTTTTTAAATATTTGATCCTCATGAAAACTCATTAGTTATTTTCTACATGCAATGAGAGAATCTCCTGGCATTGCTAACTTGTTGGAAAAACTTCTGCAAAGATAAACTGTAAATTTTATCAAAGCTGTATACCTTACTTATTGGAACTAATTTTCTCGGGAACTAATAACTCTGTTGAAAAAAAATATCCAAAAAATTGTATTTCACGGGTTTTTGTCTTTTGCCGTTTTGCCCTTTTATGGATAAATTTCTTTCATTTTCCTAGGAATTATTCAAATTTTTTGATAAAATTGGAAAAATTGTACTTCGTGGGGATTAATTTTCGCTGTTGTTAACTCTCGAAATTTTTCGCGGGTTCAAATTTTCGCAATTTTGACGACAAACCTCAAAAAACGCTTAAATAAATTCCTGCGAAAAATTAGTTCCAATAAGGTATTTTAAACAAGCTACCAATTTCCATATTTATTGACAGTCATATTTTGATTTGAAAGAAGACTGTTGTTGATGGAACCTGACTACAATGAATAAAATTTTTCGGTTTATGTAGAAAATATGCATATTTGTCTTTCAGATTCAATACTCACTTGGAAGTGTTCAACTTGCAATTTTACATTTACAAGGTGAATCTGGATCAGCTGATATATGTGCTGTTTACAATCCTTATTACGCAGCTATTCCCACAACAGTTGAAAAGACTGTAAGTAATAAAATGCAAAATTTTAGTACTTTGTATCATAGGTTTTGGCAGAGGAAAATACCCTAATAAATTGGTTCTTTAAATAAATTATTTATTTCCAATAAATTGACTACTTTAAAGTCAGTTTTTAATAAAGTTTTCAAAGAGCTACAAATAGTTTCCAATGTCTGAAAGTCTTTTACTATAATGTGAAATATTATATGGTATTGCATGGATATTCTTTGGATGTATTTTATCATAACTTTCAAAGGCTGCAAATATCCTGGATTAAATGAATTTTATCGATTTTTCTTTTCAGGAAAAGCTGACAGTTTTGTTTCCAAAAGATGAAACTGGTTGTTCAGATTATACTGAGAATGCAATGGAAGTTTCCTCATTCATTTCCACGGAAGGGAATTGTTCACACTTCCAAAAACTTCAGAAAGCCTACAGTGCGCATGCCAAACAAGTCATACTACTCAGCAAGACTGGGAATACAGACGTAAGTTGATATATATGTTCTTCACATTTACAAATCAAATTAAGTTCTTTTTTGATAGTTAATGGACCATGGTCATTACGAAAGAATCTTTGGGTTAAATTTCAGTTTTAGCTGACCAACCATTGAAAAGAATTTTTAATTTAGTCTTGACAGCCAACTATTCGTCATGATAAGTTAACAATCAATGGTTTTAAAAATTTGTAGTTGTTAAACATGATATCTTAATGTTTTAGGATTTACCAAAAGGGACTGCTCAAGAACACAAACAAATTCATCTGTCAGTTGGTTTGATTCGAAACTCCACTTTAAGTGCTATCGAAAAGGTATAATGATGTATTTATGTTTCAGATCAGGATTCAAGTGCCTTATCGCGTATATTTTTACTTTTCAATCACAATGATCACAATGATTCATACGGTTTGACAGGTTAATATCTTCATTTTGTAGATTCTTCATGTGTTTGTTCGTTCATTTCGTTTAATCCTCAGACGAAAAATGAAACAAATAAGGACATAGACTGTGTCAGCAATGGCAAAAATGAATTCGTCTGATTTTGAGTGGAGTAAAATTCTAGTAGCTGTTACCTTAGATGCTCGTTTTGTACTAACACCGTTTTGATTTGTTTATTCCAGGTCATAGGGGCACCACTGCAAGCTCAATTATATCATCCACATGATCCAGTATTTGATCCAAACTTGGTGGTCATTTGGGTGATTGCAACTTTCACTGTGGTTGTGGGTGCTTACTGGTGTGGATTAGTCTTTGAACGCAGGTAAAAAATGATGATTCTAAAATTCACTGCTTTGGGCCAGTTTTGATATTGGTATAGATTTTCTTGCCAACATACAAAGAATTCTCGAGTAGTTCAGCCTATTAAACATTAAGTATGCTTTCCTTCAATCAGTGTAAAAAGTTCTTCCTTCTCAGACGGATTTCCGTGTCAGCGAAGTACAAATAGAGGCTTTTCCATCTCGAAATTCAACAAAGCTCTGCAAAATTTCGAAGAATCTTGCCCTATTTGTTGTTTAAAGTCCACTTTGCTTTGGCCACTGTTCAATAATATAAAATAGATAATGTAAACCCTTAAAAATCGTAAATCATATATCTATAACCCTTAAAAATCTGAATATGATAAATTGACCAGTGAGTAATATGAGTTTTATAATTCTTGAAGCTCACGGAACAACAATAATGCAATCGACCATAGTTTTTATGAATTGGAACAATCATATGCAGACTATCGTAGAAACGACAGGTATTTATTTATTGATGGAGCAAAGTAACCTATTTAAAATAAATTTGAATTAAAAAACCTTACTAGGCAATTGTAAAACTGTAATAGAACACCAACACACAAACGAAGGCTGGCATATGATAATACTTAAATTGATTCTTACATAATATGCATAAATATTAAAACTTTTTAATTTTACCTTTAAAACATAAATATCTTAACAATTTATTTTATTAAAAATACAATTATTGGGTGTAATGCAATGGTTCCATCAAATGTGATTTTCCTGGCTCTTTCTTTTCAGCGAAATTGAAGCAGAAAAATTGGAAAAGAATGGGGGAATTCCCAACGAAGATAACGAGATGGGAGAATTCCCAATCACCACCATCATGATTGTGGTCTTCATCGTTTTGATTTGCACCACACTTCTTCTGTTGTATTTCTTTTACAAATATCTCATTTATGTGGTCATTGGGTTGTTCGCCATTGCGTCAGTTACTGGAACGTTCACTTGCTTGTCTGCTCTCATGTCCCTCATCAATTGTGGTAAGAATGTGTAGCCATCCTTGACCCTGCTACGTGAAATTTTCAGAAGCACTTTTTAATAGAATCTACTCCAGTTTACTTGAACCATGGAGGTATAAAGAAAAACAGGGGATGTGTGTTATTATAACCAAGCTCGACTCGTCCTACGATAAAAAAAGTTACCAGGTTTGCATGATCATAATCTCATATATCGTGCATTTTTAATGAGCTCTTTTGTTCATTGGTGAAATCCTATTGGCTTAATTCAGTGTTAGAACTTTTTGGACTAAAAAAGACCTGTAAACTTGGAAAACTTTTATCAAATGACAAGATTTGTCGATGTTTTCTTCAAAGTGAACTCTATTGCTTGATTCTTTCCTCCAAAATTCTCCTGTGACTTTTTGTCTTAAAATTTATTCTGAGTGTGCGAGCAACAAAGACAACTTGTTCAAAAATATGATAAAGTCCTTTGAGAACCAATAGACTTTGCAGTGCAAATTTTTTCAATGTCACACTAGACATTTTCATTGCGTTTTATTGACTTTTATTTTATTTTTAGGGCGTTGCCGCATCCCAGAGAACAACCTTCCACTTTTCAACGAACGATTCGAAATTCGTGAAATCATTCTTCTGCTATTTTGTGTTGGTCTTTCAGCATTTTGGGTGGTTATTCGCAATGAAAGGTGAGAGCTAGAATCTGAGAATGTATCTATGTCTGTATGCCACCTCAAAACTTTGGGGCAGGCTGGGTACTTAAAAAATGGTCCGATTTGATTGAAATTTTGCACACTTGCTCCTTAGCTAAATATCTGGAGATATATTTTTCATTTCTTGAAAATTTTAATCTTTAGGGGCGTGGTCACGAGTTTTGTCCCTAAAACGAGGTTAAAGCTTTGGGGCAGCCTGGAGACCTCAAAAATGGTCGGGTTTGGCTAAAACTTTACACACTTGTTCCTTGGGTGAATATCTGCTGTTGTTTTTATTCATTTTTTGTAAATTTTGATTGTCGGGGCCTGGGGACCAGTCTACTTAGATATCGTTATCTTATATCAAAACTTTTATATTGATGTTTACAATCGGGCCTACGAGTAATTTAAAAAATACTGAAGTTGAGCCAGTGCGGTTAGCACGTTCCAAAGTTATTTACCGAGTTTAACTCATATCTAAGGTCTTTTTATTTTGAACACCTTTTCAACCACATGGTAATTATACTCTTTTTTTCAATTAAGACCTTAATTATGAGGATTTGTGGCCGCTAAAGATCTTCTTTTCTAATCCAGATTTTATGAATTTAATAAGGTTTCAAACCCTAGAGAAAATGAAAGAAAAGCTTGTCAAAATCAAAAAGACCTACTAAAAATGTTCGAATTTCTTGAGAAACTGCTACCTAAGGATCAATGAAAAAAGCTCGACGCTTCAATGGAAAAAGAAATCGTTCAGTCAAATAAAATGAAATAAAAAGTATGCTTGATTGTTGGACCTACCGGGAGGTCCTTTAATTTGACCGTTGTCCGTTCGTCTGTTACAAGCTTTTCTCGGGATTGGCTCATTAGTTTTTTTTAATTTTTTGCACAATGATACAAAATGGCAATGCCTGAAAAGTGACGGAGCCCGATTTTTAAAAAAAAATTTTGGGGGGCAAATTTGGGCCAAAAACTACCTAAAAATAAGGTTTTTTGGACTTGGTGCAAAATTGCTTCATTAGTTTTTCCTGATTTTTGGCAGAAAGATAGAGTGCAAGGTACCCTAAAATGTGGCTGAAGTAATTTTTCTCGGAAAATTTTTTTTCGTCGTCAAATACGGATTTTCGCAAATTTGGGCCAAAAACTACCTAAAAATAAGGTTTTTTGGACTTGGTGCAAAATTGCTTCATTAGTTTTTCCTGATTTTTGGCCAGAAAGAAAATGGAAGTGCAAGGCACCCTAAAATGTGGCTGAAGTAATTTTTCTCGGAAAATTTTTTTTCGTCGTAAAATACGAATTTTCTTTTTTGGGGGAAATTCTGTTTTACCATTTTCCTGTTAGCAGCTTTTCTCGGGATCGGCTCATTATTTCTTTTTCATTTTTTGCACAATGATACAAAATAGGAATGCCTAAAAAGTGACGGAGCCCGATTTTGAAAAAAAATTTGGGGTAAATTTGGGCCAAAAACTACCTAAAAATAATGTTTTTTGGACTTGGTGCAAAATTGCTTCATTAGTTTTTCCTGATTTTTGTCAGAAAGATAGAGTGCAAGGTACCTTAAAATGTGGCTGAAGTAATTTTTCTCGGAAATTTTTTTTCGTCATAAAATTTTCAAAAAAAGACAACCAAGTTACACAATGATAAAAGAAAACAAATCAGACGTTTTTGCATTGTTCTAAAACTTATTGTGTTTAATCAATAAAAATAGTAAAATGTAGAACACCTACTTTTATCTGATTTTTTATTTTTGTTTTGAACATGGACCAAATTCCAAAGATACACTATAAAACTTATAATTTACAAAGACTTCTTCATCAAGTGCATTAAATGTGATATTCCTGTCAAAAGTATTTTTATGTTGTGCGTTTCGGTCATGTCCTGCCTCTAGACCATGGTGTACTTTCGTCGTCTAAGGATTGATCGTTTTTGTGGGATAGCATAATCTTCAACCATAACGCTATCAGCAAAGTCATCGTCGGAGAGTTCACGTTTGCCGAACACACTTAAGGTTTCCCAGCGGTTGGCACCAGTACATCTGACTATTCTTCCATCGCCGCGAACTTTCTGTTCTCCTGGTTGCATTCCTGAAATGTTAGAGAATGTTAAGTTGATGATGTTGTATGAATATGAATATGAGTATTGTTTTCATTACCAATGCCTTAAGCTTTTCTTAAAATTTGATACGTTTTGCGAAATGTTAGAAGTCTCACTTCAGTAGTTCCTTCGTCTTTTACACTTTAAATTGTGCTATATTATGCTTATTCATACACTAACTTTGTGTTCAATTTCACCGATAAATTCTTTTTTTTAAGTCAAATGTCATTCAAGTGAGTTTGACCGACTTACCTCCGGGACAAGCTGCTTCCAAAGAAACAATAAAAATAGTAGCCAAAGCAGCGAGAACGATAAACCGATTCATCTTTTAATATTGTTTTTTCCTGTGTCTGACGTTTTTGCCTTCCTATTGAAATGTTGAGTCGAATTCGAATGATTTGATTCTGATTTTTGGTCTTTTTATACTGCTCACAACAGGTGAAGAGTGAAGCCTTCATTTTTTGAAAACATTCCAGGGACTTGTAGAGTTACTGAGCTTCTGTATCTACGTATCAATAAAATATATTGAACAGGTTTTTCGGTTCGCAGCCGGCATGCTGTCTATTGTGATAATCAAATCACTTTTTCTTGGATTTTTCATGGGGATACCATTTGGGGAGAAATTGTGAAAAAATATAATCATTTTTCAATAATATTTTGAGGTTCGCTTAGCACGAGTTATTATTGCTAAACCTGGAAATTTTCATTGCATTTATTTATTGGTAAGGGGTATTCGGACACGGGCTGGCATATTTGCTTTGAATTTTTTAAAGTAAGATCCGATTGAATTAGTAAGAGCTCCCTACGGTACTACCCAATTTATTATTCTTATTTGACGGTTTTGATTAGATTCTTCAAAGACAAAACAAAGTCTCAAAACTATTACATAGTTTTTTCATTGCTTTCAACTATTTAAATACATTTTCTTAATTTCACAATTTTTCACCTGGCTACTTTCTCATTGGCCTTACCCCTTATCAAATCTCGATGTGAAACAAGGTGTGGCCTTGCCTTAGACCAGAAGAATTTCATCAAAGTCCTGTTGATGATGGAATTTTGATATCCTTTTTTTGGTTTTGCGAACATCCACATATTCAAAACTTTCGGTTATTCGAAGTCAGAAAGCATTCCCCTTGGAACTAACCACTCAAGTCATGCATACCTTAATTGTAAAACAAACATCGCGGAAATATTCTAAGCTGAAAATTACGCTAAATGAGTGGTTTTTCTAACTTTGGATATTCAAACCCCTCCAAAGATTACTTAGAAAGATTGTTCTGAAGTTTTTCTTAGCTTTTGGTGAAATTTTAGCTTTTTGTTCCTGAAAAATTTCGTCAAGGCCGACGAGGACGTGTCGTTAGAGCTTGAAAAATGGACCCTGTCAGATATAAATATTTGGTAATTTGGGACCCTGTCAGAAAGAAAAATCGAATTTTTTTTAGATATCTTGGGATTCTAAAAAGGGACCTTGACCAGCGGTATGTCTCCGTACCCAATTTTGCCTAAGAGCCCACTATGGGTGTAACACATACTTATAGAGACTACTTACCCTCATCATAACATCTTTGATACCTTTTTTTTGTAAGACTTTTTTATAAGAACAGTCTTTTAAGAGACTGGCAATTGACTGGAATGTGACTGGAATTTTTCAAATTATTCAGAATATAATTCGAGAAACTAATTGAGAAAGTAATGGCTTATTTTTTCTCGTAAAACTCCACGATGTATAAATAGAGGAGGAGTACAGGAGAACAGGATCAATTAAAATCTCTGACTGTATTTCTGATTTTTCTTTCAGTTATGCTTGGATATTGCAAGACTTCCTGGGCGTTTGCTTCTGTATCTCACTCATCAAAACAATCCGCCTACCTAACCTGAAGATAAGCGCTATCTTACTGATAGCGCTCTTGTTGTACGATATCTTCTTCGTCTTCATCACTCCATTCTTCTCAGCGCGCGGTAAAAGTGTAATGGTCGAAGTTGCTACAGGTAAGGACTCGTCATATTCCTTATTCTATACCACTAAGAATTTAAATTAAGAAATATGACAACCAGTTTGTAAACAATTTTCGATTCGTCATTTATCTTTATAGTTGATTGGACTCTAATCTCCTCCTCATTTTTAATACTTTCTGAATATTTTCCAAATAGTATTAACCCTCACGAGTTTAGTATCGGACATCGGGCATTGTCCGACCTAAATTGCTCCTTGTCCGACCTACTTCAATTCCTTAGTTCGAGCCATGAGCAAAATAGTCCGGGATTTGGGGAGGTCAACTATGAAAGTCGGAGAGGTATATGTATATGTATAGCGCAGTGACTGAATTTTATGAATTTACTTATTGGCTCTTTCAAATTTTCCGAAGTCTTTTTGTAGGTTCAGTTTTCAGTTTCTAATGTCTAAATTCCAAACAAACTTCACTCATTTATTTTACTTTTTACAGGGAATGGTAGTAAAGAACAATTACCAATGGTCATTAGGATACCAAAGATCGTCAAAACTGCTCTCTCGATATGTGAACGTCCTTATTCATTGCTTGGTTTTGGAGATATTCTATTGCCAGGTTTGTCCAATGTTTTATATATTTCTTCCTATATAGCGTTGTGATATAGTGGTCATTGACGTTGGTTTTTGAACAAACGACAGAGGCTCGATTCCCAGTTTCTGTGACTATGAGTAAATGTTCAATTTACATCTGTATTAAGAAAAATTCTTTGCTTGCGTTATCGGATCGAAGGCTCCTCTTTCGGTACCCAAGCCTAGAGAGAGAGGCGATACTTTACTCCCTGGATTTCTCCAGTTGCTCTTAACCTTTCTTTTTACTACACCTTGTCGACCGTAGCCGCCAATTGCCGCGCGGGTATTTTTTTGTTCGTTTTACAACCGTAAAACCGTCCAAGTTTTTTTCACACCTATAAACAATAGAAAAAGGTGTCAAAAAGGATTGGATTGAGTTTAGGCGGATGATTAAATAATTGAGAGGCACGCGTCTGACCGCGCAACTACGGTCGAAAAGGTTTATTTCTGAGCACTGATGCGTATAAAGTATCATTCATGGTACCTGGGAAAGGATTACTGTAACTTTTGATTCTTCTTTCTATTCAGGCCTATTTGTGGCGTTCAATCATAATTTCGATGTTCTTGCAAAGACCAAATACAAAGTCTACTTCCTGGCTACTAGCATAGGTGAGTGCAAATTGTTTCAATAGTTATTTTTGAACGTGACTTTTTTTACTCAAACTTACTCCTGGATCCAGTAAATGTGCTTTCTTACAAACCCTGTCACGCTGCTGCCTGGTGAGAGAAGATTCCTCTCTATATTTTTAACATCGAAATGTCAAACTAAATTAAATACGATTTAATTGCGTACGGGGAGTTGTCTACAAATATTTGTTTAGTGAATATTCGGGTCATCAGAGGTCTTCCATGTTTATTTACTCGCTCTGAGCATGATCAATAGAATAAATAAGAAGTGAAACATAAAAAGCCTCGCGATGTGTAACCAAATCAAAATAAAACTTTCTTTAACGATATTTCGACCTCTTACGTGTCTTTTTCAAAATTTCTCCCGACTGAACATGAAAAAGACACGTAAGAGGTCGAAATATAGTTAAAGAAAAATGTGTTATGTTTTATATATAAAGATATTCAAATGACATTGCTCTGAGCCATCTTCTAGAAACGCTATCTAACACAATGCAAATAGGCCATTTCACAGTCGCAAAGCGTAATGGATAATCGGGACCATTGCGCGCTAATATTAATAACGACTTACTGATTGATCCAATGTTTTGAAAATTTTTGAAGATTTTTGCGTCTAACCAAGGAGAAACCGTTATCGGGGCGCAATCAGTCCTGATTACCCATGATCCATTTCGACTGTGAAATGGCCTATGGCTTATGCTTTTTTTTCAGGTTATGGAATAGGACTTGGTATTACATTCGTAGCACTCATTTTGATGAAGGAAGGACAACCAGCCTTGTTGTACCTAGCACCTAGTGTTCTCATTGCGTGCACGTTCGTCGGTTACATTCGAGGCGAACTCAAAAATTTGTGGAGAGGAAGAGTAGTAAGTTATTCTTCTGTCTCATAATTCCTTGACCTTGATTTTGGACATGCACTTGACGCTCTCTAATTTGATTGAAAGGATTTTTGGTTTTATCTACAAGAAAGCTTAACTACTAGTAAGAAGTTTCTCTTATCCGATAAACAAAACAAAAATATCGAATTATCGAGCTTCGGTAGAAAAATTTAACAGTTTATTAACGGAATTTAATGTTGGGACTTATCTAAAAAAAAAAGATTCGAATTCGAGAGTGTCAAATGTACCCACCCTTACTTTGCAACGGGGTTGGGTTCTAGTGAACAAAAGTCGAAAAAGGGAAATTACCATTAACTATAATGTCAATACAATTTATTTGATTTGATTCAGTCGCATCGACTCTAAACCTCATTTACGCGCGATTTAATAGTTGCAACAATGAAGTGAAATGGTTAGTTCTCCGGAAGATTGAATTGAAAATTAATTATATTTTTTGAAGGCGAATAATTTTCATAATTACGTATGCGAAATACGTTTGATTAGAGGCATGCTTTGTGTTTTGTTAATTCGGGATTTACTTTCTCGTTTGCCAATTAATGTAACTTGTAAACAAGTTAAATGTAACTTGTAAACAAGTTATTATGTTGTTGTTTTTTTTGTAAGAAAAACAAAATGGTGCTCTAAATATCGAAATATTACAAAGTCTTGTTCTAAACTTCCTTTTCCTTTAACTCAAAGTGCAGTTTTAGTCGTTAACAGTGAGGTCTACGTAAAACTACATAAGTCTTTGTCTTGGCAGGTTGAATTGATACCTGAAAATGAATAAAATTATCACAATTACTTATTCCTACAAAAAATGTTCCCAAATGTAATATGATGGAGTTTGACAAATCAATATATGATTTTACCATTCCCTTTGTTTTAGGATATCCCATATGCAGAGGATAATGAAGAAGGGAATATTCCTGCGGGAGAATCATCTGCTCCAAACAACGAACAACAAAACTTACTGTCGTCTGATAACGCACAGCAAAACTATAGCAATTGAAATGGATTTTTGTGATATTTATGTTTTACCAGGGGTACAAGAGTTGTTCTAACGCGTGTCAACTTAATATTTTTCCACGTCTTACTTATGGACTTGTTTGCCATGGCCATTTTAGGTACCTTATTACACGAATATTACTAGGCAAGTATTCAACGGCCTTGAAATTTACACGATCTGAAATTAACACAAATTTTTCCGATTTTTCAAGGAGACAATGGCTGGTTTTAATCAAGGGGGTTTTTATTAACACGAAATTTTTCAATAATAAAATGACTAGTAATATTCGTGTAATAAGGTATTGTCTGACTTCCTTTGAATTTATCTTTTGATTTAGGAAATTGTTTACTCATTACTTACTTTCATTGCGTTAGTATTTGTTTCAAGAATTGAATTTCTTAAAGTTGTTATCTGACAAAATGCTGGCAGATAATTTTATCATTTTTAGGATCAGAGTTATTTTAATTTTATGGCTTCCTTGTGTTATCAAAACAAAAAGGATGCTGTTAGGAACCTCTCTAATTAGATGTGGACGTCAATTAACAATAATGATTATCTTTAATTGACTATCCCGTTGCGAAAGTGACATTTTCGAGAATTCTACTTTGGGTATATCATTCCTCTTAGATAGATATTTAGTTCCAAGTGTAAATGAGTAAAAAATGTTTCAAACTGAATCACCTGAAAAGTGCTTATGCTATTTCACTGGACATACAGACCAGAAACATTAGTTTGTTTGGATCATAGCGGTAAAATTACAATTACTCTCGTATGTATTTAGCTTTTGGTTTCCATCATCTCTGCTTGAGAAATTTGAGACAAAGTATTTTTTGAAAATGACTGAAAGAAAATTTGAGAAGAAAATTGGCATTTGCTCAGGTGTATTTATTTCTTGAAATTAATTTTTCTTGAATGATGCATTTTCGTGAAATGTCTTGATAACTAGACGCCTTTTCCTAACGTATATTTTCTTATGTAATATATTTTTATAAGAATATGAATAATCCTTTCATCCAGGTCACACATGGCTGCTGATAACATTGTCTATGCATTTGAGTACACGTTTTCTTTTATAAGAACAAACTATATAAGAACACAAATCTCAAAAAGTTAAAAACATCCAAAGGCTTTAAAAATTTTGGATGTTCTTATTAAAATCGTGTATTACAAATTGCTTTTTACACAGATGAAGTAAGTTATGGCCAGGTTTGAAACGGGTTTTGGGGGATAGAAAAAACATTTTGTATGTTATTGTATATTTTAGAAATTATATATTTTCTTTTATATAGCTCATAATATACATAATCATTTTTAGCAAGAGAGTATGTTCAAACTAATAATTCTTTTAAGATCAGTTCTTTGTTATTCGAAAACGATACCATTGCCAGTAATCTTCAGGTGAGCTTTTTAAAAAACAACGAAACTTCGCTGGTATTACTCTTACTCTTATTACTTGAGTAGGGATATTTTTGATAACAAGCCTTGTTTTATGTTACATTGATTTTAGTTCATATAAAGGAGCAGTGATTTACTTGCTAGGAGTAAGAATCGAACAGCGATACATGATAAATTTTATAGCTTAGCTCCAGTTTCGGAGTCGCGTTTTTTTCAGGATTTAGCTATTGTATAGAAGTCTCGGTCTTCTGATTTTCTTGTTAGAAAATCTTTCAATGTATAGCTTTTGTCAAGAATCGAGAACACACCAACTTTCAAGAGGTCCTTAATTTTAAACCAAGATTCGAGTTGTCCATCATTATGTTACTCACCAGGTCAAGATAGTAATCTTTTACATGTTGATTTTTTTCAATGATATGATCCTTATTTTCTCTGTCATTGTTTTAAGCCAGACACAGTCACGTTGATATCTTTCTCTATCTAGAATAAGTTGGTTTTCTTTTTCTTATGTAATACCTAGTGTTGTGTGTGAGAAATTTGAAACTATTCCAGGGTGTGTAAATTTCACGTTTTGATGTTCATACGTGGCTGTTTCATTTTCCTGTTTCGGTGTCGGTTTTTTTTTTAGAGAAATGACCCTAAAAACTCTAACTATTTGATCTAAAAATGAAAATGATTTTAAGAGAATGTAAAGTTTTTCGAACACGCAAATTTTTATATAGTAAAAATCGTCAAGTAAGAAATTTGGTCTGTTGCGCGAGTTCCATATTTTTTTATAAGAACAACAAAAAAATTTAAAACCTTTGGATGTTCTTAACTTTTTAGGTTTCCACCTTAGAAATGTTATCAACATGTTCTTAATTTAACAAATTATTGACCATTTTTACCCATTTTCCTAAGAAATCGGGTGTTTTTTGAGTCCATAAAGCCTTAAAATGTTCTTAGCATTTTGGCCCTCGAATGTTCTTATACAGTTTGTTCATATAAAAAAAACTACGCTACTTAATTGTTCTACTGCTGTGGCAAAAAGAGGAGGGTCCTCGCCATGCCAGAACCACACCCCCATCTAGGGGCGGGGGTCTGGTTGCGATGTACGATTCTCGGAAAAAAACATGACAAAAGGAAATGATTGGTGTGTCCTCCAAGATAACTGAGACAAAATTTGAAGTAATCCGGGCTTAAGAGATAATCGAGCCAATTCAGCGGTATCCAGCAGAGGCCACAGTGCCACGTGCATAATAGACACAATTTCGTTACCAGTCTCTTTATATCGCTCAAGCTTGAATTTCTGACCACCAACGAGAGACCGTAACTCCAAGTTGGTTAATATAACAACCGTGTAGCCGGATATGACCGACCTTGGCCCTGGAGCATTACGTAGCCAAAATATGATAGATTTTATAGGGTCTAAAGTTAATGGGTGACATTTTTGGTTGGTGATTGTTCAGAATTGTTAGGTAAATTGTTTATGTTTTACCATTTTTGTTGAATTAGGGACAAACAAGCCAAATAATAATGCTGGAAATTATCGGAGGTACCACTGTTGTTGTGGGAGTGATTATCTTGGCTGTTTCAAGTCTTGCTGGACTTGTACTTTTCGTCAACAAAGAGGAAAAATTTGAGGATGCCTGTGCTGCCCGAAAGAAAGAGGAGGAAGCTCTTCTGAATTCTCTTCAAGGATCTGGAAAATCTGGAAAAAATAACAAGAAATGGAGCAAACTGAAGAATAAGAAAGCCGCCAAAAAAGAGCAAGCAGGAGAAGCTGATGATTCTGGTGTTGTTGAAGATGAGGAGCCAATCTCTGTCTCTGAGCCTATTGCACCAGTCAAAGAATCCCCAAAGCCAGAATCAGTCCCTAAAGAAGCTACAAAGGAAGAGAAAAAACCTGAGAAAGCAAAAAAACAAAAGGAAAAGAAAGAAAAGTCAAAGCATCAAAAAATGGTTATTGAAGAAGTTGTCTCTGTTCAAGAGGAAGCAAAGGTTGAAGCTGCTCCCCCAGTTGTTGTTGAAGAAATCAAGCCAAAGGTCGAATCCAAAACAAAGACTGCTCCTCCTGCAGCTGTAACCGAGGAAGAGAAGACAAAGAAGAAGGCAAAGAAACACAAATCTAAAGAGAATGGTGAGATTTATGACGACCCTGCCTATGCCCCGGACAGTCCGGGGCAAATGTCTGGGGTCTGAAAAAAATAACTTTTTCCCCGGACGTGGGCTCCAATTTTTGCGCCATAAATTTACCCCGGACGTATATCGCCGAGCTCACTTTAAACCCCCGGACATTTTATCCAGGTCTAAAACTCACCCCCTCACGCCCAAATAAATTAATTAAAAATAAAAAAACTAACTTTACTTACCTTTCTCTGTCTGATCAGGATCAGGATCCATTTTTCAGCTTTCGGTTAGATTTTAGAATTTGATTGCTGAACAAACCACGCTTGAGATTTAAGGTTCAAATACTGGCCTCACACACGAAACGCCAAAATCAGGACATTACAAGATCTTTTGGAAGACGGCGTTTGTCCACGGAAGAATATTTCAATGAATTAGAAAAAAGCCCGCGCGGTCAGCGATTCTATAAAATGCGACCGCGCGGGCTGTCTGGGGCATCCGGGGTAGTCTCTCAAAAACAAATAATACGGACCCCGGGCACGCATCAAAAAAACCCCAGACTGTCCGGGGCATAGGCAGGGTCGTGATTTATGAATTCAAACTTTAACTTTGCTAAAAAGATTGCTGTCATTCACATCACTACGCACTCAGGGGTGACATCCATACTCATCTTACCACCGCCAACCAAAATTGAAAGTTAAAAATTCCTTTGTTTTGTTCGCTTTTCCAATATTTAAAGTCAGGGAAATATTGGGAAAAATGACATAGCTGTCAACTCTCCCGCATGCCAATGTTTCATCCTGCGGGAAATTTTTTTTGACAAATCTGTCGCATTTTCAGGATTTTCTCCCGCATCTCCCCCATTTCCAAAAATTTTCCGATTTCCTGAAAAGATTTAGAATAAACGGAATGGCATAATTTTCTGATTTTGGAAAATTGGGACGAAAGATTTCCAGATTTCCCCAATAAAATTTCAGATAAAATCAGATTTTGCGGGAAAATTCCCCTGATTTCCTGATTTTCCAATTTTGAAAAACTGAATTATAGGAATTATATTCTGACTTGGAGCTCTCCCGCATATTTGTGAGGCAAAGTTGACAGCTAAGAAAATGGCAAAATCTATACCATTTTGCTGGAGGAAAGCCTAAAAAAAAAATCCTCACGCCAGAAAAGTGTTGAAATAAGAGGATAATTTTTTAATCAGGTTCTTGCTATAATTCACAGCAATGCAAAACACATAATGGGAAAAATTTCCCTGATTCCCTGTTTTTCTAAATGAAATGAAAACAGGTTTATATATTGAACTATATCCACATAGTACGTAAGCATTAAAATGTCAAAAATTGGATATCCCGTCCCCCTGTACGCAAGCGTACGCAAATGGCTATACCACCGGTAAGTACATACTTTTCATTCACACCCCCCCCCCTCGGTTGAAGAAAATACCTACTATGTGGACGGCGCCATAAAACAGACCAGACTATATTAAGAGAAAATCAAAAAAGGTCCTTGTTTCAAGCTCCAACCCTAACCTTAGCTGATAATAACCCAATTCCTAATCTATCTATCTATATATTTAAGTAACATCAGGCCCGAAGGCCCATTTTTGCTACATATAAAAATACAATAATAGTCATAGTCATATAAAAACCTTTATTACATGATTGAACTATAAAAACAAATAAACGCCTGAGAGGGTGTTGAGAGTTTAAGTTACAGATTAAAAGTTAGGTATTCTGACGAAAATTGTGGTTTAAGATCTTGGATTGAGATTAAAGCCAAGGTTGAGATTGAAAATAACAAAAGAATGTGGTCATCAGAATGAAAATCTTAGATTGAGATTTAATCAAATAACCTAATACTAACCCTAACCCAATCTTATACACAACCACACCCATACCCAACCCTACAAAGTTGTCTGTAGATCCTGACACTATTCCTGCATACCAGATCTAAAAAATATATTTGTGTCTCTTGGCTTTTACTAAGATGCCATCACCTTTCTGGAAAGATAGGTGAACAAAGAATTTTAGTGGTCTTTCTTGCGAATTCAGAAAATAGGGAACGTTAAAAATATAAAGCTTCAACATGTCTAGTTTCTTTCCCAAAAGATAATTTTCTTAGAATAAAGGTTTTTGTATGATTTTTTTCAGTCAAAGTTGAGTCACATTTTACTAAAGGCCCCTAAAACAAAGGTTTAGTTTTTTTCTAAATATCTTAATCAAAAAGCATAGCACCTGCATCAAATTACTATCAATAGGTATAATGCTTTACGACTTCAATTAAATTGAAATTGTTAAAAACCCATTACTTAACAATGTCTCAAACCAAAGACACAATAAAATAATTAGTTTTTGATAATTTTGCAAAAAGAAATCAGACCAAAACAATAAGTGTTTCAGGCCTGGCTGAGTGCAAAAATCCTGTGCAAAATACTAGCGGTCTCTAATGTTAAAATATTTCGAATTCTCTAAAAAACTTTTAATTACTGAGTTGGTATGTTGGTATATGTTTATACTTTCCAGAGTTACCCAGTTTTTAGGGGTTAATATCCAATCTTGTTTGACTTTCGACAGTTTTAGTCCAAAAAAAGGAATTTTCAAAAAATTAAAAAAAAAAAGAAAGAAGAAAATTAGCCACATTAGAAATGATATTTTGGTAGTTTCCTTTTTCTTTCCCAGGTTTTAAAGTAGAAACATGATTCATTAAGGCAAAACCTCCGTTTTGGGGCCGTCTCCGTTTTAGGGGCCATATATACTGTCTCAATTATTTAAATAGACATCAAACGTCTATCAATCACACTTTCATGAGTGCAGGGCTGCAAATAAATATTTTTAGTCCATCGGACATCATGTCCGACAGAAATGAAATCATGTCGGTCAAGCTCAAAATCCTGTCGGTCATTCAGTGTATATTTTTTTTAAAGTTACGGAGAAAGCGAGTAGGAAAAATAAAAGTTACCTTTGAACAGTTTGCTACTGTATATAAAAACAGAGAAATTGATTCGATAAAAGTGATCTTAGAAACACCCTTGGAAGTTACGAAGAAAGTAAGTTGATAAAAGTTAACTTAGGAACACTCTTAAAAGCTAAGAAGAAAGCGAGTTGATAAAAGTTAACTTAGAAACACTCTTGAAAGTTATGAAGTAAGCAAGTTGATGAAAATGGTCTTAAAAAAACTCTTGAAAGTTACGAAGAAAGCGAATTGATAAAAGTGATCTTAGAAACACTCTTGAAAGTTACGAAGAAAGCGAGTCGATAAAAGTTAACTTTGGAACACCCTTGAAAGTTACAAAGAAAGCAAATTGATAAAAATGATCTTAGAAACAAAGAAGGTTACGAAGAAAGCAAGTTGACAAAAGTAATTTAGAAACACCCTTAAAAGAGTTACAAAGAAAGCGGGTTGATAAAAGTGATCTTAGAAACAAAGAAAGTAACGAAGAAAGCAAGTCAATAAAAGTTAACTTAGAAACACCCTGAAAGCTACAAAGGAAGCGAGTATTAAAAGAATAGGATAAGTAAGAGACAGGGGTGTAAGAGATTTATTTTCAACTCTCAAGTTAATGGTTTAATCCTTTTCACTCGGTCAAATAGCTTTTTCAGTCGGACATTGACCGATGACCGACGCTTATTTGCAGCCCTGTGAGTGTATTTAAAAAGAAAACTTAAAAGAAGAAATTTTTATCAAGTGTGATTTTAAAGTCCTGAATAGTTGGGAGTAGCTATATTTGAGAAGATGGGAAAGATGGGAATAAACAAAAACTAAACAATCAAACTTCTAAGAGTCTCAAGCTTATACGATCCTTTCTCTGACCTCTGTTCTAAGGACCTTGATATTCTAATTGCTAGGGTAATTTAAACGTCACTGTTTAACTAAAATTTCTGCCTAGATTTTTACCATGTTTTAATGATGATTAATTTCATATATATACAGCTCAACCATCAGCAATAAGTAATCCCACCAAGATTATCTCAGATATCGAAAACTCTCAATTGAACTCATCAGAAGTACAACAACTTATTGATGTTCTTCTGGCTCGTCAAAATGACAATGAGCAATGGCATAAGGTAAGTGGCATTATTTTCAACCTAAATTTGTAAATATTAATTATCAGAAAGGTCTAGGGGGTACTACCACAGAGTGCTAAACCATTACCTCAAATAAAACTAATCAAGAAGATAATATGGGTACACCCTTGAGTAATGCTTTTTAATGCTGGAGCAGTTGATTTCACCTCATCAAAATGGCTAGAAAAGGATGTACTTTTTTAATTATTCTATCCTAATTTAGGAATGGTGCTATGGTTTTACAAAAGCAAACCCAATAAGGGTTTAATGGGTCTATTCGTAGATTTAATTTGATTTTAATTAAACCTTTTTTAACATTAGCCCAAAGGAGATCCAGTTGAGGTATTGAAGAAACAACTTTCAGACATTGATGTGCAACTACATGAAGGTATTGACCTGAATTCTGTCTCCAATAACAGGTCCTTTAAAATGTCAATTTCTTTCTTATTTAAAACGGGAAAATATTTACCTTTCAACAAGCTGGTTGAATCATTTGAGAATGAATATCTTTAATAACTATTTAATGTGTTTTTGTCCATTTTAGAACGCAAACTTGCCCAAGGTGCTGCTTTGAAGAATAAAGAATTGAAGTGAGTTTTATAAGCAACCTGATTATATTTATCAAAAAAATTATAACTGTATGTTTCTCAAAATACCTAGAGATTTTTCTTCAATTTTTGTGAAGGAAAGCTAATGTTGAGATGCTTTGATTATTTTTATATAGAAATGAATTACAACAAGAGCGTAATCAACGCCAAAACTTTCAACAAATGACCAACCGATATGCTCAACAGGTTAGTTGAGTTTGCTAAAACATCAGGAAATCCCTAACTCTCTGGGGGAAAGCTCCATCTCAAATCATCCAATATTTTTGAAAAATGTAACCCTTATATCTCAGATTTCTTTGAAATTTTTACCAGTGAAAGTTATAAATGACAAATGAAAATCCTGAAAATTTCAGCCTCGTAGCTTTTTTAGTTCCCAAGATATCGCCATTTGAAAATTTGCCCCTTTTTGCCTTGCGGTCCCAAAATCCGCCATTTTGAATTTACGTTTTCTTTAATATTTCCTGAATGAAGAATGCTACAGGGCTGAAATTTTGGATTTAGGGTAATTTTGAGGTGAGGAATTCAAAAAAAGCACTTAAAACCATTAAAAATAAAGTCTTGACATGCTATAGATCTGTTTTAATTCTCCCCCCTTGGTAGCCCATGTGACCAAAAAAGGGGCGTGGCCGAACATTTTTTGGAAATTTTTTTTTTTCATCTGAATTTAGAGTACTTGAACTGCAATTTGACCAAAAGATTAAGAATGTTCTCTTTTAGATCAGTCATAATCAAAGATCAAAAACAGGGTTTTCTTAAAGGTTTAAATGGGGAAAACTAGCAAATTTTTCTTACACATAACGATACAATTTACAATGAAGTATTGAAAATACTAGGACTCAAAGAAAAATCTAAACCTTGTTAACAAAACAATCATATGAAAAGATAATATTAGCATGATCTTTCTCTGAAATTTCATACATTCTTCCAGTTGTTGTTGCTGGTGTCTCAATACAAGCTAGAATCCATTGTATTGGTACTAGACACTTATCTTGTTTAGTAGGCCAGTAAAAGTTCTTACGAGGTCCATGAGGGTGTAAAAATTCAATCAATACATCTTGCTTATTCATGTCAATTTCTGTAATCATTCCTACCCACCAAAAGTCGCCATAAACACATGCAACATAGCTAAAGTTTTTCAAGAACGCAATATCAATCTGCTCAAATACCTTTAATCTAAAATCAAAAAGAATGGAGTTGTTATCCTCACTTGTCAACTTGTGAGTGATTTTCGACTTGGATTGAGGTACAAAATGATGGCTTTTTCTTGTTCCTGGAACAGTATCACCAGCATCAAAACGTTTTTTCAATTCTTCTCTAACTACCTTCATTTCCTCTTGGCTTATTCCAACAAAATGTATGTCCTTTAATTCGGTTACACACAAATCTAGCATTGCTTCATAATCTAGTATTTGGTTTTTCAGTGGTCTTTGCAAGCTCCTTTTTGCTACATGTCTCTTAACGAAACCTCCTATACCGTCACATGGAGACTTTCCATGACTGGTGGCAAAGAAGATCCACTCTGCATCAATTCCAAAATCCTCTTGATGGTGGCAGAGATTCATAAAATTTTTATAATTCTTATACTGGCCTGCACATCCATCTGAGAAATAATAAAGCTTGCTAATTCGAGGAAGGTTTTCTTTCAAATATTCTACAACCAATGTTTGAACTTTATAAACAAAATTAGTGTCGTGGGTGTTATCATTGGAAATGAAACAGAATGATTTGTGTTTGAGTGTTCCTTCACTCTGATAATAGACAACAACTGGATGTAAAGTACAGTATTCCTTGCTCCAGTGGTAGCTCTGAATTTCGTCTTGTATTAAAAATTGATAGTTCTCTGCGAAATCACCAAGAACAATAGCTTCGTTTGGCAAAAGAGACTCTTTCTTTGCTTTAAGAAATTTGGCTTGACATTTAGTGACGAATGAGTGTTTAGTAAGCTCATCTATGTCTTTACACAAAGTATCAACATAGTCATTACAATTGGTTGTAATTGTCTGTAAACTTGCTCTATCAGTTGTATCCCACTGCATATAATGAAACTCTTCCTCTTCATCAAAATCTTTGAGTTTTTCTTTCACACTGTATCCATTTTTTCAGGCTCTACATTAGCTCGTGAAATGATTTCCTGATACTGTTTAATACACTGCCGACAAAGCTTTTGTCCTGGAACAACAAGATACCCTTTCTCTTTCAGTTTAGTTGCCTCAATTAAAGAAATTGTCTTTTGTCCTTTTGCCTTATGACTCTTTGGCGTATCCAACCCAATGCATTTAACTTGATTCCTTTCAAAAACACGTCCAAATTGCTCAAAATGACGGTTGCAAATTGTAGAAATATCATCTTTAGAATCATGTAAGTTGGATCTCCAAATTAAAATCGCTTTTTCGTCAGAAAAGTCAGTCAATGTACGTAGGGTAGTTGTCCTGGTGTTATTTAATTGGTTACAAGCCTGATTGAGAATTTCTCCAAAACTGCAGTTATTTTCTTCACTCATTTTTTCAAACACTTCATCTTCCATTCATATTATTATTAAAACTGATATCCACATTTTTCTAGGCTACTTAAATACTGTCTTAATATTCTCAAGGTGAGGATATAAAAGATGTAACCATGCTAACCTTGTGCTTTTCTTATGAACTTAGTGTGAAAGCATGAGGTACTCTCAAAATAAAGACATGTATTTAATGTATCCATTCTGCAAATGATGTCACCATGAGGCATTCTGAAAGTGATGAAAATGGGATTTCTCCCCAGAAAATATATTTAACAAATAAATTATTCTTCATGATATACTTACTATGAGTAGTAAAGAGGGTCAAAGGTTGAAGCAAAGTGTAGGTCAAAGCAAATAAAATAAATACGTTTGAAAACAACATTTCAAATCAAATGAAGAAAACTATCTTTGAATGAACCCCAAAGAACAGTTTACAGGCCAAGTATGTGATTTCTTGGTGACAATTTGCTAGTTTTCCCCATTTTAAACCTTTAAAAATACCCTGCATTTGATCTTTGATTATGACTGATCTAAAAGAGAACATTCTTAGTTTTTTGGTCAAATTGCAGTTCAAGTACTCTAAATTCGATTGAAAAAAAAATTTTCCCAAAAAAAGTTTGGCCACGCCCCTTTTTTGGTCACATGGTCTACCAAGGGGGGAGAATTAAAACAGATCTATAGCATGTCAAGACTTTATTTTTAATGGTTTTAAGTGCTTTTTTTGAATTCCTCACCTCAAAATTACCCTAAATCCAAAATTTCAGCCCTGTAGCATTCTTCATTCAGGAAATATTAAAGAAAACGTAAATTCAAAATGGCGGATTTTGGGACCGCAAGGCAAAAAGGGGCAAAATTTCAAATGGCGATATCTTGGGAACTAAAAAAGCTATGAGGCTGAAATTTTCAGGATTTTCATTTGTCATTTATAACTTTCCCTGGTAAAAATTTCAAAGAAATCTGAGATGTAAGGGTTACATGCCCTGGATGACTTGAGATGGAATTACCCTGGGATAAATCACTCGAATAGAAATATAAAATATTTTCAACAAAGTTTTTGAAAAGATTGTAAAACATTTTTAGAAAGTAACACTTTTTGTTGATGCTCAAGACAGGATCTTGAGATATAATTTATTTGTTCAAATTGACAGTATATTGTTTTGAAAGGTAAATTGACAATGTTTTGGGGCTAGAAGCCCTCAGCAGTCTCATTCAACAATTGTGGAAAAAATACTGAAAAATACATTTATTGTGAACTATATCACTTTATCATTGACCACATACACGCTTTCATTAGTGAACTGTAATGAATGATTTTTGCTGAGAACTTTCTATCCCTTTTTATTTTGGTTAAAATGATTACGATAGGTAATTACAATATGCACAACATAATAATTTTAATGAAAGAAAATACATAACAGTAAAGGAACTTAATTCTCAAGACAAAACAAATGACACAAAAACAAAGGAAACCAAGAACAATAGAAATGAGACAAAAAGAGTCAAAAACAAGATCAAAAGATTATGTAAATCAAGCATGAGAGCAGCCTTTGCTCAGTTACACTTGTGTTAAACACACTTTTTAATTTTTTGTAGACCAAAGAACTTGAAGCTGCTCGCAAACAAGTGGAAGAGAAACATTTATCAGAAATGCAAAGTACTCAAGCCCAAATCACACGTATGCAACAATTGATTGATGGAGGATCTCAAAGAGAATTTCACCAATTAGCTGATGTAAGATAGTACTTTTTGTCTTGCAGATTTCTGTCTTTTGTTAAGGATATCGGAACACAAGTTAATCCAGTTTATAATCGTTAGAGATTGGAGGCCATAGTGTCCTCCAGGGTTTGTTCCCCCCACCAAATTCTTGATTTTTTTAAAAAGGAGGGACAACCTCAAGACAACCCTCAGTGTTTTAGGGAGGGAGCCCCTCTTTCCCCCCCCCCTATGACTTTTTGGTTTTTTAGTTTCCCCTTTCTTTTTTGCTTCCCCCCAGAAAATTCTAAAAATATCAGTTCCCCCCATATACCCATATAAATTTGTCAAATTTCAACCTGACACAATCGTAAAATTTAGCTGCAAAAGGAAAACCAGACAAAATAGAACGAAAATGGGTTAATGTAAACAAACATGCTTAGAAAAGCAGACTTAAAAACAACAATGAAAATGAAAAATTAAAATCCTAAATAAAATCAAAATAACTTCCCCCCACCAAATTTGCCAACTATCGATGTTTTACCCCCTCTTTTTTCCCCCCTTTACTATTCAAATTTACATTTCCCCCCCCCTCACCCATCCAAAATTGGAAAATTGGTTCCCCCCCCCCTTTATAAAGAGGGGGGAGGACACTATGGGAGGCTAATACTCTAGTATTTTCTTTTGACTTACAGGAGAATCAACACCTCAAACTTGCTCAACAAAAATCGTAAGTGTATTTCTGTATTTATTTCATAAGTAGTTCTTTAGGAATATGTTTTTACCTTTGGTTGAGGTGGTCTTATTCTTTCCTGGTCATTTATTGATTGCACTTCCCCGTACAAAGTCCACCTAAAATGACAAGTTTCTGCATAAAGGGATAATATGCAACCCAGTGCTCCTTGAACCATGGCACCTATTAAGGTTTTATGTCTCAAGGTCCACCCTTCAAATTAAAGATTTATGGTTCGCTTTAGCTTCAGTGAGAAGATCAGCATTTCATAACTTGTCACAATTTTGGTTTAGAAATACATTCGTTATAAATAAGTATTTTTTCAAAAGTTCTGAAGTTAGAAGAAGGTACCAGAGCTTTTACAGATTTTTCTAACCCCTAAATCTAATCATAGATAATTTCAACCACCAGAGATGGAGGGTTTTTCCTGTAAAGTTCAAGTTACCAGCTATTCAAGGGGAAATTTTTTGTGTAGCTCCCTCCCTGTAACAAGGGAGAGCTGGAGCTATGCTCCAAAAATCAGCTCCTCAGAAGCCTATGTTAAGACACCCCTCAGTGTTTTATGACTCTAAAGTTTCATTTATAATCCTGACTGAATATTGTTAGGAAATGATTAAAGTTGGTTAGATCTACAGATTGTACCTATCACTTTCCTTTTCTTGATGAAAATGAATTTATTATTTTTTTCAGTAATGAAGAAAAGAACAAACTGATCAATGACCTTAACCAGCAACAAAAATCTCAACAAGCAATGAAACAGGACTATGACCAAGCTATCATTCAATTCAAACAGCAACAAGAACAACAGCAGAAATCATTACAAGATAAAATTGTCCAATATGAAAATGAATTACAAAATGCTCAAAAATCAAAGGTTTGCACTCTCCTTTTAAAAACAACACAACAAAGCCCAATTTTTTTTAGATTTAAAACTGACAGCCTATCCAGGCCATTCTTCATGCCCTTTTAGCGTCTGTGTATCGGGCGCTTCCCTTCCTGAACTCACTAAAATTTTGGTAGAAACAGCCTTTTTAGTGGATAACATTAGAAAAAGTGCCCTTTTGACCGCTAACAGACGCTGCCCTGCCTTTCTAAAATATTGTCTGCCATCATTGATTAAAAAAGTTAATGTTTGAAAATTAAAAATACATTTAGGGTGATGCTGATAGCACTTTAGCTCAAATCAAGGAACGTTTGATGGGCCTTGAAGGAATCAACAAATCACTTGAGGCTGAGGTTTCCACTATGAGAGTCGAAAGAGAGAGTATCCAAAATTCTGCTTCTGCACCACAAGCTGAAGTATCCACTCTTAGTCAAAAGCTTTTGGAAACTGAAGCTCAATTATCTCAAACTCAATCCTCAATGAAAGAACTTCTCAACCAAGTTGAACAAAAGAATCAAGCTATCCACGTGAGTTCATGACATAACATTTTGTTTTGATAAATTTTTCAAACTGTTTATCTGAAGTTAATTGCTTCTTTGAGTCCAAGGGATGTTTATCATTTTTTGCTTCATTTTACTTCGAGGTCTGGGGATGAGCAAAGCACTGAAATGTGTATAGTTGACACAAGGAATTCTGAATTTGAGTCAGTGCAGTTTCCCAAATCAAACCCTCTCTGTGGCACCCCCCTCATCACACCATGATTGCCATCATAGACATGAATTAATGAGAGAAATTAAATGCCAAAGTAAGTACTTCTTTTATTTTAATAGAATCAAGAAGCCTGTCATAAAAAGACCCAAGACGAATTTGAACAATTCAAAAATTCAGTTGCGCAATCAAAAGAAAGTGAAAATAAACTCAGTGTCGAACTAGAAGCTGTTAAAGGAAGGTAAAATATTTATATACTCTACTAATAGTGCTCATACAAAACTCCGAACAATATCAATAACGTTTTTTCTAAAA
The DNA here is from genome assembly GCF_902728285.1 of Clytia hemisphaerica. Lineage (NCBI taxonomy): Eukaryota > Metazoa > Cnidaria > Hydrozoa > Leptothecata > Clytiidae > Clytia > Clytia hemisphaerica. The sequence continues at coordinate 236,629 of NW_027103967.1, read as the reverse complement.
TTAAACCTTATGAGCTCCTTCAAGGGTTTTTGGACCCCATATCTGACAAAAGGACTTAAATCAGACCTTCTTTCTCAAGATAGGGCTAGTACTAGTGTGAAAATGGCAAGCTCTGTATAACAGCTTCTGTAAAGAATGACCCCATATTAAAATTCTTAATATTTTGAATACAAACTAAGTCTTTCATGAAATTGATATAAAATCACAGCATCTAATTTTTCTTTAGCTTGAAAGACAAAGAAACCGCTTTGGACAGTCTCAACAAGCAAAATGTAGAATTAACTGCTGAATTAGCAAAATCTAAAGAAGCAACTGCTGTTGTAGTTGATGTTGTCGACAGTTCTGATAAAGATAAAGAAATGGAAGATCTACAAAAAAGGTAAGTACACATAGGGTAATTGTGTCCTTGTATGGTAGGATGCCTGTTCTGCTTACTTGCTTTAACCGAGATATAACTTAAAGATAATCAATATTTCAATCTTTTCATTAAAACCACTACGAGGAAGGTTGATTTTGTTTCCGTAAGGAAGAAAGGAAGAACTCCTGGAGATATTGATTGATTAAGATGAGGTAAAAGCTGATGTCTAATTTAGTCTTTGTCATTTTATTAATAGGGAAAAAAAGTTAGAAATAAGCGGTTATTTTTTATTTCTTTAACTTTTTTAAACAATCAATCTTTTATAATCTTTTACAATTTCTTATAACAGTATTGCAACATTACAAGACCAAGTTGGTGCTCTCAACAAAAAGAATGAAGAGCTGTCTTCAGAATTAGCAGAAGCAAAGATATCTGCAGAAACAGCTGCATCTGCACCAGTTCTTGATGATGGAAAATTAAAAGAGCTTGAAGATGCTTTGGCAGGACAAACCGAGCAAAATAAGAAACTAGAAGAGAGTGTAGAAACAATGAAAAAGAAGAATAATGTAAGTTTTTGTTTGTTTATTAATCTTCTACTTTATAAAGTGAGTTATTTAAAATTTGAGTGATGATGTAGCAAGCCAAGGCATGGTTTTGCTATTTTAGGATCTCCGCGAAAAGAACTGGAAAGCAATCGATGCCCTCAGCAAAGTTGAAGAAGAAACAAAAAAGCAAGAAAAATCTTTGGAAAAAACAATCTGTAAAAGTTTGAAGAGCGTTTATCCAGACATGAAACTTCCAAAGACAGACGGTGGCCTCCAAAAGTTCTTTGAAGAATTCCAAACGTCTTGTGCGCAATATACTAATGAAAAAGAATCCTGTACAAAGAGCCAAATTGAAACTTTGCAATCCGCATATGAAGATTTGCAAAGACAAATAGAGGAACTCAACAATAACCGAAAGAGTGTATGTCTTTTACTTTTCAAGTATCTAAAACACCAAATTATTTTTGACATGCATGAACAAGAGTGAATGACATTGACTGCAACCTTGACTGATACTGCTTGATACAGACCCTCTTACTGGAATTTTCAAAGCCTTATTCTACTCTTTGTGAATAAAAGGATCCAAGAGGCTAGACTTGAGTCTGATTTTAAAACTGTTTAAGTAAGAGAGTCTGGTTGGTTAATTCGTTACCAAAACTACCATTCACAGGAACGAACATCTTGAATGACATATTTTACCCATTATAAACTAAATTCAGATCGTATAAGATTAATAAATCTTAAAATCAATGGGCTTGAATAAAACTCTGACAATTTCTAATAATCTGATAATCCATAGCTTTAACGAGAAATTAATTTGATAACACAGGCATTGACCATCAACTAAACATTAACCACAAATCTTGCACCTAAACATGATGATGTTATTGAAATGCCAGCATTTTTCTCGAAATTCATCAGCATTTTTTATAAGTCAACCATTCTTTCTGTTTTGTTCTTCATTTTGTTTTATCCTCTGCAATTTCGCCTTCCCTTTGATATTAATTTCCTCCTCTTCTTCTTTAGGATTCAAATAGCGAAGAAGTTGAGAAAATGCAAGCCGAAAACGACAAATTGAAATCAGTGCTTCGTGATACTGTAAGCGTTCTTCACTTTAAAATCAATTCTGAATTTCTTCTCTTTTTCAACAGTGACAGAAAAATAATATTATCATCCATCTCTTAAGTCATTGTACTTGTAGCGATGTTAATCCTGAGAATAGGCTCTAAAATTTGTATGTCAAATCCTTAAAATTTGTTTTGGAATTTGTTAGGAAACGCTACTTGGCCGATTACAATCAGGCATTGACGCTGAAGTGCATTGCTTGCAAGACAAAGTAGAAAGCAAAGACAAAGAAATCGATCAGCTCAATAGCAAAGTTAACTCCATGGAAGAAACCATGAAAGAACATGGCTTCGAACAAGAGGTATTTCGAACAACGCAGTCTTCATTCAGTTTTAGATATCTTGTTTCCCGTTATGAATTAAAATTTTCAGAAAAGAAACCGAATACTTTTCTTTTCGCAGATCACTTTATTCCAGGTCAACAGATCAATTAACAAATATTTATTTCCATTAACCCAAATCAGTTACTTTCTACAGTTTTATTTTACCATTAAAAACATTATTTCCATGCTCGTCATTTATCATTATTTAACGTTCACCTACGAACCCTTCTAACTGACACAACTCAAAACAACAATCTTCCCATCAATCTTACATACAATAATTCTCCAGGAAACTCCCATTCCACATCACGGCGATACACCTAGCAAAAAGAAACACGGGTGGACATACAAACTAACCAAGATCATTCACCCAAAGGTAGTGTATAACATCAACCACGCATAAACATTTCACCATGCACCATTATAGTTTTTATTTCACTGTTTAATACACTTTGACGGCTAAAGGACCTTCACTGGATGCCAATGATATCATCTGTAGTGTTAATTTTACTTTTTAATGTTACTTATTACTTAAATCCTTGGTACTTCTTATTGTCAAAGAGTTATATCAACGTATTTTATGTCATATTTTATGAATGTGCAGTATTGTAATGTATATTTTGTTTTTGTATGTTTATTGTTTTGCTTGTAATTAGTCCATTGTCTGTATAGGATATCATTGCGTGTTGCATGGTATGCTGATCTTACCATTCTAAGTTCTCTTCACTTTGTTAGATGGAAACGACGCTAAAAGAAACACAAAAAGAACTTGAAAAGGAAAAAGAAGAAAAAAAGAAGATCCAGGCTTCTGTCAAAGAGGTATTGGTATTGTGAACCTCTGATTGTTGACAGTTTTCCTCAGTAATGTAAATTTAAAAAAGATTAGGTATCAACTTTAATGTTCTTAGAACTTTTTCAAAATGTTACTCCCCTCTCGAAATTCTCCCTCTTTCAAATAAAAGTTTTTCAAAATGTTACGCCCCTCTCGAAATTCTCCCTCTTTCAAATAAAAGTTTTTCAAAATGTTACGCCCCTCTCGAAATTCTCCTTCTCTCAAATAAAAGTTTTTCAAAATGTTACGCCCCTCTCGAAATTCTCCTTCTCTCAAATAAAAGTTTTTCAAAATGTTGCACCCCTCGAAATTCTCCCTCTTTCAAATTTCAATCCGAAGCAGAATTGAAAGCTGTAGAAACCAAGCTTGAGGAATCGAACAAAAAGGTAGTTCTTCGTTATGGGTTAGTTTTAAACAGGTTAATTCGAAAGATTCTACTTTGTTGGAAGGAAAATGACGATATACATGAAGTACACACGCTATCCTCTGAGAAATGCCTTTTTATAACCCTATTGCTCTTTCCTACAGAATTTTGTAATCATTGTTCCCGATAGTAGTATAGTTCCTTTACTATACATGATAAAATTCATTGAAGATTGTCCAGATATTCTGGGCTGACTTATATGAAAGTACCACACCAGGGGGGGGGCGTACGGGGTTTGCGATTTCCAAAATATACCGAATAATTTTTCCGAAATTCCGTAAAAAAATAATTGCAATTCCAATACCGATTTTTGGGGTATTTCCCCTCGTTTTGACTAGTTTTTCATCTAATTTGATTTTTCATGTATGAATTCCGAAAAAGGGGGATAAAAATTTTATTATACCGAAATTTTGAAGCAAAAATTAATGGATTTCCGATACTGAAACAATTTCAGAATTCCGAAATATAGAAGAAATTTTGCCCGATTTCCGAAATTACGAAGAAAAAAGGGTCGATTTCCGCAATTCCGAAATACCGTATGCCCCACACATACCAGTCTAGCCTAAAAAAACACTAAATGTGAAATTAGACATTCAATTCAATGCTTTTTATTCCAGCTTGAAGCTGCTATTGCTGACACGTCGAAAACTGACGAGATTAGTGCCAAACTGAAGAAGACCGTCTCCGAGCGTGATTTGGCTATCCGAGAATACAAAAAGTATAAGGACTCTGTTGCCAGTCTTGAAAAAGACCTCAAAACTAAGGATGGCAAACTATCCGGTATTGCAGACGAGCATAAAAAGGAGTTGAAGAAAATGCAAGACAAGATTACTGCTTTAGAGAATACAGCGAAAGTCAGTGGTAAAGATAAAGATAAAGATAAACTTATTGGCGTAAGTAAAGTATACACCATTCGTGCTCCATCTTCATTCGTGGAAATTTCAGGTTAAAAAAAGTTACAAAGCCTATTTGACCCCAGATTAAATAATGGAATGTAATATTTCATTTTAGAAATTATACTTGGAAATTGAGGAGTTGAAAGAGGACCTACGCGAAGAGCGTGACCGTGTTATTGTTGACATCGAAACACCTGATTCAGAGGTATATAACCTGCAACAGGAATAAAAAAAGGCTGTCAGAAGAAAGTGAATGAATTTAAAAATAATGAGTTTAAATTGTCGATTTGATATGATTAAATATTTTTTTTAAATATTGATTTTAGAATTTTTTAACGCTTTATGATTTTTTTAAAGATTTTTGAAAGCTAGGTATGCATATTACACATGCACTCACTCCGACTGAACGAATTTACACTTACACTTACGCATCCTATTCACACTATACTTTTAGACAACAATGACTGAAAATTCATTCACATTCATCTTACAGCATTTTATTCATGTCCCTCGTTTTTTACGCGATCAATGGTGGCAAAATCAAATTACAGGTTGAACTCATTTAATTCGAATTCTCAAGGGACCAAGAATTTTGTCCGAATTAAATGAGTTTCGAATTAAATGAGTTTTCATAATTTTGACTTGGTTTGATGAAAAAAGACATCTCTAGGTTCAAATTACATGAGTTTAACTGTGAACTTCAACTGAATTTCACTGGTTTTTTACCACCTAACCTAAACTTTAAAGGGATTATCAGATTATTTTTTATATTTGGCTTAGAGATAAGAAACACCTCCAAAGTTTTTGACCCATTTTTTTCCAAACCTGAGATATCTTGTCTTGAAAATCTCTAAAAATGAGTCTTCACACGGTCTTTACGTTTAATTTCTATTGTTTTCAAGTAAAACTTTGAAAATTCAAAGTCGAATATCTCAGCTTTGGAAAATAATTGGGTCAAAAACTTTGGAGGTGTTTCTAAAGGTGTCTCTAAGCCAAATATCAAAAATCATCTGATGATCCCTTTAAAGCAATATTATCTGATGTTGAACTTAGTCCCTCTTTCCTACAGGAAAGAGGTACAAGTACATTTAACAATGTTTTTAATTCTACTCGAACTGCTTAAATAATACTTGGAAGCAGTTTTGGTAGGAACGAAAATTCACATACATGTTTTTTATAAGCAAGTGTCTGCCCCTGCTATATCAGGCATTATATTCTTCTCAAACAATAGAGCCATTGTATACCCAAAACTGAGCCTGTATATGCTTTAAATCGTTATGATTATAAAGGAAAAACATGTATGTATATGTAGATACATTTAGTGTCTAAATTTGTAATCTCAATAACTTTGGTTTGATAAGATGTATAAATTTTCTTTCCAGGTTCTTCACAAGCAAGTCGAAACCCTGACAAGTGAACTACAACAAGAAAAAGAAGATAGATTCAACCTGAGCATCAAATTGAACGACCTCGAACAATCTTATAAAGAAGAACAATCAGACAAAGATAAGGTTTGGCTCGCTTAATGTCTGCGATTTATTACTTAAACACCTTATCATTGGGCTGTTCCATTAAAAACCCATACAGGGGGGTGGAGGAACCTTTTTAAGTTAAAATAATTTCTTGGAAGTGTGAGGATACCCCCTGGAAAATGGCAAAATTCGCAAAGAAACCCTCAGAAGAAATTCTTTTTATACTTTAAAGTGACGATGGACGAACTAAAACCTCTCTTTTACCTCCTGGAAATTTTAGAAAAACTATTTACCCACTGGAACATAAAAGAACTCTCCTTTAGACCCCCTGGAAACTCTTCTCAGGTTAATCCCTTGTAAATGCTCGTCCACCTCCTCCCTGTTTGGAAAATGGAATGACCCTTAAAAAGCACCAATTCCTCAGTAAATTGGTGCTTTCAAAATTTACACATTTTAATCTTTGGGAATTTTATTTTTGGCTTTGCATTTCATTCATTCTGTTAGAGCTGCGATCTCCTCCGTGTATTTCAGGAAATAACTAAAATATCTTGCCATGACGATTAAAATTTGATCCCTACTCTTGTTAAGTCATAAAACCACAAACTGGTTAAAAAATTTTCTTTCCCCTCTTTTTTTACAGGTTATGAATTTAGAATCAAAACTGAAAGCTGCAGAGGCTAAAATAGAGGTAAATTGAAAAGAGCTTTACACCCATGTCTCAGACACTCTGAAATGAACTAATTGTCTATGGGGGATGGGGAAACCTGTTCTGTTTTGTTCTAGGCGAGGACTTCCATTTCTATTGTATTGTTTACAGCTTAGATATCCTTTAAGGTAAGGGTGAGGGTATTTTATTTAGGGTATTAGGATAATTGGATATTTGAAACAGATGCCTTTCGATGGATTTGATGATTTTCCTCGAGTATCTGTATCTGCATTCTACCAATCATATAATTGCTGTTATTGCATAATATTAAATTATTAAACTATTATAACGTTCTTCTCAATCGTGCTTTCTGCCTCATTTTTTTAGGAATTTGAAACAAGTAGGAATAATGAAATTGAGAATGAAATAGAAGATGCGATGAAGGTATATTTACTTTATTTATTTCGAAACGTGTGTTCAGCTATTAATAATCACCTTTTAACCAGGGACTCGAATTTAGGCTCTTTTGATAGCATGTAACATTTGATTGGTAAATTCCGGTGTTATACATATTACATATGTTACATATTACCGATGACAGTTTGAAGAGCACTGTGTTATCGTATTTTGTTTCTGTAATGTGCATGATATATGTCTTTAGCACGCATGCGTAAAGTCCTGAAACGCTACACAAATGCACAACACCACCTCCCGCGTACCTTTTTACGCTGATTGTATTCTCTTAACTGTACTAACAAAAAACTTAGATTTCTCTCGACAAATCCTGCGCATCGATGTTTTCTACTAACAAACTTTTCCAGAAAATTTCAAATAAAGTTTTGAGCCCGATTCTTCGTAATAAATTGAAAAAGTTAATTTATAATTGCAATTTGTGAAATTCTGGAAAAGGTAACGGTATAAATGTTATAATGCACATACATGTTCAGTCAGAAGGTATCTTGAAAAATCCGCTTTGATCGAGGATTATCACTTCCGATAAAGTTTACAAATACAAGATCGAAAGATTTAAAGGGTTTTTGAGATTCTTCAGAGGACTTTCTTAATTTCTTGAAAGTCTTGTGTTTATTTCAGCGGCTTTGAGATTAAGATGAGATCATGGGATTCTTTTTAAAAGTGTTTGAAATCTTTTTGAATGATTTTTTCCTCGGTTTTGAGCGTCCATCTGTCTGTCTTCCACTCGCTACACTTTGTCGAACAACACGTAAACCATACTGAAGATCAAACTTGAGACTGGAAATACTCTAGTAGAGCAGTTGAAGATGTCAATTTTAGAACAAAGCATCCTTGAACACACCCCTGTCTCACAACCCCATTGAAACTACAGCGAGGATAAAGATTTCGATTGAAATCTCAATGGGGATGAAAAATTCCATTGTTCCAAAGTTAAAATATCTAGTGGGGATGGTTGTGGAGTGCAATTTCTAAACAATGAATTTCTCAGTGGGACTGAAATTTTAGGGTATTTTTTCCAATGGGGGCGAAATTTTTGTCAATTTTTCCGGTGGGGCTGTGGCCCAGCGGGTCTGTGACACAGGGTGTTTGAGCATGAATTTCCAAAGCCCTTAGATTCCTAAATTTTTGTTCGGTTCTAGTATTAGTGAAGCGAATAAAGATTTACTAAAGTCTGTTCAGATATGATTGGCAGTGGAAACAAGAATGCCTGTAACTTTTGATAGTCAAATATAATTATGGAATTTTTATTTGCTTGTTTCAGAGAATCAAAAGCGCTATATTTGAATGTATTTTTGGTTGAAAAATTTGCGATTTTTAGCGGTTAAATTTGCGATTGTAAAAATTGAGGTTTTTTTCTACTTATGTTATAACGTTCATTTTTACACCAGTGGTAGTTCAACCTTAGGTTAAGAATTTTTTTAAATTTCAAGGCGAACAGAATAGTCCTTCGGAAGATATGGGACCCGAAATACCCCTTGGTAGCACTTTTCTGTGAAATATCGTATCTCCGACTTATTACTAAAAACGGGGGTTATGTTATCTTTTTTGAACAGTGCAATTAAAAGTTGGAAAGTGTTGGTGCATTGGTATTATTGGTATCATTGATTATTTCGAAACTAAGTGAAATCACAGTATAATTGTTTTTATTGAAAAGATAAGCATGAACTTATATTGCCTTTGCTATTTTTAAGGTATTAAAGAACTTTGCTAATTCCCAAAACACTAAACACAGTTTGGCTATGAGGTCATTAAAAATATCGTAAAATGTGTTATGATCGAACAACTGTTTTATCGTTTTAGTAATAGGTTGGAGATTTGATATTTCACAGAAAAGTGCCAAGGGGTATTTCGGGTCCCATATCTTCCGAAGGGCTTTTTTGTTCGCCTTGAAATTTAACAAACTTCTAAACCTAAGGTTGAACTACCACTGGTGTAAAAATGAACGTTATAGCATAGGTAGAAAAAATAGCTCAGTTTTTGCAATCGCAAATTTAACCGCTAAAAATCGCGAATTTTTCAACCAAAAATACATTCAAATATTGCGCTTTTGATTCTCTGAAACAAGCAAAAAATATTTCCATAATTATATTTGACTATCAAAAGTTACAGGCATTCTTGTTTCCACTGCCAATTATATCTGGACAGACTTTAATTATCCAATCCATAACTGACATCTAATGCTAAATGACTCTAGTAAAAAAAAGGTGCATTGACCTTTCTCTTTTCTTCTCATCTTTTTGATGCAGTTAAAAACTCAATACGAAAAAGATTTGGACTTCGAGAGACAAGTCAATAAGCAGTTAAGAATACAATTGGTAAGTTCAAAAGTACGCGGGTGAGAAGAGGAACTTTGGTAACACTTTTTTCCATGGGTGGTAGTTGTTACGCATGCGTGGCTTTCCAACTTTAAAATTAAAAAGAAATTTCCGAAAGAGACTAGTTTATCAACTTCTCAGTTCAAAATCAGAACTGGACGCATCACTTTTTTGGTGTTTCTTATGAAAGATTATGCTAGGAAAATTGTGAAAACATATCTCGAAATGCATAAAATCATCGATAGACTTGTTTTTTATAGCGTTTTCGCTTTTAAATCAACATTGATAATGGTCTTTTGTGAATTAGACCTGGCTGCAAAATAAGTGAGTTGTGGCTGATTCAGAGCTAGCAGTTGTCAAATAAAAATTCAAATGTAAAAACTGCTTAGAATTTAAAAAATACGTGTCTTCCTATGGTTAATAGGCTTAAAACAGCCATTTGAAGTTTTCAAATCATGAAACAAATATTTGATTTCAACATGGATGATAGGTCGTTGACATGACTGCGCTGAGATATTATTATAATGAGAGGGAAAGTAAATATGAACTCTGAATCACAATATTTACAGTGAAAATTATGCAATAAAATAGGACTCTCGTAGTTAGTATACCTTTCCATTTTTTGCAACTTTCATGTTAATGCAGAACCACGTTTTTATTGTGTAAATGCTTCCCAAACCGACCTTACATTGGAAAAGCCTATTAGATTCCGTCGGTCCATTACCGTCGTTTGGGGTATGATTCCACTTCCCAGACTGAGATTCGAATGTCACTTTTCTAGCGGGAAAAAGTAGGAATCCGGGTAGCTGAACAATAAGCTTCGGAAAGTTACATAATTTCCTTAGTCAAAACAAGATTTTCCATACCTTTAGAAAAAAAAACTCTTTCCAATCTCATGTCAGCGATCCCGGGGGAAATTTTCCGAAAAGTTCATGAAATCGAAGAATCTTACCGCAAAATAACGGTAAATGTTTGTACCCATCACATGAAACATTGATGATAAAATCGTAATTTCTTTTCCAGGCCTCTGCATCAGCACCAGGAGCAGATATTGGTACAAGCGTGTGAAAAAATGTGATCTACCAAACTGGTCAGTCATATGATGCTCAAATTTAACTAATTTATTTATCGTAAAATTATTCTTTTTTGTTTTATTTTTTTGTAAAAATAGTAAGATTTTGAATTAAAAATTTAAAGTGCATGATGGAGGGGAATTTCTATAGCAACAAATTGCTACCAATATTAAATGATTTTTATACTTCGCATAGTTGAATTAGGTTTTTTAAAAACACGAATTTAGTCACTTTCTGTTTATGTTATCGTTTGGTCAACGTTTGTTGTTTTTCCGTTCAACACAAATTGACATTAGGGAGGTTAAGTAAATCGGTAGAATCACGACCACGGACGAAAATGTAACAGGCTGGTGAGTTTCAACCAATCAAATTTCGTATTTTCACTAGCCTGTTACATTTTTTGTCCGTCGTCGTGATTATCTTGGTATACTTAACCTCACTATTTTCGTGGAACACAAATTGAAATTATAGTCCATCCATTATCACATCACATCAGGGTATTTTTCAACTAATTATATCATGTGCGTGAACATAGGTATACTGCCAGGTGTATAAAGAAGGTTATTTTTGCTTTTCTTTTGATAGCTAATGATTATTACCATTGGGTGGTTCAACCAATGAAGTAAAAGGCCGAAGGTTTAGAATCGAATCTTCTTGGTAGTAGAATTTGAAGCCTTCCAAATCTTGCAAAAGCTTCGTGGCCTAGCGCGGTCCGCCTGGTTTTTACACAAATGACAGATTAAAACTAAAATTTACACCTAAATTTGGAAAAAGATTTTACTCGAAATCAAAGGAATCGCTAGATTCAATCCGTCGTCAAGAATACGGTGCATATTTCAAGGCTTCACTTTTTCTTGCCTGAGAAAGGTTAAAGATTCGATTCTAGCCGTTCGGACTTATGTTTCATTGGGTTAAACTGAATTCTTCATTGGTGTTATATCTATAAACTTACCTAGTGTTTTTTCAGATTTCAAAATCGTGTTAAACTTTAGTATTTCTTGGAGTTTGATTTTGCTTCTTAAAACTAAGATTGTTTGTTTTAGTATTAGAATTGTTTTAGTTTAGTTCCTCTCTGTTACCTTTCAGCTGTTTAGGGGATGATCTTATGGTTTGAGATTTTTGGCCTACATAAATCCTCTATGATTTGAGTAAAACTTCCAAATAGCTACCGCGATTAGAAAATTTGTTATCTTCAAAAGCGATTTCTTTCTCAGTTCTCACGTTAGGATTCTATTATTTAATTTAATGCTACAAGTCGAAATCTTGTAATTAGAATACTCGACTTGGGGAAATAAATAGCCAAAGTAATTTTGAGATATTGCTCGGTACCTAGCAAGGATTCTGTACGCCAAAGATATGTCGAACTATCAGATTATTCTTTGAATGTAAAATTCCTTCACTCCGAAAAAAAAACATTCTATCCCGAGTTTTTTATCATTTCCCTTTCGTTTGTTTCAAGTTTTTTTAATTATTATTTTAGAATTTTTAATTTTCGTAGAATTCATCTTTAAAATTTCAGAAAAGAATAAAAATTAAATTGAAAGAATCGATACCTCAGACTAGCACTAGTCATAGCTTTCACTAAATGCCCCCACATAAAGATCATGTCATGCACTTATAAAGCTTTAATGATTTAAAGATTAAAACATTAAAAAATAATCAGGAATAATTGATCGATTTAATTATTGATTGATTGGTTGATTGATTGATTGATTGAGGCATTTGCCTGAAAAAAATTATATTCCATTAACAAAATATTTGAAGAATTCACAGCTTGATAATTTAATAAAGTATAAGGAAAAGCTGGAAAAGCTTCTCAAAAATATATTTCAAAAATTATGGTATCATTAGCTTACAGGTTTTCACATCTCCTGTTTGTTTTTTTTCGCCTAGTTTCTTTCTTAAAACAATATATATCGTGATTATTATTCACTTAATAGACCTTTTCTGATAATGCCGCAGACATCCTAGATTGTGGGTAAAATATATAGTGGTGAATAAATCAACAAGGTAACCAATCAGAAATAGCTTGTTTTTTTCATTCGCTGCTATATTTCAACAATTCTCTATTGCAACTTTGCCTAATAAACAATAGTCAAGGGGATACTGCGTATGAAATTTATCAAAAAGTTTTGCGCCATCTTAAATAGAAACCAATCCTAGTTAAGGCCTGGCCTCCACTTGCGTACGCTGTGATTGCACTTCTCAAACAAAATCTTCTATTTTATTGGTCAAAAGAAAAATAAAGGAATGCCATTGTGAGGCCCGGAATTCCCGAGTTATTTTTTCCGAGTTAAAAAAACCGAGTTAAAAAAAACCGAGTTATCCCGAGTTATGACGTCTGGAATTTTAGTGACGTCCATTTTCTCTTTTCTTCCTACTTTATTCCTTTTCTTCTTTTTCCTTTCCGAGTTATTTTTCCATTTTTTTATTTTAACTCGGGAATTTTTGCTTCCTTTAACTTTCCGAGTTATTTTCCATTTTTTTACATCGGGAATTTTTTACTTCCTTTAACTTTCCGAGTTAGTTTTTCATTTTTTTTAACTCGGGAATTTTTTCTTCCTTTAGCTTTCCCGAGTTATTTTGAATTTTTAAACTCGGGAAATTTTTGCTTCCTTTTCCAGTAATCTTTCACTTCAACATTTGCCAGAATGGGGTTTTGAATGTTCGAATTATTTTTTTATACAAAGACGGGGGTAAACATTCGAATAACAATATACCTTCAGGTCAACATTTAAAGACTTTCCACTTTGAAAAAGTTGCGTATTTGACCCCCGGAATGTTTTTTACCCGCAAGTCTAATTAGAGCCTTATGACACAAAAAGATTCGAATTCATAATTCGAATGTTTTGCAAAGGTCACACGCGCGCCGGAAACTTTCGAATGTTTTTCTGTAAGTTGATTTGGTGAGTGTTTTATTTATTTATTTTTTAACATCTCTCATAAAAATCTACGAATAGTCTGTGAAATGATTGATTCAAGAAACGTTGAAACGTTGGTGATTCATTCAAAATTTTTACAGCGAAGTGGGAAGGACTCAGTGAATTTTTTTGAGAATTTTGTCATGTCACTTAAGAATACTGTAAGTGTAGGGAGGAAATATAAATTTTGAAATAGCTTTATCTCATCACTTACCTGCTGTATTTTTTGAGATTTTATTTATGCTGTAATATTTTTGAAGGGCTTACACTTTGTTTATCTAGCAGGTTTTAACTTCAGTTCTTGCTTTTCAATTATTCACTTGTTTGTTGATTATTCATTTTATTAAGCAGGTTAAGGTTTTTCTAGTTGGTAATGGATGGTTATGTCTTTGATTTAGGTTGGTATGGGATCAATAGATTGAAACTGGTGTTTTTTTATGCAGAAAAATAACTCGGAAAGCTAAAGGAAGAAAAAATTCCCGAGTTAAAAATTCAAAAATAACTCGGAAAGTTAAAGGAAGCAAAAATTCCCGAGTTAAAAAATCAAAAATAACTCGGAAAGTTAAAGGAAGAAAAAATTCCCGAGTTAAAAAATGGAAAATAACTCGGAAAGTTAAAGGAAGCAAAATAAACCGAGTTATGAAATGAAAAATGACGTCACTAAATTCCAAAAATGACGTCATAACTCGGGATAACTCGGTTTTTTTTAACTCGGTTTTTTTAACTCGGAAAAAATAACTCGGGAATTCCGGGCCTCTGCCATTGTGGTCCATTCAGACGTACAGTCGAGAAAAGTTGAAATGCGCCTAATTCTTTTTTTCAAGTGCACAGTACTTTTTCATGATGCAATCTTTTCTCCAAGCAGCGCAGACAATGAAGAGACGTGCCTTCAGGAAGCTAGACTTTTTGAGTTTATAGCTATATATACTTTCACTTTATGGTGTTTCTGTATGACTGTCTGTGTACCTAGTCTAACCGCGTTAAATGCCTTCGGGAAGGTCCATCCTAACTTGGAAAGCCAGAATTGGAGCTATTTCACCAAACCACTGGAGCGTAAGTTATTTAGGCTATCACAACTGCATGAAAAAGTTGAATGTGCGCATGTAAAGTTAACGAATGTAAACAAACTTTTTGCAGGTTTTTGAAAAAGATTTACCACACTGAAAAAACAGTGAAAAAACTCTAACAGTTGGAACCACTACATAGAAATGGCAACTATTGCCTTAACAGGAAATATTTCCCGCTCAGGCCCTTTAAGTGGATTTCTTTTCGGAAAAAAAGTTGATTCTACTAACCATTTTTGAAACTTCATTACTCTTTCAAAAAAATTCATTTTTTAGAAATTTTTTCGACTTCATAACGGAAAAAGATAGAATTTTAATATGGTTACAATGATACCCATCAAGTCGTTGAAATATTTACATAGAATTTCATTAATGTGGAGAAAATCGCTAAAAAATACATAAAATGGCGCCTCCGCGGGATACAGCGTTGAGCTTTTCATCTCAATTTTTGTACACGAGTAGTTCGAGCAGGTGGCTATTCAAAACTACCTCAATAGTGAAAGATATATTTGTAGTCTTTTCTCTATGCACGAAAGAATTACCAAAACTTCAGTATTTTCACTTGAGTTCAAAGTTCAAGCCGTATTTTAACTATATTGCACAATGAAACCCTCCACTACAGAGGTACTTTCAATATGCCGGCTCTCCTCCCTACTGCCTTGGAAAAAGAAAATCACGAATTTTCAATTTTGTATCGCGCGGAATGTAGGAAAAATATATTTTCTCCGAAAAAATACTCAAGAAATGGATGGTACAGGCCAATGGGTAAACCTGTTTGTTAAAAATGGTTGATTGACAAGTAGATTCTTACGCAATAAGCCAGTAATCAAATTTAAAAGGAAGACGCAATTCTTTCGTTCTTTTGAGCATAAACCAATTAACTCTCTCTCTTATTTATTTCTTAAAAGAATGTTTACAAGAATAAGATTTCGTTTATTAAATAATCTTTTAAAAGTGTTGATTGATGCGCGAGGCCTTTTCATTGAACATATAACTCTGTCGGTGTTTTTTTAGACTGTACCAGAGAGATCTTAAAAAGAGGGAAAAGGAAAGTTTCGTTTCAGAACCACTTAAAGGGCCTGAGCGAACGGGAAGGTGAAAATAACCCAAAAAGGAAACTGTTTCCAGATTGAAAATTTTATCACTTTTCAGTTTCCCGTTTTGGTCAAGAACTTTTCATTATTCCCGAACGGGAAGTTTTTGTAAACAAAGCAAACTTTTGTTTCCCGATCGAGAAGAAGTTTCCAAATAGGGAAGTTTTTAATTGGGAATGGGGAAAGTAGAATTAAGAAGCGATTACCCGGTTGATTTCTTAACTACCCGATAAAAGGTACCGTGAGATTGGGTGACTTGCATCAGTGGAGGCTAACATGCATAGCCCTCAAATGAAAGACCTGATGGTCATTAAAATACAAAAATAAAATCAAAACAAAAATGGTATAGAGTAGAGCTGCGAGCGGAGCTACGTAGTTATATTTTAATGAACAGCCAGGTCTTTCATTTGAGGGCTATGCATGTTAGCCTCCACTGATGCAAGTTACCCAATCTCACGGTACTTATTTACCATCTTTTACAATAGGCATCAGTTATTTACCTTCCACGACCATTTCCGGAGTGCGCAGAGGTCACATTCCCGATCGGGAAACTGGTTGACTTCCTGATTCGGAAACTCTATCCATTTCGGGAAGTTTTTCACCTTCCCGTTCGGGAAACATTTCCTGTTAAGGCAATAGTTGCCATTTCTATGTAGTGGTTCCGGCGACTGTCTAAGTGACTAGTGAGGTAAATCTATTTTGAAGACCAAAAGAAAAAGTTTGTTTACATTGATTAACATTCAACATTCATTCAACCACTTTTGGATTCAACTTTACATATGCATACATTCAACTTTTTTGTACTTTGCCGGTATCTTGTTTTACTAAGTTAAGAAGGACTTTCTCGAGTTCTTGTTTTACTAAGTTAAGAAGGACTTTCTCGAGTTACGACCATATGATGGTATTTAAAGCTTGAGAAGCTCTATAAACAATAAAGGTTGTTATTAATAATGAAAGACAAAGATAAATTAGAGCTTGAACAAAAATATCAAATGTATATACATTTGAAAACTTGAGCAAATTTCTTTAAAGATTCCGGAAAAAGAATTAAAATCATTGCTGAAGTGAACTTCTGACTAAATTACAGTAGTTAGTATCATTGAGTTTCAAGCCCGAAGGGCTAGAGGTCAATCTCTAACCTTTCTCAGGCAAGAAAAATTGAAGCCTTAAAATATGCGCCGTATTTTTGATGACGGATTGAATCTAGTAATTCCTTTGTTTTCGAGTGATATATTTTTCGAAATTAAGCGGTAAATTTTAGTTTCAATCTGTTATTTGTGTAAAAACGAGGCGGGTCGCTCAAGGCCGTGCAACTTTGGTAGGATTTGTTGGCTTCAAATCCTACCAAGGAGATTGACCTCTAGCCTTCGGCTTGAAACTCAATGGTTAGTATTCAGTTTCAAAGACAAGAAACAAAATTTGACATACAAAGCACTTTTTCCAGTCAATGAATCAGCTCATCATCATCATAACCAGTCTGCCATTTCGTTTGTTTTGATTTACACAAGTAATATTGTAATTCGTGTTATATCATACACTGTTATGATTTGCATTTATAACACTCGCTTCAGTTTTTCAAAGCTAAATCAAAACTAAAATTGTAATATGTAATAATGGTAATAGCATATAACGTGATATGAAAATATGTATACTACTGTACCGTCCCGGAAAAAAACCGAACATTTACGGAAGAGACTAACTACGGGGATGCTTGGGCGACAAAACAAACAAACAAACACGCGCAACAAAATTTCGAGATTCCAGTCCAATATCTATGCGTGAAACTATGAGTGCCTCCTCGTCGCTACGCTCCTGCGGGGGCAATTATCATTGTTCATTTCTTACGCTGTTACAGTCAAATCACCTTCTAATTTGAGTTTTTCTGTAATTCGAACAAAACCGTCTTGTCCTCAGTCTCGAATGAAAATAACGTATTAAACAATGGCCATACATTTGGTGGAAATTGTATTTAGCGGATGCTTGAAAAACCTGCAGGAGATTTAATAGGTGGATTGAAGCAAAAAAATCTTTTAGCGCCCGCAGGGTAAAATTTCGAGTTTTGTTTGATCTTCAAAGCTTAAAACTATGTCGTTAATAGTTTAACAGAAATACAGTAAAACCTTTTATGCTTCAACTACCTTATTACACGAATATTACTAGTCATTTTATTTTATTAACACGAACTGAAAAATTTGGTGTTGATCTACTTAATTAAAACCAGCCGCTGTTTCCTTAAAAAAGCAGAAAAATTTGCGTTAATTTCAGATCGTGCAAATTTCAAGGCCGCTAAATACTTGCCTAGTAATATTTGTGTAATAGGGTAGATGGCGAAGCGAACTATAGACTATGTTATAGTCTTAGACGAATCACTATCTAAGATAGGCTGCATGCATCCCCAAATTAGTTTTGATATAGGGGATGCGAATCGGGCTCTAATATCGCTTCCGAGAAAATTACCGAATAGCTATGTATTTTTGCCCCCGCAGGAGCGCAGCGACGAGGAGGCACTCATAGCTTCACGCATAGATATTGGACTGGAATCTCGAAATTTGTTGTCTTGTCGCGCAAGCATCCCCGTAGTTAGTCTGTTCCGTAAATGTTCGGTTTTTTTCCGGGACGGCAGTTGCTAGCCTTAAAAGCATTTTCATTTTTATAGCAGGCGCCGCGGGCATTTTACTCAGCTTTCGCCAGTGGATTCTATCCCGCTTGTAGAATTTTGCTCGATTGGTCAACATGCAGGCAATGGAATGGAGAAGTTTCTGGAAGTTTTTAAATTCAAGCTCTCTCTCCTGCAGTCAAAACGTATTTACTTTTGACTTTGGGATTAAACAAGATATATACATATACCAATCAGTGAATTTGCTGACAGTCAAATTACAATCTGTCTCCTGTCTTAGACATTCAGATTGATTCATTTTTCGACCCAAACAGTTTGTCCCGGACGTTCAAACTGCCACAGTTCTGAGAGGAAACTCAGGACTGGGATAAACACTGTCAAACCCAGTTTGAGTAGCACCCTCAAGCTGATTGAAAGTAAATCAAAGTAAAATCAAAGTAAAGGAATTACAATAACTTATATCATATATAATTTGTTTGAAACACTGAGATTGCAATAAAAAAGGGGAAAAAAGGCTTGATATAAAGGCCGTTCCGTGAAAATTTGAAGTAGCACTTGAAAATCTATTTGAATTGAAAACTTTTTACGGTCATGGAACAGGAGGATTTATTAATTGACTTAGATACAGCATTGAGTGTTGCGCATTTCCAAAATTCATGTAGAACAACTCGCGGTCGTACATATTCTTGCGCTGTTGATTGTTTTCTCGAAATAAGTTATCGCCTGCTTCTTCCTGAAATTAAAGCGAAACTCTCATTTGAAGAATTAAGTGAATTCTTTTATTTGCTTTATATAAGTGGTTCGATGGAAATTCCAATTGAAAATGATATCACTGATGTCAAAAGTAATGCGTTTAGACTGCTTGATGAAATTCGTGAACCAATATGGTCAAAAATTATTGAAAATTGTGGTACGTATGCTAGCAGAAATAGTGATGCACAGTTTACAGAGCTTTTTTCAGATAACCTTTTCAAGACATTATCAGAAGGAGAGAAAAGATTGTTTGAAACAAGATTTGATGTTCGAGGAACTTGCCCTGTTTGTAATAACGAGAGACAAAGTAAGACAGGTATCATTGTTGCTCTTCTTACAGACTTTTTATATCCAGAGATAACGATTGACCCAAACAACTGGCCAGATTGTGTGAATAGAGCTCTTAAGCCAACTACAGAAGTTTATTGTAATATTTGTTCTGTCAATATTCCTGCCCGGTATCAATCTGTTGACCTTCCATGTTATTTGTTGATAGAATTTAGTTCTACGATTCACAACAGTTGTACATTTTTTGATCAAATTACCGTGAAAGGAGATACTTATAGATTACAAGCCGTTGTTAGAAATCTAGGTTTTCACTTTGCATGCGGTGTATTTATCGAGAACAAATGGATTTACATTGATGATTTGAATCCTGAAAAAATAATTTTTGAAAATGTTAATGCAATGTTTTCAGAAAATGATAAAGGATGGTTTTTTGCTTTTTATAAAAAAACTGATGAAGAAACAGACTTTGTGGTGCATGATGCAACTGCTAATGTCACAGCAAATTTTAATCCAGAAGAAATCATCTCTAAGAAAAATATTCAGGCTGATGAAATCAAGAAAGAATATCCAAATCGAAAGAGAAAATTTGTCAACTATGAAGGACTTTGTAATGGTAATAGTAATAATAAAAAAGTAGAGCTTGATGATTTATTCAAAAAAATTGACAAAAGGATACAATTTGACCCTTCTAAACAGAAGCCAAAAATTAGTTATGAAAATAGAAAGACAAAATATGACCCTTTGAAACGTAAAGAGCGACATCAAAATTCTTATGACCCTGAAAAAGAAAAAGCAGAATATGATCCCACAAAACGTAAAGAACGACATCAAAAATCATACAACCCTGAGAAACGAAAGGCGAAATATGACTCTCAGAAGACCGAAATTGATCACAGCATGAGTAAAAATATGAAAGATTTTCAGAAATCTATGAAGTTTTCAATTGCTCAATGTCAAACCTGTTTTGAATCCTGGCCAATAAAAATTACGTCAAAAGTAAACTCAGTCAATGATTACATTTGTACGCGTTGCAAAAGAGACAAAGGAACTCCAAAAAAATTTAGTGCTGATAATAATATGAAACCAAGTCCTGTACCAGAAGCATTGAAAGGTCTCACGCAAGTTGAAGAAATGCTAATAGCTAGAGCTTTTCCTGTAATGCAAGTGTACACCCGACCAAGAGGAGGTCAGAGAGCTTACAAAGGTCACGTTTTGAATTTGCCTCACAATGTACAAAAAATTGCAGATGTCCTTCCAAGAGAACCCAGTGAAATCCCTGTGATGATTTTTAAAATTAATGGGAAAAATAATACCTCAAAAGAACTTGTTGTTCGGCGTGAAAAAATCTTACAGGCATTATTATGGTTAACCGGGAAAAATGAAAAAGGTGAACCGAATAACTTTTTATATAGTGAAATCAATATAAACATGGAAAGACTGCAAAAACTCCCCGAAAACGGACTCATCAATTTACCAGATTTCCATGTACAAATGAATGAGAAAAATGAAAGTGAGACCGGCGAAGAAAATGAAAGTGATGAGGAAAATGAAGATGTCAGTGAAAGCGAAGAATTGCCAGATTTAGGTCCAGTTAATGATGATAACAATGAACGTGTTTTTGATGAAAACAGTGAAATGAAAAGTTTCTTACCATCCAAACTAAAGAAAGCAAAGGAAGCTGATTTGACCAAAAGTGAAATTTTGAATACAAAAACTGAAGTTGATATTGGAAGTTCTCCACTTAGTGAATTCAATACACCCTATTTAGCAAGTCTTGCATTTCCAACATTGTTTCCAGACACAAAAGGTGACCCAACTAATCCTGCAATTATAAGGGAAATCGCAAAAAGTGAAACTGAGAGTTTTGCGGAAAAGTTGAAACATTTGATTAAATTTGCTGAAGTTGATGACAATGGAAAATGGTTTTATAGATTTGCATCTCATCCAAGATTTTCCTTTTGGGGTTTCAATATGCTGTATAGAAAAAGATTGATTAGTCAGGGAAATTTTTTTATCAAGCAAAACCCAGGTGAAGCTAATTTGAGCATTGAAGATTTGCAAGATCTCGTTAGAGATAATGATCACTACGTAGTAATGAAAAAACTACAAAGATACTCAAAGAATGTAACAGGTACTAATGCCTATTGGTGCGATGTCAAGGAAAAATTAAAAGCCACAATAACCCAAATGGGCACGCCAACTATATTTTGGACATTGAGTATGGCTGATTTTCACTGGCCAGACATTCATGATTTATTTTCTTCAAATGACGAATCTGAATCTGCTGATTTTAGACAAAACATTGTTGATAATCCTCATATAGTAGATTGGCTTTTCACTGAACGAGTAAAAAGTTTTGTAAAGCATTGGTTATATGAATCTTTAAATGCAGAATGGCATTGGTATAGGTTTGAATTTGCGTTTATGCGTGGTTCTATACATTGTCACGGTTTAGCAAAAATTGAAAGATGATCCGGGAATATGTGAATTGACTGAGAAGGCTCTGCAAGGTGTTTTTGGCTCAACAAACTTTATCAAATCAAACAGAGATTGACCTTGAAAATAATACTCTTTTAAATCTTGCTGTAATCGAGGGAAACAATGCTGAAAGGCAAATCTGTGATTATGTAGATTCTTTAATGACAGCTATGAATCCAATTGAAGGACCTGTCGATGAATGGGAAAAGCCAAATGTTCATCCATGCAAAAAAAGACTTGAGGATATACCTGAAGAGGATTTAGAACAAGATTACATAGATCTAGCAAATAGCGTGCAACGGCATACAAAATGTAGTTTCAGCCTATTGTCTAAGAACTAAGAATGACAAACAGGAATGTCGTTTTAAATTTCCTTTTGAATGCTGCGAGAAAACACATTTAACCTTTGAAAAAGTAAAATTGAAGGGAGGCGGTGAAAAGTATGTTCCAAACATTGTTCTGAAAAGAAATGATCCTAGAATGAATAGACATCAACAACTTCAATTACAATCATGGAGAGCTAATTGCGATATACAAATTATCCTTGACCACAATGCTTGCTTGAATTATATTGCCAAGTATGCATCAAAAGCAGAAAAGATATCTGATGTCGCAAAAGAAGCGTTTACATCTGTCCTTGGTAATCTTTCAGGAAAGGAAAACTTCTGGTAATATTTTCGAAAACTGATTATCAAATCTGTCGGTGAAAGAGACTTTAGTGCTCAAGAAGTAATGCATCAAATTATGTCTTTGAAACTACATTGCTCTTCATTTGATGTTGTAAGTTGCTCTCTTGAGGGATCAAGACACATGAAAATTGACAATGATGGCGTTGAAACCAAAACCTCTTTCTTAGATGATTATGCTTCCAGATATGTTTATGAAGACAATGAGATTAGGCAAAGTAACCTCATAGATTTTGTTTCGAACTGGAAAATAAGTGCTAAAGACAAAAAGATTCAAAAGAGAAAAAAGGCAATTGTTGTTCGTACTTTTCCAAATTATAGTCCAAACCCAAAGAGTGACAGTTATCCTTTATTTTGTAAATTCCAATTGATCAAGTACAAACCATGGAATGATTCTGAAGACAGTCTCTGGGAAGGTTTACAAGCAACAAATGAGACATATTGCCAGAAATGGAAAGAATTCATTAACAGCTCT
Organism: Clytia hemisphaerica; assembly: GCF_902728285.1. Taxonomy (NCBI): domain Eukaryota; kingdom Metazoa; phylum Cnidaria; class Hydrozoa; order Leptothecata; family Clytiidae; genus Clytia; species Clytia hemisphaerica. The sequence continues at coordinate 213,771 of NW_027103967.1, read as the reverse complement.
TTAGGAAGAGAATTAGTTCCGAATTGGAAAAGGCATTACATCAATGCAAACAATTTGAATATCAGGTTGAAGATGAAGAAAATGAAGAGGAAGAAAGTGAAATATTTTTTTACGTGAAGATTGGATGGATATAGCCAGACCTGAATTCCATGCCCAATAATGTTTCTACAGAAAATCAACAATATTGGACTGATTCTTATGATTCTTATACTCAAGATCAATTAATGCAATGCCCTTTTGGATTGAAGAGAAAAAAAAGACTTTTGAAAACGACAATCCCACAGATTATAGTCAATATCAAGTTGAGAACTTAAATGCAGAACAGCTCCAAGCTTACAATATTGTACATGATCATGCTCAAAATATAAATGCTGACCCTTTACAAATGATAATTACTGGGATTGCAGGAAGTGGAAAGTCATATTTAATAAATTGCATTAAAAAACTCCTTGGCAAAAAGTGTTTATTGACATCTTATTTTGGTATTGCTGCCTTTAATATTAATGGAAGAACATTGCACAGCACTCTCAAATTGCCAATTCGAAGCAAGTTAAAGCATGAACTCAAAGGAAAGTCACTTGACAATTTACAAACTGGTCTTAAAGACATAGAGTATATTATTATTGATGAATTCTCTGTAGTAGGCCAAAGATTGCTAGGCTGGATAGATAGTCGCTGTCGTCAAGCAACAGGAAAATTAGAAACTTTGTTTGGTGGAATATCTATTATATTAGTAGGGATGTTGCACAGTTACACCAGTCATGGATGATGTATTGTACCATTCTTTTCCAAAAAATGAAATTGCAGTTGCAGGTTATCTGGCCTATTGTTGTTTCAGAACTGTCGTAAAACTTAAACAAATATGAGATCTGCTGGTGAGGATGAGTCACAAAAGAAATTTAGAAAGCTTTGAAAATTTTGAGGAATGGAAAATCAACAATGGAAGACTGGAATTTTTTCTTGACCAGACAACCTGAAAAAAACCCTGTTGATTATAATAAATGCATCAGGCTATCTTTTGCAAATGAAGTTGTCAGAGACAATAATGGGAAAATGTTGGATTCTTTACAAATCACCCATTGCAGTCATCAAAAGCAAAAAATACTCCACCAAGTGCGTCAAATCATCTCAGAAGAATTTGGTTTAGCAAATGAAGTTTTCCTTGCCAAAGGTGCTAAAGTAATGCTTACAAGAAACTTGTGGTCAGATGTGGGACTTTGTAACGGAAGTTTAGGCATTGTCAAAGACATAATATTCCAAAGAAACCACTTGCCACCTACGCTTCCTATAGCTGTTATAGTAAAATTTGATAGATATACAGGGCCAAGTTTTTTTGATGACGAAGACAATTGTGTTCCAATTGTGCCTATTATAGAAACTTCATCTGAAGATAACGTACAGAAAGAAAGAATGCAAATACCTTTGAAACTTGCATGGTCGATAACTATTCATAAATCTCAAGGTCTTACATTGGATAAAGTTGTAGTGGATTTGGGAAAGAAAGAAAGCATGGATGGTTTAACTTATGTTGCATTATCACGTGTGAAAAAGCTGAGTGACATGGTAATTGAATCATTTCCATTCGAAAGAATCAATAAATTGAGTGACGGTAAAAGATTCAAATTTAGAGTACGCGAAGAAAGGAGACTAGAAGAATTAGCAGCACGAAACAAGCCTTAGAAGTAATAAGATGGAATAATTTAGTATATGTCATGTCAAAATCATTGCCACGGGGGGGGGGGGGCTCAGGGCAGGGAAGGGTATTTTGCAAAAAGCAATATTTTCTTTTCTTTTCTCCTTTATTTTCTCTTCCTTTGAAATACATTCTTATCCAACGAGTGAAATTATTTAGTACTTTTTATCATGAAAAAATTGATGAATTTAAGATAAGAAAGATTTCAAAACTGGTCCAACTACAGGGTGTCCTATGAATAATTCCCCAGAACAATAGATGAAAACATTCTTTTGTTTTAAGAGGAATTTTTCATGGGATACTTGCCTAGACTTTTCAAATCCTTACATTGTTTTTTTTTTTTATCCTAACTTATAGAATATTATATTGTTTTGTAATACATGAATTTTTTTATATCTTTATAATAAATTTGAAGGATATTATATTTTTATACAGAATTATTGAAATTACGTATTATTTATGATTTTGTACAAATTTTTATTTGATTGATTGAATTTACATTTTACTTCCAAGTTCCAAGTTGATTACAATAATGTGAATGTGAATTGATGTTTAATCTTTACCACAGAACAATAATGAACAATGATAAAAATGATAAAGTAGAACAATGAATGAATATGGACAAAAGTGATTATTTTAGGTGGTTGAATTGGCAACGAAATTCCCTTGTAACGAAAATTATTCGACAATCGTCATTCAGCACTACTCCCAACAACAATGCTTAAAAATCCTGTATTATGGAACTTTGACAGTAAGTACAAATAATTTTTCATTATGTACTTTTATAGGACTTGGTTTTATTAATCTTTTATGTTTAACCTGTGTTCTTGTTGATACTTACCAGGCACTATTTGGGAAATTAATATAAAAAATTGAAAGAAACTTCGTGTGAACTATTTTGAGGAAATTTTAGTACACTCACCATATTATCATTTAATTTCATGTTTCTTATTTTCCATTTAAGCTTATCTTATGAAAGAGGATTCATTTACTTTGACAACGCAATATTGCCTCGTTACTGCTACGATTACCACGTTACGTCATCATTTTCCATCCTTCTACACGATATTGCTGTTACAACTGCAAGATAACTGGCATATCAATTTTGTCCATGAGATCCCTTGTCATGCCGTTGGAAAAAGTCCTGGATACGCTATTTCCTGGTTTCTGCTCATCAATATTGCCTCGTTACTGCTACTATTACCACGTTACGTCATATCATTTTCCATCCTTTACACGGCGCTGTTACAGCTTCTAGATTACTGGTAAATCCGTTTTTAATGTAAACAGTTTTGGATTACGATATCATTTGTTAAACCGTTGGAAAAACTCCTAAGTACGTTGTTACCTGTCAATTTTTGGTTCCTGCTCGTTATGTTTCTGGATCATAGCATTTCTTACTTATGCTGTTTGGTTCTACTATGGGTCATTTATAGTACAAATTGGTTGGAATAAACATAGTAACATGTCTTTTGAGTGTTTTAGTATCTGTAATTGACTCTACCTGGACACTTTTGCTAATGAATATTTAAGATTCGTATTTTATTATTTGTAAAAGTAGTTTTTAGAAAAAAATATATTTAATTTATGTTAGCTTTATCGTTGATATCTCAAAGAAAATGCTTTTGAGAAGAATCATTCGAATTATTCCTATTATCATTTCCAAACTTTCGCTATAAAGCATTAAAAAGCTTTAATAAGCATTAATTAGTCTTTAATAAGCATTGATTAGTTGTAAAATAAATGCTTATAATAAAAGTCCTGGATACGATATTCCTGGTTTCTGCTCATCAATATTGCCTCGTTACTGCTACGATTACCACGTTACGTCATCATTTTCCATCCTTCTACACGATATTGCTGTTACAACTGCAAGATAACTGACATATCAATTTTGTCCATGAGATCCCTTGTCATGCCGTTGGAAAAAGTCCTGGATGAGCTATTTCCTGGTTTCTGCTCATCAATATTGCCTCGTTACTGCTACTATTACCACGTTACGTCATATCATTTTCCATCCTTTACACGGCGCTGTTACAGCTTCTAGATTACTGGTAAATCCATTTTTAATGTAAACAATTTTGGATCACGATATCCTTTGTTAAACCTTTGGAAAAACTCCTAAGTACGTTGTTACCTGTCAATTTTTGGTTCCTGCTCGTTATGTTTCTGGCTCATAGCATTTCTTACTTATGCTGTTTGGTTCTACTATGGGTCATTTATAGTACAAATTGGTTGGAATAAACATAGTAACATGTCTTTTGAGTGTTTTAGTATCTGTAATTGACTCTACCTGGACACTTTTGCTAATGAATATTTTAAGATTCGTATTTTATTATTTGTAAAAGTAGTTTTTAGAAAAAAATATATTTAATTTATGTTAGCTTTATCGTTGATATCTCAAAGAAAATGCTTTTGAGAAGAATCATTCGAATTATTCCTATAATCATATCCAAACTTTCGCTATAAAGCATTAAAAAGCTTTAATACGCATTAATTAGTCTTTAATAAGCATTAATTAGTCTTTATAAATGCTTATAAATAGGCATCTGTAGCGGGTGGCAGTTAGTGAAAGCTATGGCTAGTTTAACTTTCCCTATTTTTTGAATTCACTAGAATTAGAAAGATTTCAATTTGGATAGACGCTTTGGGGGCCGCCACATACTGTATAAATTCTGTTCACATCCAGCCAGCCAGCGAAAAAATGAGAAGTTTTGATATTTTATTGATTGACGCTAGACGTCAGAGAATCAACCTCGTCCCCATGACGATTTGCTTTTTATATAAGGTGAGAATCAGGCCCTGGGTACGAGATTGGTCAGAGAATGATTCCAAGGTAGGCGGAATCTAGCGCCTTCTTTACACCACCCCGCTATCAATCAAGGGGCTTGGAACGAGTTTGAAGAGCGGGAAAATTGTTTCCAAGAACACTTTCGATTTTTATGCTAGCCGGAGCGCAGATCGGACTTGGTGGAAATGTTATGAGTTCAAACTATTGTATAAAGTTTGTAAGTCTCCTTGGTTTGTAGGGGGTTTGTACCAAACGATGTTCACTTTCATACTTTCCAAACAGTCAACTAATCTGGTTTGTAATTTATGATTCATCGTAGCTGGGTATACAATACAAAATAAGTCTTTTTCTGTGTAGAAAAATAAAGGACCCAAAAGTTTTACCACCCTGCCAATGCGCAGGACAGTCTGGTGTTTTCTCCATCCCTGCCAAAAAGCATTCCCATGGTCACATTGCCAGACGATGTCAATCGTACGAATCGAACGAATCGAACGAATCGAACGCCGAATCAATTGAATGCAATCGAACGCAATCGAATGATTTAAATTCTATTGCCGAACGCCAATCGAATGTCAATCGAATATTACCGCGATTTTCTCGATTGATTCGATTGCGTTCGATTAGTGCCTGGATTCGATTGATTCGATCGATTCGATTGCGTTCGATTGACTAATGTCAGTTAGGGAAACCATCCAGGATCCTGCCATTCTATAAACCAGCAAAAACTAAATGACATTTGTAAACTTAAGTTTCTTACCATTTCCCATCGAAAACAACCAAAAACATTGCTACTTCCCAAAGCCGGAGACCAAAACAAATCATCTTCCAAGATTATGGCGCCCTTTTGGATCTATCGTTAAGACCATCTAAAATGGTGGAAAGAGTGGCGGAAAGACAGACGCGCCCGCTGCTTCAATGGGTGGTAACGTCAAAACGCCCAATATGATCTTCCAACAGAAGGCGAGTTAGTTGCCGTGCGAGTTACGTCACGCACTCCACCTCAGCGCACAAAGAACGGTGTTTCAGTGAATATCAATAATTATAAGAATATCTTATGTGCTTAACTTCAGTAAACCTCGAGTGCTTCAATGAAGATGAAGAAGGTAAGAAGATAAAAAATGCGCTGGATAATTTTCATTATAATAGTTTGGTCAATCATTGCTGAAAGTTTGAAAAAGTTTTTCCGACGCGAAAAAAAATTTCAGCCAATTATTAAAAGCACAGTGTGCTTATACTTACTTTGTTTGCTACATCGTCTAGGCTAAAAAAAGTGAGAAAAGACACGAACGCCTTATTTTAATGAGTATTGTTATGATTTTTTTGATTGCGGCCGCGTACAGGAACTCGCCAAATGTTCCTAACTGAATGTATTCGATTGATTCGATTGATTCGACTACGTTCGGTTGGCTTAAGCATTTGACTGGTGTTCAACTAATTGATTCTGTTGATTAACGTTGATTCTCGTTCAACATTTGAAGAGTTAAACGAGATGATATGAATCATTTTAGCCTGGATTCTAAAAAATGCAGATCATGCAGGCCCACATGTTTACTCTGCAGGTTGTGTGTCAAAGCCCGTTCGTTGCGTTGATTTATCTATAGTATCGATACTTAACCTCCCTAATAAGAGGCGCTCGAAATTGAAAGGAATTGAGGTAAATTGGAATCTAATTTAATCGACCACCCGTCGAACGCAGTCGAACGTAATCGAACATCAATCGAACGTAATTGAACATCAATCGAACGTAATCGAATATCAATCAAACGTAATCAAACATCAATGGAACGTAATCGAATATCAATCGAACGTAATCGAATATCAATCGAACGTAATCGAATATCAATCGAATCAATCGAATTTTACCCAGAATTTTACGTTTGATTGATATTCATTCGATATCGTTCGATTCCGTTCGTCTGGACATTGGATACCTTTTAGGGGGGGTTTCAAGGTTGACGGTGACGACGTACCGTGAGAGGTCCTAAATCCGACACCACTGCCTAATTATTTCCGACCCCCCAAATAACTGTTATGAAAAAAAATTCTATGTTTACAAACATTCCCTCTCCAAGTTGAACGATAAACTATTGCTAGAACTCTCGAAAGAAAACATCTAACAAGATAGCTGTAATGTCAAGATGTCAATTAATGTAATTAAAAAGTGTGAGTTGTAAAAATAATTACCTTTTATTCTGAATCAGTTCCTCATGTTTAAAACGATAACATTTTTGTAATAAAAGTGACTTGTGCGGGAAAAATACGAAACAACTTGGGCTTGTTTCCATCAAGAAACAAACAGACTAAATTGCAAAAATGGCGCGAAGTTGAAAAAAGGCGCGAAGTTGAAAAAAGGGCGGATGCGGTAGCACTTAATTTGAATAACAAACATCGAATCAATGAGGTGGCAAATATCAGCGCCCTCTTTACCACCCATAAGTCCGGATAGTTATTTACCAAAGGCCCGCAATCAAGCCAAGTGCCAGTGTAAAGTAATAAAAACCAGGCTTGATTTCGTAACGTTTCAAAATGAGCACGCTCGTACACAGACCAGACCTCTTTTAAATTTTCGTGTGCTTTGGAAAATCAAAACATCTCATTACTTTTTATGATGAGCTGTTGCTACTGTTGTCATTTATGACGTTGTGCATATTGCAATAAAAAAATATGTTTTGTTATAAGAAGCAATTATTGTTATTTGGTTCAATTGGTTCAGTGTATCAAATCTCTCAGTTTAGTTGACACTTTGGTATCTTCGTTGCGTCACAGCGAAAGGTTTGTTTTTATTTTAGTTTGTATCTTTGAAAGACCCCATCGGATTTAGGCAGTGGTGTCGGATTTAGGACCTCTCACGGTATTGGCCTATTTTCTGTACGGTATTAGTCTGGAGATCCATACTCTCTATTCAAACTTACACCACACAAACAAAAATCCCATTGGAAGCTACTCATTGAGAGTATGGTATTTTTGACCCAGTTTGAATTTGTTTACATTTGGTTTAAATTTCGTGCCAAAAAAGCCGTTGATAAGGTTAGCCAATCAGATTCGCGCACTTCCAATCAAAACAATAATACCACGTGATTTCAACAATTGTTTAGCAGCCAATAGAATTCTGCGACCAGGTTTGGCATCTACAAAAATACCCGGCTACTCTGTTAATGTCTATTCACGATAAGTGTGCACCCTTTTTTTTCTTTTACCTATAACCTTTGAAGGAATTCTTCAATCTTTATAAATTTGATATCATTGGAAAGATATTAGTGGGTGGAACAATTTGAAATAGAAAAATCTTTTAAAAAATTCTAAAAATGAAGAAGAAAATGAAGAAGAAAAAAAGGAAGATCTTGTAGAAAAGTGCTATAACTTTCATTTTTACTGGAGAGATTCTTTGATCTTAGGAGATCATCACTGTGAAGAAATTTCATTAAAATATTTATTCAATATAAAGTTATGATACAAAGTTAATAAGAGATTGACCCCAAAAAACAGCAAAAAACTGCAGAAAACAGCGTTTTTAGACGTCAATCAGCTTATAACTTTGTTTGATATCTTTTGACTGAATGATTATTTTTGAGAATTATTTTCACAGTGATGACGTTCGATGATCAAGGATTCACTTCATTGAAAATGATAGTTATAGCACTTTTCTACAAGATCTTCATTTGTTTCTTCTTCATTTTCATCTTCATTTTTAGAATGTTTTTAAAGATTGTTTTATTTCAAATTGTTCCACTCACAAATATCTTTCCAGTGATACCAAATTTATAAAGATTGAAGAATTCCTTCAAAAGTTATAGGTAAAAGAAAAAAGAGTGCACACTTATCGTGAATAGACTTTATAGTTCTGGTTATTTCTTTATTATTAATTCGTTTTAACTAAATGCTATACTTTGAAATCACACGAACAGAGTAAACGGGTCTCCCAGCTAGTACGGTATTTCAGTATTTTAAGAAAAAAGTACGGTATTCCGGTATTTGAAATGCTGCTGTCGGTGACAATAAATTGCCTAAAAATGCTTCAGTATTTTGGCATTCACTCGTAAATTTTCGGTATTTTGGTAACTTTAAGATTTTTCCAAACTGTTTTCTTCATAAAAAGACTTCAAAAAAATTGCCAGCTGCCCTAAACTTTCTTATATTTTAGAAAACTATTTCCCTTTTAATGCTCAGAGCGCGATGAGCGATTTTTTTCCTCAACAATTTCTCCTATCTGTCATTCAGTGATTCAGGGGGTATTGGGTCATTACCAGTTAGGGTTAGAGTTGGAGCTCAAAAGAGTCCTAACATAACATAGGGCCGAAGGCCCTCTTAGGGGCACTCATACCTAGTGACTAAACCTAGGGCTGCATAGCAACCCTTTTAGCAGTTAGTCACACTAGCGTCCCGCCAAAATGCATATCAAAGATTAATGCTGCAAAAGCGCCACCGTTAGATTGGGTAACTTGCATCAGTGGAGGCTAACATGCATAGCCCTCACAAATGACCTGGCTGGTCATTAAAATACAACTATGCAGCTCCGCTCACAGCTCTACTCTACCATTTTCGTTCATTTATTTGAAGGCTATGCATGTTAGCCTAGCAAACAAATACGCCACAAAACTTCTAAAGAGATTCATGAAAAAATAACCCAGCGCTTTTTAATGAAATTAACATTTTCAAAAACTATGAGAAATCGCCTAAAATTTGAGCCATAGATGAAAAGATTTGAGCCAAGCCAACCTTGAAAACTAATTTGAAGATCAACTTCCCAAGAAAAAGATCTATGGGGGAGACGGAACCCACCAAGATCCGCGCACCACCGGATAGGCTATTTCTATATCTTATATCCTATTATTAGGATCCTATATCCTATTATTAGGATATTTCCCAGAAATTTTGCCGGACCTCAAACACTGACCCATTTCCTTTTACATTTGTGGAATTATTTTTACTTTAGCGTGTAAACAAGGCCTTAAAAATCGAAGCGTTGTCTCGGGAATTGAATGACAAAATTTGGTTGGTTGATATTCTGGCTGATGCACGTTCGCAATCGGTCATTTACTTAGTCTCATTTTAAGTTTTCAAGTTTTAATTAATTGTCTTGGGAACTTGAAGTTGATTCAGTTAACTCTCATCCTTGTTGTTGTAATTACATCTTGTAGATGACTGATGTTGTTTTTTTCTGAAAGCTTGATTTCCTAGTGTGACTAACTGTTTAGGGCCACTGGTAGGGTTGGAAGCTTCACCTATATATTGAGATTTGTCAGAAGGTAAATAATGCAAGAAAGAAGCATCTTTTGATTTATAGACAAACGTTATCAAACGATCCCTTCGCAACTGGGTATTTTATATTGACATTTGCATATCTCTGTTTATATTTTATGTGGAAATAAGTTCGTTCGTTTACTGAAAACTACCGTGACTCTTATTGACTCAATTTTATGATTTATTGCTAATTTAGCAAATTATTTGATATATACATCAAAAAAATATTTGTGGTGATAAAAGTATAGTTTGGTTGCAATAAAACTTTAAAGCCCTTATTTCAAATTTACCTTCTTCAATATGGAAATGAAATTAGTTTATTTAGTTCAAAATAAAAGTTGCTTTTATCAAAAGATAAGGATTGACATCAACATTCACATTAAACTCCTCCAAAACATTTCAAATTAAGGTTGTTTTTTCATAATCAAGTTAGAATTATTAGGCTACTAAGATGCAAGAAATCATCTATTTAGGACGTTTAGAGGGCAAAAATTTTCTTCGTTGCATTTAATACCACTGCATTGAAACTCAATTTTTAAGACCAAAACGGTGGTAAGGAAAAGTGCTTAGAAATTACCCTGCCAAGGTCGTAAAATTTTAGGTTCAAGGAAGGAGATTTTCTGATGGGCAGGGGACTCGATTCCACAAAATCCAGTTTGTACTAGTAATCTCATGGTTATGAGGGAAATTTGGGATAAATTTCCCAAGTGCAACGAGGGAAATTTAAAAGATTTCAAAATTTTACCGAGGGTAATTTATTCAGGATACCTGGTTAATCTCATGGTTTGGATTGGAATTCTAACAACTCTGAAAGGCGTCAATTTAACACTGGAAATCAATCTGAAACTTTAAAAAGCGTTCTCAAAAAAGTCATAGAAATGCGATTCGAGTTTTAATTGGATAGTATTTCATTTACTTAAGCCTTTGAAGTTAGTAAGAAATTCGAAAAAGGTGATAAATTTCCAAACGATGGAAATTTCACTTTTGCGGGAAATTACAAATTTTAGGAGGGAAATTACAAAAGCTAGGAGGAAAATAACAAGTTCGCAGGAAATTACAAATTAACGTAACCAAAAACGTCAATGGAATTTCAATCAACCATGAGATTAAGGTGTTGGAACTATCTTCAACCTATTCTCAAGAAATACACCTTTCCCATAATTCAAACTTCCCGGAAAAAATGTTTGCTCCACCGTTGGCATTGTGTATAAAATTGTTTAGGGGGTAAACGAAGGGTTTTTAGCTTCTAACTTTTGATAGCGATCTTTTTTTTGGCAAAAGTTTTTCAGGGTGTTATAATATCATGTATAGAAAGTACATACTAAAATATGAGGGGATTTTGATCAACTGAACTTGAGAAAAGCTCAAAAAACCAACTTCCCCTAAGAAAATGCAGGCAAAAACAGGTTTGTTTACCTCCAGAGACCAAACAATGGAGAGCATCAAAATTGATGGTACTTTAGGCGTACAAACTTTTATGAGCAGAAACTTTTGCAAGGACAAAAAATCTCGTAATTCACAACATTTGCTTTCGCAAATTTAACAGAAAAATATCTAATGTCTAAATGTTTGCATTTTATCAAGATCTGTTGGAGATATGGTGTATATCTCGGAAAATTGATTGGCAAATCAAAGTTAAGATTCAATCTGGTTTTCCATTTTTACAGAGTTTAAAGTTGTTGTATTTATTTTTCCTTTTTTTCTTTACAGATAGTATCATACACAATCAAAATGTCATCTTTAAACAAAAATTCTGCTACTAAAATAATAAAGTATTTATCATCAGAAGCAAACGCCATCTGTTTTTTATGTCAAAGAGAAACATCTTCTTGTTATCGTAATAGACTTATCAAAGATGGGGTAGTTACCACCTATGGAAAAACGGTAGAAAAGATCTTCACAATACGAATAGACCGTTTAGATTTTCCTATAATGTGTAAAAACTGCAAGAGACGAGTGACTTGTTATGCAGAAAAACAGAAAAAACTTACAACTGCAATAAATAATGGACGAATCTTGGTCAAAACTTACCACAGAGATCTTATGAAAGAAGTAAAAACAAAAAAGAGCGTGAGCTATGCTTCACAGCCAATGAACCAGTCCACATCACACGATGGTGATGATTGCGATTCTTCTAGTGATGAATCAGTGTCAAAGGTGGAGAACGTCTCAGACAAAGAGACAGAACATGGCATACAATCTCTCAATCTCAAGGTAATTGTCAAATACATTGTATAAGTTGATTGCTGTGATATTCAATGTTGATTAAAAGTCCTTCTATCTCAGACGGATTTCCGTTTCAGTGAAGTACATAAAGAGGCTTTTCTGTCTCAAAATTTTTCAATCTCTTCACCAAAATATCTAGAATATGTGCTAATTTGCTGGGTAAAATATATTTTCTGCCATAGACAAAAAAAACTTGCTTCGACCACTATATTTTTATCCCTTACCCTACTGTTAGCTATGCTAGCGAATATCAACACACCTTGGGCATCATTATGCGCAAGGTTGTTGATATAGCTATCAGGTCCTAGAGATAATTGAATCTAGGGAATATATTGGAAATAGAGTATATCGGAGTTCATAGAGTAAAGACATAAGAAAACCGTAGTTACAAATTCTTACAATTATCACACCCCCAGAACAACATTTTGTTAGCTCACAAGGCTAACAAATGGAGGTTCTACCGAGATCGTAATGATTCGGAAGTTGTTGTGTTGTTCTGGGAATGCGATACGAGAGTGAGTGAGCTTGAGAGCTATAAAGATGAACAAAACAGTGTTGAACATTTGCATAAAATATTTTAGCATGAACATTTGAGATGTTTCATGGTTGGAATGGTCAAATGATACATTGAGTTGAAATGGCCATTCGAAGTTTCTTGAATTAAAAAATTTCTTGGAATTGACTTATTGATTGATATTGTTATGGTATGGATATGATTTGGTGAAATCTTCTGTTGTCCTGAGCAGGACTATAAAATGTTCTGGGGCTCCCTTGAGCAAGGACAATACCCCAAAGCTCCCCTTTGTCAGGGTTGCGACGAAGTTAATTAACGTATAATGACAGTTACAAGAGGTACGTGTGTACGAATTTTTGTGATTTGTGGGTATTTATGAGAAAATACGAATGTTGTGACTTACAAATATTTATGATGAAATATGAATCATGAGTAATATAGCCGAAGGAAGGCGAGTAGCAATACACAGATGAATATGTTCCTGATGAGAAAGACAACGGTGTATTTGCTTAACGTAAGCACACATTGAAATAGTAGTCCAGCAAGATTACACATTTAAACGTAAACACGCTTTGGGGAGGCATCAAATGGAAATGAAGTATTAAATAAATAGAGGCACCAAAGATTATGTACCGTATGGGAAAGAGGAATCCCAGAAAGATGTAAAGGAAAAACTTTCGAAATCAGCAAAAGGCTAAGATGCTAAAATAAAATTCAATGTAAAAAAAAAAGGGATGAGAAATATTATACGCAAAATGAGAGAAAAATTAAAATAAAATTAGAAGATTTAAATTAAAATCAATGAATCAAGCATGAACACATGCTGAATGTGAGGAAGCAGTTAAGCGAATAACTTGACTAAATTCAAAATCTCATCACAGAAGATGAAAAAAGTTGTTTATCAAGCTGAAAAGTTTTGAAAACAAAGCAAACAAACGGAATATTGTCTAGATGTTTCGAGAAATTGTACCCAAGATGAGGTAAACATAAACAATTGAGAAATTATCTCAACATAGATTAGATAACAAAGTAATTGTTTCTAAACAAATATAGACAGATTCAAAACAAACAGCCGCTTTCAAACAAGCATTCAATCATACAAGCAGTGATATCTGAAAAATCTGTGCCAGACGAAGCAGATTACTCCGCAGAAGAAGAAAGCGAGTCAAAAACAAGCTTATCTTCAATCGAAGAAAACGAAGAAGCTAAAAAGAAACAGTCAAACACACCGTTATCAATAGAAGAATGGTTAAAATGTCCTGAAAGACATAGTCTGGTGGTCAAAGATGTCCGAAGTGAAGGAACGCATGGTTTCACTGAGAAAACAGAATAACATAACAAAACATTATGAAGAAGCTGCCCATGGTTACGTCGCAGTAAAAACGATTGCATCGACAGAAGAATGCTAAGTTGATCCATGGTTGTAAAACGCAGAGAAACGCAGTAATAGCTTTCCAAGATAATTATGCGTTATCAGATTCTTAAAAGTAAGATGAATCATGCAGAATTCGACAAGAGACTCGACAAGAGAAATCTGAACTATCTTCATCAAGGAACTAAAGCATCAAAATTCTGATGAGGACAAAGATAAGGAGTACAATTATGAGCATATGAACAATGAAGAGAGGCATAGGTTATAGCAGGAAACTTAAAGCGCAAAACGAAAGACTTCAAGCCAAGATTGAACACTTTCGTGAGAAAATGAGTTTCACTAATATGTGAGTGAGTTTACTTGGAAATAATTGCGCAGTTTATTACATAACATATTGCAACTGTTAAATGTCAGAAGAGATAATGTATTTGAAAGAAAACTTGAGTTGCCAGACATGAGATGTTAGATATTATCGCCATGAACAGTGAACGATATGAGAATTCGCTACCCTCCATCGCATTGAAAATTGACACTCATTCTATCCGACGACGAAGTCTTTCTGACACTATGGTTCAATTAACATTTTATTATATCACTAGAAATAAATATTTTATTATTTAAGGCTGTGAACCGTTAGGGTACCAGTAAAAAGAAATTGTTTTATTTAAGAGATTATTTTACAAAATTTGTAGTATTTTATTAGGAGAAAATGTGGAACATTTTTTATTTCAACGGGGCTGTTAGCTATGCTAGCGAATATCAACACACCTTGGGCATCATTATGCGCAAGGTTGTTGATATAGCTATCAGGTCCTAGAGATAATTGAATCTAGGGAATATATTGGAAATAGAGTATATCGGAGTTCATAGAGTAAAGACATAAGAAAACCGTAGTTACAAATTCTTACATTTATCACACCCCCAGAACAACATTTTGTTAGCTCACAAGGCTAACACCTACAAAGCATATGACTTATCATGATTCTAAGCCTTTTTTGTTGAATGAACATTTGATTACGCCCAACTTCATGTTTAACTAATATTTGCACAAATCTTTTTATATTGAACTGGTACAGACCCTTGAAATCTGGATTAAATGACCATAAATCGGCATCTCCTTTCATGTTCCATCTGAGTTTTTACATTTTCTTTACAGGAAACTGAATTTTCAAAGCTTCTAGATCCAGTATCATATCCTGAAGTAATGTTAGACTCATCATTTGGTTCCATAATATTGAAAAGTGTGTGTGAGGAAAGATGTAGACATTTATCAGATGATGACAAAAAGAACATCCGACAAAAAGCTATAGATAAACTTCTTGGTAAACAAACGAATGAGGCTCCTACGGTTTCTGAAACATCTTTACCTTTGCATACAGAAGCAACAGTCTGTGATGATACAGAAATTGATTTTCATTCAGCCAGTAATGCTCTCTCAGATACTTCACTAATTGATCAAAAAGAAGCAGAGCACACTCAACACAACGAAAGAAATAGCGAAAAGGCACCAGTCACAATATCTACACTAGAAGAACTGAAAAACAAAGTACAAATAGAATCTAGTCAAAATAAAAATATTGCCAGCAGTTCCAAACTACCAGATCCAGAATCTACAAAAGATAAACTAAAGAAAGTTAAGGTCAATTTAACCATCCAAAAACTAACTAAGAATACATCAGTGGCTGCTGGTCTACAATCTGAACTTTCCAAGAAATCTGTAACACTGAACCTTGATCCTACATTTTGGAATAAGCTGAAGGGAATGAATAGACAAGACACACATCTGCAGGGGAGTTCTAGTTCCAGTTCTAGCCCTAGTAAATCTATTGTAACCAAGAGAAAGATTGTTGAAAGTCTTACCACTTCTGGTTCTCCATTAAAGATAAGGTTGGTTTCTTTATTTTAATTTTTGATATTTCTTTACAAAGTCCGCTCTTTTTATTGTCACCTGTTGAGATGACGTCATCGAATTTCAAAATCAAAATTCAAAATCAAAATTCAAAATCAGGCCTCCTATTTTATCAATTCTTTGATTTACTTTCAAAGTTTGTGTATTATTGTTCACCACCTGTCAAATAAATACATCTCATGTAGCCTTT
Organism: Clytia hemisphaerica; assembly: GCF_902728285.1. Lineage (NCBI taxonomy): Eukaryota > Metazoa > Cnidaria > Hydrozoa > Leptothecata > Clytiidae > Clytia > Clytia hemisphaerica. The sequence goes on along the minus strand of NW_027103967.1, from coordinate 197,835 downwards.
TGTAATTGCCTAAACTAGCAGGCTGGACTGACACTTTGCTAGGGGAGAGTATAAAAAGAGGAAGAATGGTTTCTTGATTGTGAAAGTATAAAAATAACCCTTGTCTCTATAATTATCTTACATTTTAGAGTCAAAGAATTATCAGTCAAATCAACCATCGATGAATCTAAGAATCAAAATCCGACATAGAAATCCCGAAGAAAGGTATTTCTGTTTTTTGGTATATTATGAAAACTGGATGGAATGTCTTTTTATTCAATGTATTTTCATTTTTCAAAACCTTTTATATAATCTTGTCGCACTTGTTTTTACTACATCAGCATCATCAGACCTTTAATATTATTACACTACTGGGTTTATACACCTATCACAATCACATTTCAAATTCTTAAATCGATACACAATATCAGCATTTAGTAACGTTTTTTTAAAGTCTTACAGTAGCCTATTAATTGTAAAATTACTGGGCGACCCACGCAAAGCTTCGAACAAACTTTTTGAGGTCGAACAAACCTCCTAAAATGATGAAGTTTTGATCCTCAGAGCGTAGATATCCTAACCTAAAATTTGACCTGCATGCTCCTTAGAGTTGTGAGCTTTTAATGTCAAAATCTACTCTTCGAAAAGTTTAATGATCACAATATCATAAAGACAAACTTTCTTTATAGGCTGCTCATTGGCATTTTTTATGACCGTCTTATAATGGTGACAAATTTGTTCTGAACGCTAAAACTTGATGTATGAAATGGTTGGAGCCGGTCTGGATACTACGTTTGACAAAAATCTTTTGATGATACTGTGTGGTATGAATCAGTTTTTTACTAATGTTAAGGGCTACATACACTACACAATATATTGTCAGGCAATATATTGATGATATATTGCTAGAGTGCAGAAAATATATTGAAAGGTGTCTGCAATATATTGTCAGCTCGATTTGAAATATTCTAACAATATCGGGGGATTGTTTACAGAAGGAAAATTGCTTTTCATTATAGAGCACCTGTTATTTACATCGTACATTATGGTCCAAAAACGATATTGTCAAATATTGTTCGTCAATATATTGTGTAGTCTAAGTAGCCCTTTACATGCTTTTATATCCTAGGATTAACTATACCTGACTGATGTAATATAACTTAATATTACTACCTTTATTTTTAGTTTCCTATGACTATAAGGCATTGAGTTTTTTGACAAAAATGTTTTGTAGCATAAGTAAAAATGAGAAAGAAGCTGGTTGAACTTTCAAATTTTGACAGAATTATCAAGAACTTTCGTTTGCAATTTGAGTAAAAAAAATTTTAAACATACTTTGATGTGTTTCTTCATCTGTGTTCGTCATCAAGTATCAAAGTCTTCGGTATGATCCAACCAGGCAACCCAAGAGCTCAAAACTATTTGATCCTTTTGTTCTATATTCATTGAGAGATTGAGTAACAGAGACAAAAATAACCATACTTCCAAGGGACCAGTAAACCGTTCGAGTTATGGGAACTTTCGAATTATGGGCGTTTTATGAATGTTTTATTTCCATATAAACTTGCTTTTTCTGGCGCATCCTGTCCACACTTTGCTTTTGTGCCTTCTGAGGATGAATTAGAAATACAACAAAAAAACATTGTTTAGAGTATTTTTTTGATTTTTGCTTTTTTTCTGCCAGAAGAGAGTGTACTTTAGGTTAAGGTTTATAGGTTTAATGTTTCACATATAATTGTGATATACACGATGGTGTGCCTTGAATGTAAAATTCTTTAGCATTGCTGTATCTTTTGATCAATTTGGGTTTTGATGTCATTTTATTCTCAAAATACTTGATATTTTCTATATCTTTTTGCTACCTAATACTTTTTTGAACTTTTGCAAGATATTGTCCGTTTCTATTATCAGGGGAGACTTTGCTCCTGTTTTGGGCGATGACCTCATTCGTCGTAACTAACTGTAATATTGAATTTTTTTTTAAATTTATCTGCGGTTGTTTTGATGTCAGTTGTTTTGATGTCAGTTGTATTGGTACTGAGGTTGCTTGAATTGATATCGATCCGAACACCCTGCAAGGGAGGTCTAGTGATGGTAGATGATGAATAGTTGGGTTTTATTTTCTCGTTCTGGTTCTGTTTCTGCAATTCACCTTTCTCAGCGTCCTTAATTCTTTTGTCGTCCGGGCTATCGTCTACTACACTATCTGATTCGTACTCCTTAACCGTGGCCCAGCCAGCTGGAGACTTATCAGCAATCTTTATAAGCTTGTTTCGATAATCAATATCCCTTATGATCTACTTGGCCAAAGCGGAAGATGTCTTCTTTAAACCAGCCTCGATATTCTTTTTCTTGATGATGTTGCATTTTTGGTCCAGGGAAGAAGGAATCAATTGCTTTAAATCCTGATTTTGTTTCTCCAAAAATTTGATCTTTTCGTTGGCCAATTACAGCTTGGCAAGGAGACGGTTGATGTCTTCGGTGTTCTCTTTGTTCATCTGTTCAATGCTGTCAGAGCAAACGAAATTGTTCGAATCCAGTTCATAATGTGAGAGGTGGAAGCTCCACTACGATCGGATTGTAGATTGGGCTTTTCCAGAAATAGTCCGTGTCCCCATGTTGAGGATATCGGATATCCAGGGGGTTAACGACTTTTGTTCAAAAGTTGATATCCAGGGGGCTAGATATCTACAAGGGAGTGAATATCCAGCTGGTTGAGTATATTTTTAAGAGTGGATATCCAGGGGTCTTTACTAATAAAGTAGGATATCCAGAGGGTTCTATACTTTGAAAAATCAATATCCTCAACAGTGGGGGTAAATTTTTTTCTGAAAAAACCTATTAGCTAACTCTCCAAATAAGTGCTCAGCCTCTACACAAATTCCACCATTCTTTGAAAATACCAACGGAGTGGATGATCCATGATCAACTTTGATGATACGTGCACATTATGAGCATATTCATTTTTCTTATAAGCATTTACTTTATAAGAATCAAATCAATAACTCATGATAGACGGTGATATACCTTTCGGTAATTAGTTCTTACAAAGTAAACAAGGGATGGGGCACGATATGAGCATACTTATTTTTCTTATAAGCATTTACTTTATAAGAATCAAATGAATAACTCTTGATAGACGGCGATATACCTTTCGGTAATTAGTTCTTACAAAGTAAACAAGGGATGGCGCACAATATGAGCATATTTACTTTTCTTATAAGCATTTATTTTATAAGAATCAAATCAATAACTCTTGATAAACGGTGATATACCTTTTGGTGATTAGTTCTTACAAAGTAAACAAGGGATGGCGCACGATATGAGCATATTTATTTTTCTTATAAGCATTTATTTTATAAGAATCAAATCAATAACTCATGATAGACAGTGATATTTACCCTTCGGTAATTGGTTCTTACAAAGTAAACAAGGGACGGCGCACAATATGAGCATATTTATTTTTTATAAGCATATACTTTGCAAGAGTTCTTAAAAATTAAACAGCAATTGTTCTTAAATTCGTCTAATTTTTTTTAGTGATTTTAAGCCTCGTTGTTCTTGTAGTAAAATTGTTTCATTAAGGCTCGATGTAAAGTAGATTTCAGATTAGCTTCAATCTCAACTTCTTCTTTTTTCCCATACAGTTCAAATTCTAGGCGAAATTTTCGACTTCAAGTCGTCTTGTTGTGTATTGGAAGAGACAGGGGCTAGTTTTTTATTTGTCAGTTTTCCCTCCTTAAGAAAAGGTTTCAATTCTTGATATGCGTAAGTCGAGATGACGTCATATTTTTTAACGGAAGCACCCAAAAAAGCCGGTTTTTGACCTCTGTGTTTCTATTTTTAGTAACAGAGAGAGAGGTCAAATCCCGGCTTTTTTAGGGTGTTTCCGCTAGAAAATTGACTTACGCATATCAAGAATAATGGGACCGAATAATGTTCAAGAAGTAAACATTTTGTATTCAACATTTTCATGAATTCGTAGAAAATTTACTGAAAATTGATTATTCAAGTTATAAAAGGAAACATTATTGACTTGTCGCTTATGACTTATGAATTCACTTCAATCAGATTCTTTATACAGCAAAACATCAGACGGTCAGTAAGAAAAGTCACTTGTTCTTTTGATGGCTTGGACGTCCCCAAACCCTGTAACTTTAATAATTAAAATGAAAACTAGAAACTTAATTTTATTTATTTTTTAAAGTTTTGGTGTCCTTTACAACTTTAGCTTTTCAATTCATACCAATTCAATAATTGAATTCATAAATTTGAGATTCAGAGATTTATTAAAACCACACATTAATCGAAATTTTAGGTTTGAATGGTGTTCAAAAAGTGTATATTTTGTATTCAAAATATTGAGAAAAAAAAACTGAAAATTGATTATTCAAGTTTTATAAAAGGAAACATTATTGACTTGTCACATAGCGTGAAGTCAATTCAATTAGATTCATTATACATAAAAAACATCAGACATTTATTAAAACCACACATCAATCGAGATTTTCCATCAAACGAAATTTAAGACACGAACATGGTCATACTTTGATTTATTTTTTACAACCTGGCAAAAAGGTAGCACCTAATAATGAGAGGGGATAACTTGGAAGATCAAATTCATAGCTTGAGACGCCTAATAGAAAGACAATCTCTTCGGCTAGAGGAAAAACTAACTTCCCTAGAGGATGAAGTTAAGGAGATCAAAAACAGGTCACCTTCTGGTGGTGGTCAAGCCAATCAAGGCTTCATTGGTGATGGTTACCAACAGAAAGGAGATATCAATATGGAATATTTGACAGATCTTGAAGCAAAGAAGGCGTCGACAGAAGAAGATAGTGTCATTGAAAGTCACAAAGATTTTGCGGAAGGTTTAACAATACACGGATTGTCTCGCATTGCTGCAGGTGGCACTGCAGCCAAAGTTTTGTGGACAATTCTGGTTATCGCTTCATTTATTATTGCTGTTCTTATTTCTAAAGAACACTGGAGTGCGTTCCTGGAACATGACAGCCGCACCAGCACTAAGATCGTGTCTCAATCGAAAGTTCCAATTCCTGCTATCACTATTTGTGACCATACTGCTATCGCCAATGAAAGAAGGCGTTTCAGTGGAGAGCCGCCCCCAGTTAAACGCCCAACATTAGTTGACTTCAGTATTGTTGACTGCGCTAGAAATCTCACTGCATGCGGCTACAATGGAACAACTTTTGTCAGAGTTCAAAATATTTCAGCCAATTATGCGCGTGCGTCCCCTCAAAATCACTTGGTGAAGTTTGACGAAACGACAGATTGTTTTACAATCACTGGTGAAGTACTGGAGATGCCTTCGGACGTACTCTCATACCAAGCCGCTGCTGACCGCCGTCTATCATCAAACGAGTGGACTGAACTGTACGTGAATTCAGTTGACGAAACCTTTTTCGAGTCATCGGAAGCTGTTTACTGGGCCAGTGAGGGATTTTACTACGTCAACATCGAAAAGAAAATCATCACACGCCTTGGTCTTCCCTTTACCGAATGTGTTGATGGGAGTGGTCCTTACAGTTTGAATAAATTCAAGGGCAATTACTCAGTCATGAAATGCCAAAAAGGTTGTTTCTGGGAAGCAGTCTTCGAAAAGTGCGGCCAAATACCTGCTATGTATAAGAAACATATGCGACACCCAGAAAAGTTTGCCAATAAAACCTTTGTTGATGATGAAACTGGACAAGCTTGCTTGAGCATATTGGAGAATGACCATGCGTTAACGGAAAAATGCGACAACCTCTGTGAGCTGGATCCCTGCTACGATGAAGATATCAAATTATCGCTTTTCCACAATCCTATGAAGTTAGACCATTTCCTGGAGTTGGCTTTCACTTTCCAATCCTTTTTGCTAGAGATTGTGGCAGAGAAACCACAATATACATGGCAAGATTTGTTCGCAAATTTTGGTGGATGTCTTGGATTAATGACTGGATCCTCCATCCTCTCTATCATCGAGTTGATCATTTTCTTCGGATTGTTCTTCACCAATTTCCTTCGCTCCAAAAAGAAAAACAATTCTTAAAGTTGCAACTCTAGAGTTTCTCTATTTTTACTGAACATTTAATGTATTTCTTCTGCATAAATTCATTAAACTGAACGCTCTTGTAGATCAGAGTATCGTTCTGCTTCCTTTTCAGGAGGTACACCAGTTTTGGGAATTTCAATGACTGTGGATGAAAAGGGAGTTTTCATCATGAATTAATCTATGTTATAGATGCTTTTCAGGTTTTACCGAAGTTTATATAACTTGGCAAAAAATAATTCGTCGTTCTAAAATGTTCGAATTCGAAAAGGTGATTGCTTATGCAAATCAAATGTTTACTTCCATAATAAGGGCAGAAATGACTTAACTTTGTAAAAGTGAAAACAACCTCTTAAGATTGTACGTTAGTCTTGCTTGTGTAATGCGTGGATGATGTTTACCTTTTGGTAAGAGAACATTTCTCTTCAAAACCTGAACTGTGATTGGACATAAACTATATGCGCCAAATTTCATAATTAATCGATGATTTTTCACACTAAACTAGAACTGTCATTTATGTTGATTTTAGGACCTACCTAGAGGTTTTATATAATAGTTGTACATTATTTTGTCATTTTTTGTTTCGTGAATTGTTTGTACTATCACGTTAAAAATATTTTGAGGACTTGACGTTTGTTCAATTTTCGACTTTTTATCCAAGTATAGTTGCTTCGAATAAACATTAAATATATAGAACCGAATTTTGTTTTTCCAATCAATTTGATATTTCCACCTTTCTTTTTTCTGTGAGAAAATGATATTGGCACTGTAAATTTTCAAGAAAAACGTCACCCTAAGGTTTTTGAGGCCTTAGACAAGCTTCCGAGCAAAGTAACAGTTGTATTTGCTTGAAGATTAAAAATAACAACTATCTTTCAGTTCGTATGTGATAGCTTTGAAACGATAAAACGACTATCTTTCAGTTCGTAACTTGTTGTAGCTTTGAAACGACAAAACGTTCCTATCACAGCAAATTCAGAAATTCTTACTTTAAGAAAAAAAAAATTTGTTTTAAGACAAAAACTTCTAGTCCGAATAGTAAGAAAAATACGACTAGGTAAGAATTTATTTTCTTATTTTTATCTTCTTGTTTTAAGAATAAAATATCTAGATTTAAGAATGAAGAATATTATACCTTAAGGGAAGAAATTTTCGCGAGAAGAAATTTTCGCGGAAGAAATTTTCGCTGAATTTAATTTCGCGAATTGGGGCGTAATTCGCGAAATTAAATTCCGCGAAACACACCAAAATTGTTAAATCGCGAAATTAAATTCCGCGAAATTCGATTTTTTTTCTTCTTCTTTTATTTTGTTGTTTTTGACCAGGTGTTACCAAAAAATATGGACACAATTAATTTTTAAGCATTATAACGTGTATTTTTTATCAAATATAAACAAATATAAACAACTCCGTGATGCTTAAAAGTTAATCTAAGTTGATAACTTCTTCTCAATCGCGAAATTAAATTCCGTGAAACTTTTGAAATCGGCTCATTCGCGAAATTAAATTCCGCGAAATTTGCCATTTTGAAACTCTGATTCGCGAAATTAAATTCCGCGAAAATTTCTTCTCGCGAAAATTTCTTCCCTTAAGGTATCTAGATTTAAGAAAACAATGTGTTTATGAAAACTGTTTATGAGAAAATAAAACCAAACAAACAAAAGAAGTACATAGTACTGATAGACTCAAACGTTGTCCTAGAAATTCTTTCCTTTTATAAGCATAATACTGAGCATACTACCCAAGCTGGAATGTTAAAACTTAAAAATTTTAGTGCGAAAAAATCTAAGCAATTTTTTAAGGGAAATTTGTAACTAACCTGTATGCAGCGGGATACAAAATCAAAACAAATGTCACAATGTCAAAACAAAGAAAAGAAGATTGTAACATAGTTCCCTCCAGGGTTGGTTCCCTCCCCCTTTTGAGTTTCCCCCACCAGAAGTTTGCCCCCCCCCTTTTTGAGACTTTTTTTGCTAAATTTTCTGAAATTTTGCTAAAAGGCGTATTATTCTTTAGAAAGTAGTCTATCCCCTTGTAACTTCACCAAAAATACAATATAAAATATTAAAGTATTAAATTTATTGCAAATCAAGGCTTTTTTGACATGAATTCGTGAAAACCTCAACAAATTGCACATTATTTTCTATACTCTCATTCCTAAATTCCAGTCCCCCCTAGGAAAATTTCTTTGCCCCTTTTCAGAATCCCGCCCCTGAAATTTTTTTTACTTTTCCCATCCCTTTTGGAAAATTTTCTGAAAAAAAAATCCCCCCAGCAGAAAGGGGGGAGGAAACTATGTGTAAGGTTATATATACAATGTTTAAGTACTATTTACAGGATAAAAAATGTCAGAGGTCCCTAATAGACGGGTGGTGGGGACATTGAATTGGCTATAATGATTAAAAAAAAAAAGTCTATTTCTTGCCAATTCTGTCCAATTTGAATTGGGTGTAGGCTTTCATGAACCTATCTAATGCGTTTTTGATGTTGGGATTCACCTTAGAATCCCGGAAGATTGTATAGGAAAGCATTGAAAAACCCAATTGTAGTGGTTTCGGATATTCGGCATCGAATAAATAATAATATCCAAACATTGATATTATTCCAAGTTCTAACCGGTTTGACACGTCGGCCGGAATGGTACAAAGTATTCTGCCGTGACTAAAGATTTGAGTGGTATCATATTATAGTACAAGCTTGTTTTTCATTGAAATCCATACCTTTTTCATCAGACGGTGGAAGTATTTTCTTCGTTACTCCATACAATGACAAATTTTCAATTTCTTTTTTTAGACGAACAATGATTTCATCTAACTGTAAATGGCTGCCCAAACGCCTTCCTACTTCATCAATAACCTGTAAAAATAAATAATGTTAACAAGGCTGGGAAAAAAGTACCCTCTCTATAGTCCGTTCACTTTCATTTGGATTCGTTAATAATTTTTATCACAGACGTTTAAGTACACCCTTTTTTATTTATAAGAATAGTGTAATTTAGCTCAGGGTTAACCATTGTTAAGAGATTTCCAAAATCTAAGATGAAATATTCATAACATATAAATGCCGTAGGCCAAACTCATGGACAGAGACATTTAGGTGAGTAGGTTTTCGACGCGTTCTTCTGATAAGTAACTGCTATAAATAACACAAATACAAAGTCAAGAAAAAGCTCATAGCAAATGAAATAACACAAGAAATGGTACAAATCTAAGCCTTGGTACAGAAAAAGGTAGCATAGAATATGTACAAGAAATATAAAAAATATATCACTTACTAAAAACACTGTCACCTCACACCATAACGTACACAAATACAGCTTACGATAAGTGATCCAACATAACACACAAACATTTATAACATACAGAACGGTAGACAAGACTCCCATGAGACTACGACACGTTAACAATACACAAAGGACAAAACATTCCTAAAATAATACATAATTATCATATAATTAATACATCAGGGACATCAAATATGATCACAAACCAATTAAACCTATACATAATACAAGTGCTATGATACAAAGGAAACATAAAACTAATATAACAAAAACTAACTGTCTAACGGCAGTAACACTCCCCACCGTCAAGATATTAATATCTTGACCACAAAACTAGAACATAAAGCCAATTCCAAAGTTCTTTATAAGGTATAAATCCTTCATAGCTACCACGATGATCACTAGAATCATTGTCAATCAGAATCGCTGTCATGAAATCAGCAAACGTTAAGTACGTCCAAAAGCATCTCATAAAAAGTCTGCAATAAGTTAAATTCAGCACGCATTCCAAATAAAAAATATTCCTTACAGTTTTACTTTTCACTTTGTCACGACCTGTAGAAATTATATCGAGAGATGGAGATACAGAAGGAACATTTTTTCCATATGCTTGAATGCAATCTGCTGTAGCCTTGACACAATTAACGAAGTCTTTCTTAATGAAGACACTTGAAAGAGACTTTGTACATTCATCTTCTGAACGATTACATGTTGACTAGTAGGAAATTGGGCAATCTTTACCACTGGGAATAAAACAACGTCCGGAACGATCTCCAATGCACATTGATGACGTATGGGTTTGACTAGTTGAACATCACTGACTTGCACACCTGATACGCGACGAGGTATTGCTCTTTTAAGAATCGCACGAGACAAATTTTGCACAGACTTTGCAACAACTTCGTTGATACGAACAGCAGGGACTACTTCCAATGCATGCGTTTTGACACTTTCAAAGTGAGAAAAATTTTGCGACGCGAAGCCTCTGGGGTGCGGATTCAATGACTTCAATACCCGTTTGACCACTTCACGAGACAAACAAGCTCATGCTCAAACTGTTCTTTAAGGAAAAATTAAAATGCATTTCTATGCTTGGTTGACAAACCTTCAAAGTCACGCAGCAAACCATTGAGTCTCTTTTTCTCGTAATCATACGTAGATCTGTCAATCTCAAGGTCGATACTCTCTCGACTTTTGTTTCCATAAACACGCTTGAGAAATCTGGTTGACTCGAAAATATTATCCAGAAGCTTGTTACGCTCTTCAGCGTATCCTTTGACGAGGTTGATAGCCATCATTTCACTGCCATGATCCATTGTTTGATTCTGTAACAATTAGTTCAAACAAAACATTTATGCAAGTTGCTGTGTTGAATCCCAATGCTCAATCTGCCATTACGATAGGATGTACGCGAGTGTTTTTACTATAAATGCCGTAGGCCAAACTCATGGACAGAGACATTTAGGGAGTGGTTTTCGACGCGTTCTTTGATAAGTAACGGCTATAAAATAAACACAAATACAAAGTCAAGAAAAAGTCATAGCAAATGAAAATAACACAAGAAATGGTTTAAACTAAGCCTTGGACAGAAAAAGNGAAAAAAATCCCCCCAGCAGAAAGGGGGGAGGAAACTATGTGTAAGGTTATATATACAATGTTTAAGTACTATTTACAGGATAAAAAATGTCAGAGGTCCCTAATAGACGGGTGGTGGGGACATTGAATTGGCTATAATGATTAAAAAAAAAAGTCTATTTCTTGCCAATTCTGTCCAATTTGAATTGGGTGTAGGCTTTCATGAACCTATCTAATGCGTTTTTGATGTTGGGATTCACCTTAGAATCCCGGAAGATTGTATAGGAAAGCATTGAAAAACCCAATTGTAGTGGTTTCGGATATTCGGCATCGAATAAATAATAATATCCAAACATTGATATTATTCCAAGTTCTAACCGGTTTGACACGTCGGCCGGAATGGTACAAAGTATTCTGCCGTGACTAAAGATTTGAGTGGTATCATATTATAGTACAAGCTTGTTTTTCATTGAAATCCATACCTTTTTCATCAGACGGTGGAAGTATTTTCTTCGTTACTCCATACAATGACAAATTTTCAATTTCTTTTTTAGACGAACAATGATTTCATCTAACTGTAAATGGCTGCCCAAACGCCTTCCTACTTCATCAATAACCTGTAAAAATAAATAATGTTAACAAGGCTGGGAAAAAAGTACCCTCTCTATAGTCCGTTCACTTTCATTTGGATTCGTTAATAATTTTTATCACAGACGTTTAAGTACACCCTTTTTTATTTATAAGAATAGTGTAATTTAGCTCAGGGTTAACCATTGTTAAGAGATTTCCAAAATCTAAGATGAAATATTCATAACATATAAATGCCGTAGGCCAAACTCATGGACAGAGACATTTAGGTGAGTAGGTTTTCGACGCGTTCTTCTGATAAGTAACTGCTATAAAATAAACACAAATACAAAGTCAAGAAAAAGCTCATAGCAAATGAAATAACACAAGAAATGGTACAAATCTAAGCCTTGGTACAGAAAAAGGTAGCATAGAATATGTACAAGAAATATAAAAAATATATCACTTACTAAAAACACTGTCACCTCACACCATAACGTACACAAATACAGCTTACGATAAGTGATCCAACATTACACACAAACATTTATAACATACAGAACGGTAGACAAGACTCCCATGAGACTTACGACACGTTAACAATACACAAAGGACAAAACATTCCTAATAATAATACATAATTATCATATAATTAATACATCAGGGACATCAAAATATGATCACAAACCAATTATACCTATACATAATACAAGTGCTATGATACAAAGGAAACATAAAACTAATATAACAAAAACTACTGTCTAACGGCAGTAACACTCCCCACCGTCAAGATATTAATATCTTGACCACAAAATTCTAGAACATAAAGCCAATTCCAAAGTTCTTTATAAGGTATAAATCCTTCATAGCTACCACGATGATCACTAGAATCATTGTCAATCAGAATCGCTGTCATGAAATCAGCAAACGTTAAGTACGTCCAAAAGCATCTCATAAAAAGTCTGCAATAAGTTAAATTCAGCACGCATTCCAAATAAAAAATATTCCTTACAGTTTTACTTTTCACTTTGTCACGACCTGTAGAAATTATATCGAGAGATGGAGATACAGAAGGAACATTTTTTCCATATGCTTGAATGCAATCTGCTGTAGCCTTGACACAATTAACGAAGTCTTTCTTAATGAAGACACTTGAAAGAGACTTTGTACATTCAATCTTCTGAACGATTACATGTTGACTAGTAGGAAATTGGGCAATCTTTACCACTGGGAATAAAACAACGTCCGGAACGATCTCCAATGCACATTGATGACGTATGGGTTTGACTAGTTGAACATCACTGACTTGCACACCTGATACGCGACGAGGTATTGCTCTTTTAAGAATCGCACGAGACAAATTTTGCACAGACTTTGCAACAACTTCGTTGATACGAACAGCAGGGACTACTTCCAATGCATGCGTTTTGACACTTTTCAAAGTGAGAAAAATTTTTGCGACGCGAAGCCTCTGGGGTGCGGATTCAATGACTTCAATACCAGTTTTGACCACTTCACGAGACAAACAGAGCTCATGCTCAAACTGTTCTTTAAGGAAAAATTAAAATGCATTTCTATGCTTGGTTGACAAACCTTCAAAGTCACGCAGCAAACCATTGAGTCTCTTTTTCTCGTAATCATACGTAGATCTGTCAATCTCAAGGTCGATACTCTCTCGACTTTTGTTTCCATAAACACGCTTGAGAAATCTGGTTGACTCGAAAATATTATCCAGAAGCTTGTTACGCTCTTCAGCGTATCCTTTGACGAGGTTGATAGCCATCATTTCACTGCCATGATCCATTGTTTGATTCTGTAACAATTAGTTCAAACAAAACATTTATGCAAGTTGCTGTTTGAATCCCAATGCTCAATCTGCCATTACGATAGGATGTACGCGAGTGTTTTTACTATAAATGCCGTAGGCCAAACTCATGGACAGAGACATTTAGGTGAGTAGGTTTTCGACGCGTTCTTCTGATAAGTAACGGCTATAAAATAAACACAAATACAAAGTCAAGAAAAAGCTCATAGCAAATGAAATAACACAAGAAATGGTATAAATCTAAGCCTTGGTACAGAAAAAGGTAGCATAGAATATGTACAAGAAATATCAAAAATATATCACTTACTAAAAACACTGTCACCTCACACCATAACGTACACAAATACAGCTTACGATAAGTGATCCAACATTACACACAAACATTTATAACATACAGAACGGTAGACAAGACTCCCATGAGACTTACGACACGTTAACAATACACAAAGGTCAAAACATTCCTAATAATAATACATAATTATCATATAATTAATACATCAGGGACATCAAAATATGATCACAAACCAATTATACATAATACAAGTGCTATGATACAAAGGAAACATAAAACTAATATAACAAAAACTACTGTCTAACGGCAGTAACATAACACGTATTCTTATTCTCCCAGGCTTCACCTTTATGCAAACATGAAATAATGACCCTTTTGACTTTATCTATACCTTAAAGTTTCAATTAGGTGGAACAAAAACCCAGATATTTTTGTTACCAGTTTCTAACTCCAATAAAAACAAAAGATGATCATGGATTTTTATGTGGGGGATATGTAGCACACTTCAATTGGACGACATTTATCCAAAGGACTGACTTACGTGCATATAGTCACCAAAACATTGATATCTTGACAATATCAGGTCTCTTTGTTCTTTGTTTGGTTTCTTTTTCATGTTGATTTGGGAGATCCAAATTTTGTCTGGTTTGAAATTCCTGGTCTAATAGATCTTTAATTGTATTGTAATTTGGTTGGGGTTTTGACGATTGTTGAACAATATTGGCGTACAATTTTTGCTGCATTGCTAATAAGGAAGATAAAATAATCCTGATATTCCAACGCCCTATTAGTAGAGGCCACTATGTCGCGAAAAAGCTTCCCGTGTGCAGTAGCTTGTGCAAAGGGATTTTATGATTGATTATTGTTCCTTGAATGTAGAGCCATCAGTTCGTAAGCTCTAGTTTCTTGTAAAACATCAGATTTTTCTTTATTTTTGGTTTTTGTAGACTTTTATAGATTTTTTCTTTATATTACAGTCTCATGATCTGGGACAAAACCATGTGCAGAATTAGATGAAGATGAGGTTGATGGTGTCTCATTGCACTGTCTTTATTTGGAAGGGACTCATATACCATCACTTTGAGTTTTTTTGAACTTGGTTCAATCTTGTTCCGACCTTCTGCATTTGGGTCTAGATTTGAGTTTTTGGCAGAGTCGGGAAAACCAAGGACCCAATTCATTGTCCTCCACGAACCTGGTCAACCCTGAACCCTTTTGAGCCGTTAACATAAAAGTTTTTGCCTTGCCAGTTCCGATATTTGCGTCTAAAGGGCTAGATATGCAGCTTTAAGCTTTCTTTGACTTTTTAAATTTCGTGCTGATGAATCATAGTTCGGACCCCCCCCCCTGATCCTAGGGGATCTCCTGATCAGAGATTTCCACTAAAAAGGGGGGGGGGTATCAAGGAGGGGGATCGTTTAAGAAGGGGGGGCTTACATATATTGTAGATTATTTTCCAACACTGTTATGAAATTTGGTCTACATGAAAGGAATTTATTTTCACTAAAAAGTGGTATTATATTTGCCAGACTTCATTTTTCTTTACTGTTTCCCTTCCCTTTTTACCATAAAAAAATCAGCCCGAAACCCTTGGGGGATAGGTATTTTTAAAGGTTGGGGATGCCAAGAAGGGGTGGGTATCATTTAAGAAGGGGGGGGGTCGGACCCCTTTCCGCACTATGCGAATAGGATCTAGCATTTTAATTGTTTTCGGAGCGCGAGATAAAAAAAGTAGGCGGCAAACACTATTTCGCTACTCTCAAACCAGGGAAGTTGCTTGTTGTCACGTGATTTCTTTGGTAGGATTCGTACCAAAACTTGCTTTACTTTTCGATGAAGGCCGCGGATCTAGCCCTTCGCCCTTCATTGGTTTGTTCAACAGTGAACATAAATGTGGTATCATTGACAGCACATCGTCCTTCAAGCATTTTAATCACTTGCTGAAAAACTTCTTTGTTTCTCTTATTCGAGGAGATGGTTGTAAATAAGTTTTTTTTTTTTTTCATTTTTCTAGTGTGTCGAGAATTATGTCGGTCATGTCTGTTACAATAGACTGGGGCTAAATAGTTGAATAAGGGAAAGTCTAATTGTTTTCATTAGTATCTTTAAAATCTATAAAATGATTAAAAACGTTAAACAATATAACATATTTCTAAACATTACGGATGCGCAGGACAGCAGGACATATTTATTCCAATCCCCCGCTTATAAAGTTTTGAATTTTTTTCCAACCCCTCCCCCCCCCCGCTTATTCCAACCCCCTGGCTATTAAGTACCCGAGAGTAGGATAGCAGTCTTAAGTCCCGGTGGGGTGTATGGTTTTTTAGAACTAGGAAATGTACGTTGATTTATGTGGGTGCTATTTGGTGGTAATGTCAATCCAAAAGTGGGTGAATCACGCTGTTGGTCGTGCTCATTTTGCTCAGTTTCATCATTGCTAATTTCGATGATATTTTTTGCCGAATCATGTTTGTGCTTTGTTGTTGTTTATGTTTCTGTGTATTGATTGCACGAATTTCCTCTCCTGTGACGGAAATTATTTGTTGAGGATTTTTGACGGAGGAGGGTGTTGGATTATTATTATTAATGTTGTCATTTATGTTGCTAAATTTGCTGTGTTTTTTTCATAGTTTCAACGTCTGATCGTAGCATCTTAAACTCACGGATTAGTGTAGATAGGTTGGCTTGTGTTATCGGTTCGGTAGTAGTTTGAATAGGGTTGGGATTGAAGTGGTTGAATAAACGGTTTTGTAGTTCAATCTTCTTACAGGTTGTTTGCAGGTTTTGCGATCGTAGTTTCTGACGAAGATTGTCGGTTGATAATTTATACCCCAATCTTTCCTTGAACGTTCCTGGTCTGAGTTTTTTGTCGAGTTTTTCTTTGTACAAGGTATGGTATTATTTCTTTTTGATAGTATGAAAATTTTTGTAGCTGCTGAAAAATAAACACCCGAACTTCGCGAAGGATCGAATGAGAATGAAGACCACGAGGAAAGATACTGGGTCTAGTAGAGACAAGGGGGCGGAGAGCAGGGGCGTATTCCTTGTCTACCGCCACTAAACGAAATTTCACGCCCCGGACCCTAAACTGAGAGATGCGCGCATCCTAGGCAAAACTAAAATTTTCACGCCATTACCTGTCCTACTTTTGCTTTGGCTCACTCTGAACATCCTTTCACATCCCTGGATTTATCCCCGTTCTCAATATTATCCAACTTTATAAAGGATATCCTTTTAAGCATTGAGTTTCAAGCCCGAAGGGCTAGAGCTGAAACTTTAACCCTTTAACCTAGGCAAGAGAAATTGAAGCCACTTATTTCCCATCCAAAACGCGCATAGAACGCGTCATGAGGACGGATTGTATCTAGCGGTTCATTTGTTTTGGAGAACTACATTTTCTAAAATCTAGCGATAGATTTTAGTTTCAATCTGGCGTTGGTGTAAAAACTACGCGTGGGCGTTCTGGATGGGAAATAAGTGGTCTCATTACCCATCCAGGAGTCTCGCCTTTAGCTCTTCGGGCTTGAAACTCAATTCTTTTAAGTACAATAGCCTCTAAAAATCAAAGTCAAATTTCAGTAGCGTCCAATAATTTCACCCCTTCTCCCCCTAGTAACAGCGGATCTGGCTTATAGTCCATGGTGTTGAATATAGGTTAGTGGTTAGATCCCCTGAAAAAATCGTCCAACCCTACTTCATGAATATAAAAATGACTTGTCATTTGTATCAAGAGAGCTTGGTAACGTGATTGATAAGTGAATGAATAACTTTATATTGAGATTATTAATATTAATGATAAATTCATATCAGTCTCATGAGTAATCAGAATATATGTTTTTTTTTCTGGGAAAGCCCAATAATACAGTTTAGGGATACTGAATTCATTACAATATATGATATGCACCACTGCAACGACTTCACGAAATTATGCAACTTTTCTGTTTTTTTCTTCACCCAATACGTCACTTTTGCTATTGTTTAAGTGACGTATTTGGATGGAAGTTCTCAGAAGACTCTCCAGTGGTGCAAATCACGAATAACGTCATTTAAGATAAAAAGCAACAAATATTACAGTGTGTGCAAACTGTCCGATATATAAATATAACACTCAAAACATTGATCTATTTTTCTAGTAAAAGTTGACGAACAGCATGTCTATATTATTCTTTACAAACGTTTCTAACAACATTTTGTTTAGACAGGCCTAATAAGAACGGTTAACTTTCGAAAGCTCTCGTTTTCTCCTCTTAGAAGGCGTACGACGATTCCTTCATTCTTTGGGATATTTTGTGTACCGGAATATGGGCCATGAAGCATAGTTGACCCACACGATCTAAACCACCATCCCGCTTTCCACTTGGCTGCACACCCGGCGTCATTGTCGTTGTCAGCAGTCGAAAATCTGTTTCCGTTCAAATCTCTCCATGCATTTGCAAGGTCTGTGGATCCAAAATTATAAGTACCTGACTTCAGCTTATATTTGTTCGCTTCATTCTGGATAGAGAAGCCATTTAATCCGACTGCATACTTCGTTCCATCGAAAGCATAAAGTTGAAGATAAATCATCATTTCACGGTCTTTTGTTAAGAGATGGATGTTTTCATTACCCAAATAAAATTCACCACTCAGATCTCCGAAACCGTCTTTGTATTCTTGCCACAGCCGAGTGAAATTGACCGAACCATCATGCCGTTTCTCTATCATTGTCCATGAAGCTGAACTGTAAAGACCACAATATACTTTGAACTTATTTCTGTTGTAGAAAATCCAGTAAATACCTGACTGCGTGTATCCTCTAGCTCTCCAATCTGCACAGCCAATGTTTTCATGGACAGCTTGAGCCAGCATTTCTCCGGTTTGTGAAACCAAATAATTTGACACGTCAGAGATGACATTGAAAAGCCTGCAAAGCCATGTTGTTGTGGTCATTTGTTTATGTTGTACATATTCACAATGAGTGAAGTTTTTGACGCATTTATCGAAGCAATGATCTTTTGAAGCTACTTCTCCATCAAACCATGGTCGAGGTCCATCAATAGCAGTGTTCGAATGAATATGTTTGAACGGTAGAAATGGCATAAATTGCCCAAATGAGAAATTAACACAAAAAAGGAGGCCAAACCAAAGTATAGAAGCATCCATCTTTATGCCTTTAGAAATTAGAAATTTTTGATACTAAAATTAATTTCTGATTGGGATTTTTTTTCCTTTTTTTTACAATTTTCATTTAATTTTGCTGTCATGGTAAATCTTACTAAATAATGAATTAAAGTCATTTACAAGTTCAATACTACTTCAAGCATGAATCTATTTGAATTTATTGATCATGAAGGTTTTTCTATACTTTGATTGATGGGGTTTGGGTGTTGTTTTAACAAAACAAAACAGGGGGTGGGGTAGATGAACTTTTCATTTACGCCCTGGAAAAAGTTTCAGGTTTTTGGAAACTCTTGGAAATTTATCTTCTGGTAGTACTACTCCTTTAAATATTAATAAAATAAATCTAAATCAAACTCTTTCAAAAATTTATTAACTTCCCTGACCCCCGGAAATTCTTCTCTGAATATCTCCTTTAAATGGATGCTCTTAGATCGGATGGCCAAAAGTTACCTTCATTTTTTTATTTTATTTTTTTATCCACGGATCGCTGATAGTCACCTTTCCGGGGGTTTTGTTGTTTGGAATTGATTAACTAACAGTTAGGTAGGGTCAGGGTTGCTAGTAACGGCTTGTCACTGTGCCGGGTGCATGCTCGGCGCCTTGGGCCCCGCAGGGTTGCTAGTAACGGCTCGAATTTCAGTCAGGTTTAAAAAAGGGGTACTTTTACCCATATTATAATAATATTACCCCCGTCTTTTGCCAGTTCGGTATAATATTTTATGAATTGCGTGATTTTGCTGTGCGGCGATGGCTCAACGGATAGAGCGTTGGCTTCCGAATCTGAAGGTCTTTCTTTGGTGGTGGTTCGAATCCCACTCGGTGCGAAAATTAGACTGGTCGAAATCGATGGACAAATGATTGACAGGTATGAAAACTCAGTCAGAAATGAGAAACTAAGTCTCAGAAACTCAGACAGTCAGAAAAGAGAAAAAATAGGATAAGAGATAGGAAAGAAAAAAAGGTGACGATTGACCATCCGATATAACATTTTCCTTTGAATGTCCAATCACTCCATGTGCTGTATGAATATAAAATGGGATTGTAAAACATCTTCTCTGTCGTTACATTGACAACGTTGCTTCATTTAAAGGGGCATAAAAGTAGTGACGAAATTTGTAAACAAACCGTTTGCAGCGGGATACAAAATCAAAACAAATGTCACATGTCAAAATTAAAAAAATGATTGTTTCAATTAGCGTTTTACAAGTTTGTTTTGGACACGTGATTTTAATTGTTCTCTTTAAAGACACGTGGTTCGTGCAATGTTTACATTTTACTACTTTTATGCCCCTTTAAAAGCTATTCATACTAAAATACTAAAAACATACAGAAGTTAAAAATTTCTCATTTGAAAAAAATTTCCTATCGATTATTTTGGCATCCAGTCAAAATGTCTTTCTGTTACTCGATTCATGAAGTAGCATTGTTCTTAAGTATCACCTTGTGCAAAAAATGATTTTTGGACCTACCTGGAGGTCCTATAAATTAACCTTTGTCCGTTCGTCCGTCCGTCCTTTATCAGCTTATCTGGAGATTTGCTCATTAGTTTTTTCTGATTTTTGGCACAAAGGTGCAAAGTAGTAATGCCCAAAATGTGACGGAGCCCGATTTTCGAAAAAGATTTTGCCGAAAAAACCGGTTTTTTGGCATTTTCTCGAGATTTTATCATTAGTATTTTCCGATCTTTATGCACATTGATGCGTATTAGCAATGCTCAAAATGTGGCCGAGTCGGATTTCTGAGAAAATTTTTTTTCGGCTAAATATGCCGGAAATCGCCGTTTTGGATTTTTCGTTTCATGATCTTTTCTATTATATCGCTTGAAACTACAGTCGACTTTTCATAACTCAAACCTCCTCAACTCGATTATCTCCATAAACTCTTGAGGTGATCGTTAGGCTATGCTGTCTCTCTATAGCTCGAATTTCCGTAACTCGAACGATTACTGATTATCCCCTTGCCGTTCCAGCACTCGACTATACCTTATCGGGGAAAACTTCGTCGGGGAAAATCTTCGTCGGGTGTACCCGTCACTTGCTGGTAGTTGGTAAACGCATTAAAGCCAGGGAAAATTTTCGTCGGGGAAAAATATACCTCACTTAGACAAAATTTCGTCACTTTTCCCCGACGAAGTTTTCCACGATAAGGTATTACACTTCCCTACTTGCTCTAACTTTAATGATCAGGTATGTCCAATCAGCGTTCAGGCTTGTTTTATTGCAAAAGCAGCATTTTTTAGAAAAATGTTCACGAGACGAAAAAATTTGTCTTGAAAAGACAAAACAGGGTGGTCTCTGTGTCAAAATATCCCATGGGTATTAAAATATCTCTTCTCTAAAATGGGGTGGTGGGCGAAAAATTCTCGGACATCCTTTTCTTTTAGTATACGTATGTTTGGGATTTTTTTTACCGACCTCCCTCTGTTAAAGCTTTTTTTACCGTCGAAATAACGAATTGGATAAAAACTATTTGAGGCCAGTAAGATGCAATAAGAACAATAAAATATAACAATGAAAAATGAAAGTTCACCGAGCTTCTCTTAATTTATATTTTAACATTTTTTTTAAATTTACAAAGGATATCTTAGGTATATTTGTTAAATAATCTAATACTTATTAAAAGACTCGAATCTTGATTTCCTTTTTCATTATTTTTACAAAGAATTATATCGGTATTTTCTTTATGTTAGAGTCGAGATCTTGTATTTTTTAAAGCATTCTAATAGATAAAGCCTCGTGGTTGTGTAATAGATAAAGCCTTGTGTTATATTATATGTAAAGGAAATAAAAATTTCTGTTCAACTGTATTCACTCAGGAGATTTGGGTGGCAGAGAAGGTATACGGGACTCGTCAGCACTGCACTGGCTGGCTAGATCGATTTAGCAAGCATCTCTAGACCACAAATTCACTTGTGGTTCAAACTGAGAGAAATAGTGGACAGAAGGGAAATTCCCTACGGAATTCTTTATTGACTCCTTTGACTCCTTTATATACAGTAATTACAAAATTTAGACATGGGATGGTACGATGAGAGGAGTGGACTATGATTTTAGTAATATCAAATTTATTTAATTTATTGTTTCAATTAGCGTTTTACAAGTTTGTTTTGGACACGTGATTTTAATTGTTCTCTTTAAAGACACGTGGTTCGTGCAATGTTTACATTTTACTACTTTTATGCCCCTTTAAAAGCTATTCATACTAAAATACTAAAAACATACAGAAGTTAAAAATTTCTCATTTGAAAAAAATTTCCTATCGATTATTTTGGCATCCAGTCAAAATGTCTTTCTGTTACTCGATTCATGAAGTAGCATTGTTCTTAAGTATCACCTTGTGCAAAAAATGATTTTTGGACCTACCTGGAGGTCCTATAAATTAACCTTTGTCCGTTCGTCCGTCCGTCCTTTATCAGCTTATCTGGAGATTTGCTCATTAGTTTTTTCTGATTTTTGGCACAAAGGTGCAAAGTAGTAATGCCCAAAATGTGACGGAGCCCGATTTTCGAAAAAGATTTTGCCGAAAAAACCGGTTTTTTGACATTTTCTCGAGATTTTATCATTAGTATTTTCCGATCTTTATGCACATTGATGCGTATTAGCAATGCTCAAAATGTGGCCGAGTCGGATTTCTGAGAAAAATTTTTTTCGGCTAAATATGCCGGAAATCGCCGTTTTGGATTTTTCGTTTCATGATCTTTTCTATTATATCGCTTGAAACTACAGTCGACTTTTCATAACTCAAACCTCCTCAACTCGATTATCTCTCCATAAACTCTTGAGGTGATCGTTAGGCTATGCTGTCTCTCTATAGCTCGAATTTCCGTAACTCGAACGATTACTGATTATCCCCTTGCCGTTCCAGCACTCGACTATACCTTATCGGGGAAAACTTCGTCGGGGAAAATCTTCGTCGGGTGTACCCGTCACTTGCTGGTAGTTGGTAAACGCATTAAAGCCAGGGAAAAATTTTCGTCGGGGAAAAATATACCTCACTTAGAGACAAAATTTCGTTTCGTCACTTTTCCCCGACGAAGTTTTCCACGATAAGGTATTACACTTCCCTACTTGCTCTAACTTTAATGATCAGGTATGTCCAATCAGTGTTCAGGCTTGTTTTATTGCAAAAGCAGCATTTTTTTTAGAAAATGTTCACGAGACGAAAAAATTTGTCTTGAAAAGACAAAACAGGGTGGTCTCTGTGTCAAAATATCCCATGGGTATTAAAATATCTCTTCTCTAAAATGGGGTGGTGGGCGAAAAAAATTCTCGGACATCCTTTTCTTTTAGTTATATACGTATGTTTGGGATTTTTTTTACCGACCTCCCTCTGTTAAAGCTTTTTTTACCGTCGAAATAACGAATTGGATAAAAACTATTTGAGGCCAGTAAGATGCAATAAGAACAATAAAATATAACAATGAAAAATGAAAGTTCACCGAGCTTCTCTTAATTTATATTTACAAAGGATATCTTAGGTATATTTGTTAAATAATCTAATACTTATAAGACTCGAATCTTGATTTCCTTTTTCATTATTTTTACAAAGAATTATATCGGTATTTTCTTTATGTTAGAGTCGAGATCTTGTATTTTTTAAAGCATTGTAATAGATAAAGCCACGCGGTTGTGTTATAGATAAAGCCTTGTGTTATATTATATATGTGAAGAAAATAAAAATTTCTGTTCAACTGAATTCACTCAGGAGATTTGGGTGGCAGAGAAGGTATACGGGACTCATCAGCACTGCATCCTGGCAGATCGATTTAGCCAGCTTCTCTAAACCACAAAATCACTTGTGGTTCAAACTGAGAGAAATAGTGGACAGAAGGGAAATTCCCTACGGAATTCTTTGTTGACTCCTTTGACTCTTTTATATACAATAATTACAAAATTTAGACATGTCATGGTATGACGAGGGGAGTTAACTATGATTTTAGTAATATCAAATTTATAGAATATGATATTTTGTTAGTTTTGATTAAGGATCGGGTCAGTTTGTATTAATTTCTACCAGGAAGCCTGCTCATTTAATGGAAAAACCCATAAAGAAAAACCCATAGTAAAGTGATGGCGAGATCATTTTGCTGATAACCAAAAGGAAGTTAAAGATTTCGGTACTTTTCCAGTTAGATTTAACTACGCCTTTTTCTATTGGAATGTCCAGAATTTATAAAACCTTCGGGTATTCATTAATTGAGTTTTGAGCCTAAAAAATCGTATAAAGAACGAAACATCTAAAACACCCACTTCTCACAGACCCACTGGGAACCCTTCCTACTGAAAAATTGGCCAAAATATCGTCCGCCATTGAAGTACGCCCAAGTGATTGAGCATTTTTTGTATGATGTATGACCCTCCCCCATTCAGTGCTATTTTCATACTACAACCATCCCTATACCTTCTGTGAAACAATAAAGTGAAACAAGCACTCATGGACTTTTTTATATTTTTAGTGACAAAAATAACAGAAAAAAGCAATGATTTCAAGTTTTCTTCATCTTTGAGGAATCATAACGGAGGAATATTACTCCAAAATCGTTTCGCGCTGTGCGGACAGTAAAAAGATATTATTGATGTGTAACTGGTTGGAGATAATGTCATCAACCTCACAAACTAGATTGGAGAGACAGCAGAAGATAGGAGGTAGAGATGACTAAATCATTATGGCATCAACAGCATTTTATAATGTCCAAAAGCTTACAGTATAACCCTTGGTACAAAGATGATGTATTTATGCGATGTTTCCAATGAGGACAGACAACTCAAGTCCAAACCTTGGCAAACATTGCTTTAACATCCAGGATTTCCATTTTAAATGAACGCTGTAACGACGTGTTCCAGCCGGGGGTCCATTTACGTTAGTGAAGTATGGCCGATGGCGAAATAGTGAGTATTCTAGACGAAGATCAAGTTGTTGTTGGGAAATTTTTATAAAAATGTTTTATGATTCTTATAGCGCATTTTGTACCTTGATTGAAACCTTTGTTTATCTCTGTGTGACTACGTGTTTTTTCTACAAGTGTCTGCCCCATGGTCAGGCTTGTGTATGCTTTCACAAGTTCTCAAAGCATCCAGGCATAGCTTATGCTTATTATATGCTTATGAATCATGCTTATGATTCACCCCGAGCTAAGTTTTTGGTGAAATTTCAGAAATTTTGTAAAAAAAATTTCAGATTTTGGGAGCGGTAGCTAGCCGTGGATTGTCATTTGTACTTGACCTCTACCAAACCTTTTTAAACAGATAAAAAATTCAACTTGAAAAATATTTCAGGCTGACATATGCTTAGGAATTCTGCAAATATTCAGCCTTCATATGCTTATAAGCGTTATGCTTATAAAAAAACATGTATTTCATAAAATTACAATGGAGTTTCTTTAACTCGAACAAGTTTTCCACGTTTTGATTTTGTATCCAAAAATTTTTAAGCCTTCGGGTGTTCTTAAACTTTTTGAGTTATAAGCCTAAAAATGTTCTTAACATGTTCTTAATTTCACCATTTTATGAGTATTTTGGTCCATTTTCCTAAGAAATTGGGTCTTTTAGAGTCCGCAAAGCCTTAACATGCCTCTTAACTTAACTTGTTCTTAAGATTTTGGCTATCGATGCCTTATGTTGTTATATAGTTTGTTTTATAAAAAGAACTTGTATGGTCCCTTCAGTTAACAATGCCTTAAACCTTACTATATAACTTGAAATGTCCTTAACACTATCAAATTTGCGTTCCCCGTGCGTGTTCGAGTTATGGAGACGCCACTGTTTCATTCTTTTGACTGATTTTACAATTTTGTTCCTATAAAAAAAGTTTAAATCCCCCTTTAAAGTATCTTAAGAGAATTTCCTCATTTAAAATCTTTCACAAAATTTTATGATATTTGTTTAATGTTTTGACTGTTTGTTAGCTCTATTGTTTTAAGATACATTCATATCATCTCTTTAGCACTTTGATTAAAAATAAATATTATGAAGGAACTTGTTACTCAGACCCCTTTGTTTATCATCTTCAAGTACACGTGAAAGGGTCTGGAAACTAAATTGTTAATTGTTGCGACTCTATAAATGTTCCTAGAAACAAGTCTGTTTCAGTCTTGTTTGCTTTGTAGATATTTCTATTAGATGAATATCCACTTTGCTTTTGCTAGGTGCTAATGGAATGCTGAATCCCTGGACAAGAATGCTTGCAAGTTGCTATGGGAAAAAAAGGTAAAAAATAATTAGAAGTTGACAAAAATATGCTAACTGAGGGATAAGTATATTTTTTTGTCAAATTTAAAGAATTTAAAGATTTAATTGGAACTGAAACGAGGAAGAAGAAATTAAAAAAAAAAGTTAATAAACGTGGTTCGAGATTTATTTCACAGTAAGTTTTTTAGGTCATATTATGGTCATTTTTATATGGGTTAAAATCACTTTCTATGTAGAGCTTCTATAATTTTATCAAACAAAATATAATCTAGTTCGTGAACCCTGAGGTTTTAAAGGTGACACTTAAGAAGACTTTCAGATTTTGAAAATACATTTCCATAACCTAGGGAGTCGATAAGTTTTTCCTGTGTATGTTATAAATGCTTTCAAACAACTGCCTTTGCTGACAGGCTCTCTTGACAATTTTTAGCCATTCGTCAGTTATCCCTTGCTAGACTAGAGAACCAGACTACAAGAACCAAACCTATGTCTTAGCCAAACTTTCTAGATGTCACCTTGTCTTCGGTAAAGGTCATGTCAGGATCAAAATTAATCATGGGCAATCAGAACTGCTTCCCGTTGGTTAGACCTGGTTAGACGCAAAAGCATTACACTCCTGTGTCACAGACCCACTGGGACCACAGCCCCACTGCACTGGAAAATTTGGCAAAAGTTTGGTCCCCGGTGAAAAATTACCCTGGAATTTCAGCCCCACTGGGAAATTGACTTTGATTTCATCCCCACTCGAAAATCATTATCTAAAAATTGCACTCCAAAACCATCGTTACTGGATTTTTTAACCTTGGAATAAAAAATGTCTATCCCCATTGAGATTTCAATAGGGATTTTTATCCCCACTGAAGAAAAAAGTTCCACTGGGGCTGTGAGACAGGGGTGTAAAAATATAGACCCAATATAGACCAACAGAAAGTCGTTATCAGAGTGCAGTGGTCCTAATTACCCACGATGCCTTTCGACTGGCATTAGCCATATCAATCCGCCATGTTGAAAAAAGGTTTTCTGTAGTATTTGCGATATTCAATTTCCTATTGGGATTCTCAAGGAGAAAGACTCTCGATGCATGCTGTGAATTTGTTTTCTATGCGACAACATAAACAGACTCATCAAAAATTAATGGTTTTATTTTTTTTTGCGAATACGCCGTGATGAAAGTTAGGAAGACAAGAAATAATTTAAGAAAAAAAAATCAAAGTAAATTTTTTACAAGAAATTCAAACTACACTATAAGTAATTCGAATAGAAAAATACTTCTCTTTTTTTACCGATATACCTTTAAAATGCGCCTTTACATCGACGTCTCTCCTTCGTATTGGACCTTTTTTCTACGTTCCCCTATGGGATGAGATGGAAGAATTTCTACCTTATTATGTTAGAATAGTGTGTTTTCTAATAATAAAATTAGAGCAGATTTTAATCAAGCAAATTTTTACGTAGGTTTTGAATTCTCTGAATATCAGACGGATTTCGCCCTCCTAAAAAAGAAAAGTAAAAAAATAGAGTTAAAAACAGAAGGGAAATTGTTGAACCTTTTTTTATTGTGTCGCTAGGAAGTACCTTAAAATGACAATTCCTATTTCTTGAAAATTTGGGACTGAGAATATTCTTGACTTTAGTCGTGACATCAATCTTGTTAATGGTTGATATGAAATTTGTAAAATATAAAATTGAAATAATGTGGAACTTTCGCCGCAATGGTAATTGGTCGGGTAATAGATCTGGTTTTAATTCTATTGGCTTATTGAAAGCTGACCTCCCTGGTGTCCTTTACCAGTTCAATATTATTCTACCATAATATGTCTCAAATCATAAGTTCGAAGCAGCACTAGAAGTTTTGCCAGTATCTGTAGGAAATCTCGAAATATTGTACATCTTTAAAATCTATTTGTTTTTTAGGATAAACCGTAATATTTCAAAATTTGCCTTTGAAAGAGCTAAAATATTTCACTCAGAACCATTTTAAAAATTACTGAGTGAATAGTAATCAAACAATAGATCTTCTTGGAGTTTTTGAGTTTTCTAAAAAAGCGAGGCATTGTGAGATTGTTTTGGGAGTATTACAATAGAATTCTCTCGAGGAATTCCTAAGAGATTTCCATTATAATACTCTCACAATGCATCGCTTTTTTAGAAAAATCAAAACTCCGATAAGATCTATTAATCTATTTTTTTAGACTCCATAGTGCTCACTTGCAAATCACTTGGATAGCCACTAAACAATGACAACACAATGAAAGGCCATACCATCTTAATCACTGAAAAACGCTTCAAGCCGGAAAAAATCACCTTATATGAGGGAGAGGTAAAACTAATTTTCATGTACGAAATAATAAATTGCTTGGTTTATTTCACCTTTCTTTATCATTTGGGGCAAAACTTTACTTTATGACTTTTTTTTCATATTCATGATATGCAAAAAGTGCAGACTCTCTCAAACACTTATATCTATGATGACGTTAAAGTATCTTTGCAATTATACTTTAAAACGATGCTCGCAATAGTTTATGTAAAGCACGTTAACGGGAGTCGTCCGCCTAAATAGTTAACAAATCTTTTTGAAAATTCAACATTTCCTTATCAAGGCGATCACTTTCCAGCTAGAAGATGTGACGTCAGAGATTGGACACCATGAAGTGTATCAGGTATTTGTGAAATTTGTGGAATCACAATTTCTATTTCTGAAATCAAATGAATCTTCGGAGTAGCCCTTTATCAAAACTACAAGTGGATTTGGTTTTAGGGTCAAAATGAACTCAAAGGATTGTGTTTGCAGGGTTCTCTAGCTGACCCTTCTACGCGAAAGAAATATATTGATTAAGATAATAAGTAAAGTTATTTTCGTTTGAGTTTACAAATTAGAAAAAATACTTTAGAACTTACTTCATACATTTTGACGTTATGTGACCCCTAGTAAGCTTGAACTTCTTGGACTCATTTTCTGTACTATTAATCATTTTTGAATCGTGGAAACTAAACTTCATTATCACTTTCTTACTAACGTATCAACCTTTCTACTGAAAACCAAATGTTATTTCTTCTATTACAGGTCTATCGTGATCGTGATTCGTGTTTACGTGTAGACGGGGGTTTCGCTAGTGAACAGCCCATCGTATCAAAAGGCACTTGGAGCCAAGAATTGAACTTGGCAAGGAAATACCTTTTCAAGTGGTAAGCAGTACTTTTTGATTACTTCCAAAGAAGGGAGAGTCCGTTCTAATAAGCCTTTTCATAAATTATTTCTAGTGCAACAACTTCCCATAGTTTCTAGAGGGGTCAAGACCCCCCCCTTAGGTAAGAAGACCCCCCCCCTTAAGTGCTAACCCCCCCTTAAGTGCTAACCCCCCCTTAGGAAATTCATTTAAAATTTCACACCCACCCTTAGAAAATCAGTATAAATGGAACGATTGTACAAGAGTCATAATTCAAGGAAGATCCCCCTTATCTAAAAAGACCCCCTCTTAGGTAAGAAGACCCCCCCTTTAACTGGCAACCTCCCTTAGGAAAGTCATACTTTTAACACCCGCCTTGCTTTTGGTTCATCAAAACCCAAGACCCCCCTAAATGTAGGGGGGGGTAGAAACTATGCTTCCTCATTTTAAAAAGATTACCGAGGTAATTAAATCCCTTGAGACTGCAAGCTCACATTTACAATAGAGTAAACTTCTTATGAACTCCTCTGTAGACTAGAGTCTACTTTTGGCTGAACTTTGCTTTTTGATAATTTTTTATGACGCTGAGTCCAGTGAAGTAGACTAGGAGTGTTTGGCGAGGTCACCATTTTGAGAGAAAATGCTAAAAATCCAAATAACAATAACAACTAAAATCTGGCGGACTGTTTTACAGTCCGCCTATGCAAAAGCATATTACCATATACTACCGGGCCACTTAATTGTGCCATCCAGTCTATAAAAAAGTTTTAAGTGGACCCCGGGCTAACTCCTCTTTGAATCACCCAATATATTGAAATGAGGTAAATGTTGTTTATGACGTAATTTATGAAAAGGTCTAGTGTTTGAGCATCTCTCTCCCACTCCTTTCCCACCAATAGTTTTCCGAGCTTGTGACTTTGAAGCCACATTTTTCCAGGCTAGTTTACAATGTTCATCAGAATTTAAGACTAGAAAATCTGAAAAATCTTTACTTTGATTTTGTTTAATTTCTTGAATTATTTCTTCTTAACTTTAATACCTTCTTTAGGGATTAGGTTGCACTAAGTGACAGTGGGTCAAATTCTTCCGAAATCACATATCACCTTTTTTTATTAGTTTGGCTTTTTTTGTACATGTTTTCAGCCCCCTATCCTATGAAGGGGACCTAGGCCAAACCTTGTTAGACGTTAAAATTTAGCAAATCATTAAGGTAACCTGCTTTACCTTGCTGTACCGATAAGGAGGCGGTTTATTTCCTTTGCGTTCTCGTATAATTTTATCCTTCAAACGGACTCTTTGATGACTTTGCTATTATATCTTCATTTCTAGTGGCGATCTGCCGTTACTTGAAGTGGTAGTCAACCGTAAACCTGTTCACGTTGTCAAGGTAACGGATGGGGGTTTCAATGGAGCTGTGGTGCGATTGTTCAAAGGGGATACTGTTCGTTGGACGTGGAAAAATTGCGAAGAAAAACACAATATTATCGAACGCAGGTACTGTTTTTCTATTATCCCGCATCAGTAAGATTCTCGGGATTTCATTGGTCAAAAGACATCACGTGGAGGTGCGATATAAACCGTATCTGTCTTCCTCACGTTCGATTAAGAAAAAAAGAGAAGACATTGCATAAGCCTCGCCATCAATATGGTTTTTACTCACCCTGTATATCCCGTATCTCGCCTCGAGTAGACCGTGAAACTAATAGTGCATGATCTAGGTATGAACCTAGTCGTATAGGTGAAATCAGAAAGATTTGACCCTAATATTACGCCTAGTGGGTAAAAGGAAGACTTTATTTAGAATCTGCCTAGTTGTTAACCAATATATAACACATAGTGTGCAAGGGGTTCAAGGTCGCACCTAAAAATTCAGGTCCCACCACTTGAGAAACTTCCACCTCATAGTTGACTCATGTCAAGTCCCGCCTATAATAGGGGATTGAGTACAATGAAATTTTTATTTAAAGAATTGTTAACATTTGTATCTTCAAAATAACACCCTCTTCTCACAGACCCACTGGGGGTCAAAATATCGTCCCCGGGGACAAATTATCCTCCAATTTTTGTCCCCACTGAAAGAAAGTGATCGAATAAACCAATCCTCACTGCAAAATAATTTACTATTTTTCCCATCCCTACTGACTTTTCTGACTTGAAAAAACAAAAAAATTCTCGGACATAAAAGATATGGGGATATCAATCCCCATCAACTTTTAGTCTGTTATCCTACCGGGTCTGTGAGAAGGGGGTGTAAGATCCTCCTTCAAGTGAGTTTTATCATGGTTTTAGCCCGATTGAAAGTCCTGGTGAAAATCTATTTAAACGTATGACTCTAACTTCAGATATTGCTTAGAACATGGAGGTTATCAAGATTATGATTCAAGACAAGAAGCACAATACAGTGGAACGTATTTTCAAACATTCAACGTTCCTGGAATTTATTTCTTCAAGACACAATCACGAAATGAAGAGAGAGCATTTTGTGTTGTGCAAGTGGTGGAAAAATTCAGGTTCGATTCGCTTCTTTGTCTAATGGCTCTTTTATAGATGTCTTCTCATTTGTGCAACAGTGTTTTTAATGATAAAAATAGTTTAAACCTTGAAAAATGCCCGGATGGGGGGGGGGTACTTAGGCAAATAGAGGGTACGGTATGTGCCCTTAAGGGTACCTTTTCCAAAGTCCCACTAAGGGTCGGAGAAATAGGAAACTTTCATTTTTTTACCCCTGGAAAGATCAAAATTTGATCAAAATTTGTCAAATTTGTCCCAATAAGGGAACCCTAGAATTCTTCCAAAATGAGCTTGTACTTTAATGTTTTACAGTTGACTCTCTCTAATTCGATTTTCAAGGGACTAGAAATCTTCTTTGAATTTAAGAAAGATTCGAATTACAGAGTGTAGTTTATACTACATACTATTTCAGCTGAGGGGACCAATATTTTAGTTCGAATTATAGAGAAATTCGAATGATAGAGGTTCGAATTAGAGAGAGTTGAAAAGACCAAAATATCGTCGTCTGTTTAGGTGAGCAAAGGCGATATAGAGCCTTACATCAATTATCAACTTTGTTTTGTATCGATTTCACTCCGATACATAAACTCGGTAATGCTTTGTTTTAGGGAGCATTTACTAGACGTTCGTGATATCGGTTTCACGCATGCGCTGTTCGAGATCAACACAGGTGACCGTGTGTGGGTTCATTGGAGACAAAGTCAAACCAACTCCACCACGTCCCATTCTATCCTTATCAAACGTGTTTGTCAGCTCGGTGATTCGAACACAGAAAAGCTGGTGAGAATTTTGTCAACTTTCAATTTCTTTTATTTATCATCTACCTATATGTTCATCATACTCCTTTATATTTTCTTCGATCCAAAATTGTGTCGTTGTAGTGGTTAAGCCTTGTTGCTCTTATTGTTCGAATAAAGAAAAGAGTGTAAAGAAATAACATCAATTGTACTTGATATCTCAAAAAAATTAAGAAAAATTAAGAACAAATCTTAGCCTGGAATCACGAGTCCATCAGGAATCATAATAGGAGGCATAGAGTACAAAGAGAACATTAGAGAACGGCTGATTTTGAACAAAATTCTACTGGTTCCTAAAGGAATGAGTGATTATTAAATCGTATATTTTACACTAATAGGTCATAGCTGAAGATTCTTACCCTGCCAGACCAGCTGGTTTGTTTTCCCATCTTTTCAACGATGCTGGAATATATGAGATTCTTGATGGAGAACGTCCTCATTTGAAATGTGTCATTATCGTCAAACCGATTGCCAAACAACATGTTGTCAAAATTACCAACAATGAATTCTCACCAGGTTTGTTTGCATCAAACAACATTTATTCGTTGCCGGGTAGCTCATTCGGTAGAGCATTTGCCTTATAACTTAAGGGTTGTGGGTTCGACCCCCAGTCACCGCCAACTCAGCAAATGAGTAGCTTAGATTGGGCAATCTGATCTAAGCGGCAAGTTACTGAGAGCTGAGAGTAGGCGTGGCGCTCCCCCTCAGCATTCGTGTTCCCAGGTCTAACGCAAATTAGCTTTTTTATTGCGATTTAACAGAGAAGAAAATTGTTTTGTGGGAATGCACTGGCTAAACGCAAATAGGAAAGGAGAAAGACTTTCTCACTCCCGGGTCCACCGACAGCCACTAGACGGATATACTTACCTACAAATTTTGATACTACTGAATAATTTTCATTTTAGCATTGGGATCCGTTACCCAAGGTGACCGTATATGGTGGACATGGAACGGAAACGACCTATCTGACGATTTCCGCTTACTTCAAGTCGTCAATGAGCCTACTTCACCGAAGGGTTGTTGTCAAAGTCCGGAGAAAATGTTCCATAAGATTTTGAGAACCGTTGGTGTCTTCTCTGCGACCTTGAACGATTTTGGTTTAGGTAAGCAACACAGTAAAACAAGCTTTCAAAATTTTGATTTTAGGTTCCTTTTTTTAAGATAAAGTCTTGGTCTTCAATATTCTTGCTGGGCACTGATTGAAAGGAATCAACTGGGTTTCATATTCTATTCTTTTTATGCGCGTTTTCGTATATTTTACACTCAATTATGAGGGTTGGCTGTAAATTTAGGAGAATTTACGCCTTAGACAGTTCTTGGCAGTTCAATACAGACCAAAAATGAGCTGTAATTTGTAAATGTACTCTAATGTATGAGTTTCTTCAACTCAAACCTCTATAACTCGAATGCCTCCTTAACTCAAACAAGTTTTCTCGTCTCTTCAGTTAAAAATCTTATCCTTATAAATTTTACAATACTTAAAATCTCCATAACTCGAACAACTTTGTGTTCCCGTGCGGGTTCTAGTTATGGAGATTAAAGTACACATAAAGTTCGTCGAAGGAGTAAACAGTGCGTTTCCTTAACTTTGTGTTTTGTTTTTACAGAAACGTTTACCTCATCTACATTACGAGAAGGTAACGAGAAGCAACTGTACTGCTGTCTGGTCGCTCAACCTTCATCTACACATCATGAAGTCAAGCTGAAGAAAAATGGATTCTTCCCGCAGTCTGTGCAAGCGAAGAAAGGTGATATTGTTTGGTGGAAATGGACTGGTACAACTAATGAACTCAGTGGTCTGGAACAGGTATTGAATTCAGCTCGAAGAACAAAATAATCAACCCAGACTCTGTTTAATTAGTTGAGAACTATTAAGACCTAAGAACTAATCAACCTTAGAATGGGCTTTTTCTGCCCTTAGGCCTAGGACATCAAATTTTTGTCATGATTCTTATGGCTCATGTAAAAAAATTAGGATTGAGTTTCAAAATTCAAGCAAAGATTGCGAGTTTCGCTTCTGCCACCGTTACCCGGTAGCAGAAAAGGCCTAGAAATTTCCCTGCCACTCCTCAACTTTAGTTGTTGTGCACATTACAAATGAAGTCATTGCACTGACATCCTTACAGACACATAATTTCAACGTTAATTTCTTGTAAATTTACCCCATAAATTGGATTGGACCGCTAAGAGTTGATACGTGTATACACACTATTGACAAGGTCAAGATAATAGCCCTCCACTTTAAGGGCGACTCATTAAAATACGATCTTTACATAACGAATGCAATTATGACAATGTGAAAGAGGGCGCCATATAGAATATAAGCGTCGGAGAGTCTGTTACAAAAAGGCCGAAAAGAGCGACACTACATCAGTTTAGGCCTCATTATTTGTTTTACTTTTTAGATCAATGTTAGTGGAGAACATGAGGATTCGGTGTTTGATTGTCCCATTCAAGAAAACACAGGAGCTTACGTCATGAGATTTGACCAAACTGGAACATTCAACTTCAGAAGGTGAATATACTATTCCTTCCCAGTTGGCACACAACGCTGTTACAACGCCTATCTAACGTTCACAACGTCCATATAACGTTAAATAAACATTGAAATAATGTTGTGTGCCAGCTGGTTTGCTTCAAAATAGCGATTTTGAAGTGACACATTAGTACACTTAATGTCAGGTTCATCATTTTGGAGTGATTAAAGATTTTTTTTACTATATGGTTACTCTCAATACAAAACGAAAGTGAATTATTTATAAATATTGACTTAAATTTACGTTTTATACGCTTCAGACCTTAACCTTTTTAAATATTTCGTCATTTCAGCATCGGGGCGTTGGGAGAACCGCATTTCATGGCTGTAATCGTTGAGGAAAAAGAACAAGTCTTAAAAGTACAAGTTTCCCCGAAAGGAGTCCGACCTGACCCGGTTGTTGCACGTACGGGAGACATCATATGCTGGATGTGGCCCAAACATATTTTGAGTTCAATCAGTGAAGCAGGGTTAGCGATCAAAGATGACGATGATGTCTTCTTCTCCAATAGGTTTGTCTTTACAAGCAGTTCAGTTTTTTAATCAGTGGTATGATGGATAAGCAAGCAAAATAATTGCTAAAAGCAGTCCAGTATTTAGATGCATGGTACCATCTGCATAGAGAAATAACCGCTTGATTTAAAAGGGAAAATGCTCCTTGAAATATCCGTCTATTATTTGGAAAAACAACTCGTCAGTCCCCCGGCCAGGTTGCTAAAAGGTTTAGTGGCGACTGGTACCAAGGAATAGCCTCAGTAAATCAAGGTTCACTCTCCAGCTAGGGGTCACTAAATTTATTCAAACTAAAAATGGGACGATCTAGAACCTGTTTACAAGCCATGTGATTTGGCAATTTGATTAAGTTAGAAATGACTAAACAGAGCCAACTAACAGATTTTCTTGCGTCTTCTCTTTCAGACGATGTCATAGCCAACAGTTTTTAACACCAGGCGTTTACCATTATACATGTGTCTCACTTACTCCACATGACCGGAATTCGGAATTCGCTCCGGACGACGTGTGGAGTACCGTATTGGTTGATACAGCAATCACAGATACGATCGTGAAAAATGTCGACCCCGCTTTTTATCGGCTAGACCACATTCATATTGTTAAGGTAAATGCCTCCTTTCAGTTCATCAAACTACCTTATCGGTCCTTTTTACGCCGGCCCTAATTTAACGCCGGCCGGTCCTTATTCCGCCACAGCCTAACTTTGGGCTTATTAGGGCCGTAAATAACGCCAAAACTTGTAAAAATCGCTATTCAGGCTTCAAAACAGTCAATATTAACCAAAATTTACATTAAAATATCATCTTTCAGTATTAAACTCTTGAAAGTTCCATTGAAAATAATTGATTTTCGTGAAGTTTTGGACATAGAGTAAAAAAATGTATAGTTTTCATTCTTTAATCATGCCTAAAATCCCTTAAATTGAGAGAATGGTAAAAAATTAACGCCGCTTTTAGGTAAAAATTGCTAAATTTTGGTCCTTTTAACACCGGCCCTTATTACACCACGAGCCAAAAAATAAAGCCAATAAGGGCCGGCGTAAAAAGGGCCGATAAGGTATATTAGAGAAGAAGAATGAACTGTTCTGAGTATTACGATATGTTTTGTTTTAGGTAAGAACTAATAAATTTCAGCTCAGCTTCGGTTGTTTTACTTTTCAAGGGCTCAGATTTTCGATTTTTTCTTTATAGCATGGCGTTTTGGAATTTGATTTTTATAAAGCCATGGTTCTTTGGCTTTGTTTATATTTCAGTCTCATATCTTGATAATATTACACTTGTAAATGACTTGTATCCACTTTCATTAAAATTATCTGACTTTTCTTCCATCTCTAGGACAGTGACATCCTGTTCACGTACAACAAACCATCAGTAGATGTCTGGCAATGGTCAGTGGTTTGCCTCGATGATTCATCTCTTGTTGATATTGAAAACTTGTTTATCCCGAATACTGGGCGAGTCTTTTCTTTCAAACAAGTTGGTACTTTTCAAGTCAATGTGGTGAACGCTAAAAGTGGGAAATATGAGTGCGTGGTTAATGTTGCAAGTACAGGTATGATGTCATTCTTGCATATTCAACCTAGTCTTGAAGAGACAGAGGGGTTAGCCTTTCCAAAATTTAGCAACATAAACGATACTGTTTCAATTTATTAAAACACTTTTCTATATATTTAGCTTTCTCCAGCCTCTTGAATACTTTTCGAGGTGAATTTTTCGGGCCTTTTTAAAGAGTATAAGTTTTTTTTATTCGGAGAAGTAAATGCCACCGAGATACCTTTTCATAGAAGTCTAAGCATTAATATTATATAATGCCATTATCGTAGTCCTTTACATACTATCCTCCTTATTTCTTTCTTCAGAACAAGAAGCCCCAACACCAACTCTGGTTGCAACTTCAAAAAACGGGGGTAATGTTCGTGAAGGCCACACTATTTTCCTGGATGACCAATCAACGGACAAGAATGTTGAAATGTATTACACAACGGATGGGTCAAACCCAATCATCGGCGAACCTAGCACCAAGTTGTACGCACCTCAATCGGGAATCAAACTGAATAAAACCGGGTTGTCTTTCATACGAGCTATCGCCAAAATGAAAGGAATGCTGCCCAGTAAACCTCTTACTTCCAAGTAAGTTTTTTACCCACAATCT
Source organism: Clytia hemisphaerica (assembly GCF_902728285.1). Lineage (NCBI taxonomy): Eukaryota > Metazoa > Cnidaria > Hydrozoa > Leptothecata > Clytiidae > Clytia > Clytia hemisphaerica. The sequence continues at coordinate 160,240 of NW_027103967.1, read as the reverse complement.
TGTCTTTTTACTAAGTACCATTGAGTTTCAAGACCGAAGGGCTAGAGGTCAATCTCTAACCTTTCTCAGGCAAGAAAAAAAATTGAATCTAGCAATTCCTTTGTTTTCGAGTGATATATTTTTCAAAATTAAGCGGTAAATTTTAGTTTCAATCTGTCATTTGTGTAAAAACCAGGCGGCTCGCTCAAGGCCGCGCAACTTTAGTAGGATTTGTTGGCTTCAAATCCTACCAAAGAGATTGACTTCTAGCCCTTCGGGCTTATACTTCATTGCTAAGTACTTATCTAGTAAATAAGTTTTGATCAACCGTCACTTTTATCTGTGAAATATTTCTTTGAACACTGTAGATATATAGAAATAGGTAGACTTTGCTAACATTGGGCCATATCATTGTTGAAACATTTTTTCTTTCAGACGCTTCTGTGTTATGCCACCAGACTACGCGTCAACAACTGACGTTTCAGGGGACGAGGCGCCAAAAACGAAAGAACATCTTGCCCTCCAAAAAGCCAAAGAAGCCGCAGTTGATATAGAAAAACAGCGATATCGCTTATCCACTGTAGAGGAGGTTAACGATAGTAGGGAGGAGAGATCTAGAGCTTCAAACCGCGATGGAGAGCAACCTTCAAGACCCTCCACCGTTGAGCGTGTGCAACTTCAAAAATCGCGGGCGTCTACTGCAGAACGTGGGCGACCGTCTACGATAGAGAACAAAACACCAATTTATTCGAAGGTTTCAAAGCCATCAACGGCGGAGAGTAAACCTCCTACTCGAGGAAAGAATGAAAGTCCAGTAAAATCAAGACCGTCAACTGTTGAAGGTCGTCCAAAATCAAGACCCTCAACGATGGAGAGCGATATTCCTTACGTCATCATTAAAGATGGTACCATGGAAAAGCGAGGGAAAATTGTCTCCATCACAGGGACGAAATTTGTTCCTGAATATCTTACACTCTACGCTGGAGAGTCGCTGACCTTTCAATTGCAACCCGATGGAGAGAGTTTGATTGAAAATAAAGTAGAGCAGGTTTTCGTATCCGGTCAGAATTCCTATCCAGTAACGGGAGGTTTTGATAGTGGTGACAAAATACAGACCACACAGAAATGGACACAAGAATTCAACTGCGCTAACGAGTATTCATTCTCGTTTGCCGATCACCCGATTTTCAGAGTCGTCGTCAAGCCGAAACCTGTCGTTGATGCAGTTGTTACCGACAACGGGTTTACGAAATCTTTGATAAGAGTCTACAAAGGTGATAATATTCGTTGGACTTGGTCTAATTGTATCACCCAGCATTCAATCGAGCGTGTTGAATATTGTTTGAAACATGCGGGATACGTCCCTGTATACACGACTGAGAAAACGATCAATAATCCATCAAAGACTGGTTCGCACATTGAAACTTTTACCGAACCTGGTGTATTTTATTATCACACTCAAAAAACAAACTCTAATGGAGAAACAGAGCTAGATACTTGTGTTGTGCAAGTATTGAAGAAAAAGCAGGAGATTTTGATTGAGCTAAAAGAAAATTTTGCTCAAAGATTTTATGAATGTCAAGCAGGCGAACGTGTCTGGATCCAGTGGCGCAGCTCCTTAAAAACGCCCACGGTCCATTCAACCGCCATAAAGAAAATCAATATTCTAAAAACTATTGGTCAAACTGAACAAACAGTTGTTTCAACTAATGACAACGAGTCGACGCCTTCGGGCGTTATGTCACTTATGTTTCAAGAGGCGGGCGTTTATGAGGTGTTCGATGAGGAACACCCAGTGGCGAGATGTGTGGTGTTGGTCAAACCAACCAAACAACAACATGAAGTTCGAATAACAAAGGCTGCTTTCTTACCAGGTGTGATTCATAAGTTAATACTGGGTTAAATTCTTGAAACCCTTCCTGGGCTCAGGAATATTTACGCCCTGGTTTGTTTCATAGACGAGTTAACAGTTGTGGGTTTAACCAAGCTCTACCCGTTGTATTTTGTTTTCCGTTGCTGCCTTAACTTACACTTTTGATACAAAAGCTTTATTTAACAATTTCTAATAGACTTTACACCATTACACCATTTTCACTTTAGCACTTGGTTCTGTCAACCATGGTGATCGCATTTGGTTCACTTGGAGAGAGAACGATCTCCAACAAAGTTTCACACTCTCCAAAGTCCAAGAAAACATCTTAGATGAAGAACAGGGTCAATCAAACAACTCTTCTACGCAGTGTTGTCAACAAAACTCTAATTTCTTGAAAACTGTGACCAAAGCTGGTGTTTATTCGTGTGTTATGTCCAACTTTGGTGTTGAGACGTTCAAATCGTCGTTGACGGAGAATGAGGAACCGTTGCTTTGGTGTTGCATCATCTCGCAACCGGTTGCTAAGGTAATCTTTTTCAATATGACTGATAATTTTAGATTCTATAGCATATTTACCTAGGAGGGAAAATTGGAAGCTAAGGTATTATGACAGTGGTCTTCCTTTGAAGAGAGGCTAGTGCTTGATCAAGAGGCAATTTGAGCTAACCCCCATCTTCGTCGTTTTGTTTAGGTGTTTTCGTTGTCTGATTACAGACCTCTATAATATCATAAAGAACTTTTTCGTCAGAGAATGAGAAGTAGTCTAGTGTTTAGTTGACTCATTTCTCGTCCTTTCTTATAGCATCACGAGATCAAGTTGAAAGATGGAGAATTTGTTCCCGATGCGATCCACATTTCCCGATCGGATTTCCTCTGGTTCAAATGGAGTAGCACAAAGGATGTTCATTCCATCAAAGAGGTACGTTAAATTGGGCTCTCCGCTGGTTTTATCTTAGAAAGAAAATTTTCCAATTCCAATTCCAATACTTCATCAACAATACTAATGTAGAAGCTCGTCATCTTTATATGTATAGAAATTTATTTGTCATCATTTGTCACATTGGAAGCAGAGCAAAATACGCATTTTGTCAATATCAAATCTCCATTTTGCACTGCATCTAACCTGGCCTGGTCTACTTTAACTAGAATTTCTGCACCACCAAAGTGAAAATCATTTCTATGTTTTTCATGTTTTGTTTTTCACCACCATAGCTCCGTATTTCGAAGGACGCGGTACAGAAATTATCATTACAATGTCCTATCCAACCTGGATTTGGCGCATGCGTGAATCAGTTCAATCAACCTGGTACCTACGTCATCAAAGGGTAAGTTGTTGGTGTTAGTGTTTGTAAATATGTTATAATAACATCACAAGGCTGAAATTAGGTCAGGCTTTAGGGACACCTATCAATCCCATTGATTTTAAAGTCCGAAAGGCTAGAGAGGAATCTTCGACCCAAAGTGAAGATTTAAGATTTGAGCGGCGTGTAGAATGACGGATTGAATCTAGTGTTTTGTTTGTTTTCACGCGGCATTTTCGAAATCTGGCGATTGATTTTTGCTTATTTTAATCTGGTGTTTGTGTGATAACCACAAATTTTAACTATAGCTCCTTCGGGGCTTTGGGACTCAATGGCCGACCCTTAACCCAGCTGGCACACAACGTTGTTTTAACGTTCAAATAACGTTATTTGGACTTTATGAATGTCACATGGACGTTGTTTTGACGCTGTGTGCCGTATGGGAAAGCGCGAGGAAACTTGGTTAACGTCAAATGTCTGAAATTCGTTGTATTTATGTTCCCATATGACGTCTCTGGTAAGATCGACCCAAACCCTTTGTGGTGTATGGTGTTTATTGTATTGATAACTCCATGTTCTTAAGCATCATATGATTCTACAAAGCTTTACGTTGATGATTTCATTCTAATGATCTTCTTGCCAATGACTTTCCACAATTTTCATCACAACCTTCCATTTTATAGGGTCGGTAGTGAAGATCAAGTGTTGCTGACTGTTATTGTTGGCAATGAAGTAAATGTAAGTATGGTTTCTTTGTCCTCATTCTTTTTACTTTTGAGAAACATTCATGTCGAGCGTTCCTTTGGTGGTTGTTGTCCCGTTAGAACTGTTTTCAAAGGGTATGTAGATCTAGGTTTTAAAAATTAGAACAACCGACGAGAAACAGTGCTTACCTAAAGGCTTGGAAGAATATTGCTGAAAATCTCGGAACTCGTAAAATATTTTTCGTATTGCAGTACGTATTTTCTTTGATTGTCTCCCAAATGTATATATTTAGCATATATTCAGCAAATGTACATACATTTTAGCTCCGTAAACTTCAAGTGAAGAAGAAACGAGTGATTGACGATCCAGTGGTTTGCACGAACAAAGACATTGTGTGTTGGATGTGGCCCAAAGGCGTTGCTTCTTCCATTGATGTTTTTCATGAAGAAAAAGAAGAAAGTGAAGATGTTGAAAATACACTCTTCTCTTCTAGGTTTGATATTTCGGAATTTTTGATTGTTTTTCTTTTTTATAAATTTTGCTAAGTGGTCGTTAAACGCTCAAAAGATAGAATAAAGGGCGTTCTGGTTGTCTGTTTTCTAAAATAAACTTCACTTAGGTACAACGGCAGATTGAACAGCTGGACAGAATTATTGGCGGTTCCACCATTCTCCGGGTTTTTAACTAAAAATTCTTCCGTTTGAATGAATTAGATAATCACAAAATCAAATTTCTTACTCCAGACGATGTTACGGTCAAACATTCAATAAACAAGGCGTTCATCACTTCAACTGTTCTTCCTTTGTAACCAATGTTTCAGTGAGTTCATTTCGTTGCATCTATATCAAAAGCGCTTGGTTTAATTATGGGGTACTGATAAGCAAATTGTTTTCTATAAAGCAATTTTGTACACAGTTCCACTTGTACCATTTTTTTATTTTGCTAATGGACGTGCAATGTAGGCGCCATCGAAAAACGAACTAAGGGGCTGGGTTTGTCTAGTAACGCATATTTTTACCCGTTTAAGAGGCAGTACCAAGCAACTCCGTAGATTCTTGACCTATACACCTTTTCGACCGTAGTCGCGCGGTCAGGCGCGTGCCACTCGATCCAATCTTTTTTCACACTTTTTTCTATTGTCTTTAGGCGCGAAAAAAAGGTTGGGACGGTTTTAGGCTGGTAAAGCGGACAAAAAAATGCCCGCGTGGTAATTGGCGTATGTTTAGTGAAAATGTTTATTGAAAATTTAGAAGAGTTTAAACCCAATACTCTAAACAGTCTTTCTTACCTTACAGGAGCGTGGTGATTATCCGTTGGGAGGTATTTGGAGCTCTGTCTTAGTTGACAACTTGGAGGAGAAACATATTTTACCATTACTCCAAATAAAGTCGAAGAAAGCTACGCTGAATATCAACAAGGTAAATATCCAAACCAGAAGATCCATGCCGGGACAGGCTCCGATATTAGTATTTTTGTATCTCATTATTATTTCTATTTCAATTTGTGTATGGATTCGTTAAACAATGCTTAAACGAAGGCTAGGTACAGTGATTTACCACCTTGTAATGCTGTTGTAAATTTTGAATATCATTTTCCAGGGCCAAGACATTTTGTTTGCATATTCAACATCCAGGGAAGATTCCTGGACGTGGACAGTCACCTCCAACGGACAGGTATATCGGATGGTTCCAAAAAGCTTTTGCAGACGTTTGCATACTAGTGTTGACCTGATGTCGACAACCTCCCTCTATCCCCGACACCCTTTTTTAAGGATGAGAGTTGGAAAAAGAAAGGATAGGCAAAAATTGAAAAAAAAAAATTATTCTTCTTTAGATGCTTAGTAAAAAATACATTGTCTATCAGTGATTACAACCTTCTTATTTTGCTATCACTAAAGAAGGGTGACGGAAGTAGGAGGACGTTGTCGACATTAGATCAGCATACGGTAGCTGATGCCAATTAAAGTCTCCCTAAAAACAACGCTTTGTCTAGTTTAATAACTTAAATTTTAGGTTTAGCTCTTTGAAACTGTTCAAATAGTTTCGAGGTTATAGTGCTGAAATTCATTGAAATTCAAGTGTAAAAAAAACACGTGAGAAATTTATGCAATACACTCTTCTCGAGATGAGTGTATTAATCAATCAAAGGTCTATAAACGTTTTCGTCCGTAGGTTCTGAACTTCCCGAACATCTTCCTACCACACGCCGGTCGCCTTTTCTACTTTTCAAACACGGGTGTTTATCACGTCAACATCAAATCAAAGAACAGCTCATTTGAATCCACCATCAATGTCGTTGAATCGGGTAAGCCATCTTTATGATCATCTTAATGGTGATACATCAATCAGCCCTAGAGAGTGGAATACTAGAATTTACCAGGGTCGAATGATGAAAAACAACTATTCAAATTCATTGTATTGATATTCTCAAAGATACAGATCTTTTGTCGTCATTCGAACCTGGTAAATTTGAGTCCATGATTGATAGGCGGAAGTTTTATTATTTATTAAATTTAAGCGAATGGCGGCCGCCAAATAGCCAATCACTGATTTTAAGGGTTTAACAGGCGAAAGTTTTGAATCTTATCATTATGTTATTATAGTGTGGGTCTGTTTACGTATTCGAATAATTTTAATTAAATCATACTACAATCATGGAAATTAATGTTTGAGAAAAACACTGCAAAATTCTGGAAAAACAATAGAATGGTCCTTCTCCCCCCAGTAGCAATGTTTAGTTCGAACGGCCTTCTCACCGACTTTTCCGATACTTTCAACATTGCCACTGATGGGAGGGGGTCTTGAAGCTTATATTCTTGTCTCACATTTCTCGTCCATGATTGTACTTTGCTTTTATGAACTTTTATCTCTAACATTTTACCTTATGAAACAGGGAAACAAACGCAAGCACCATCAATAGCACCAGGGTATATGGAAGGTGGAAGTGTTGAACTTGGTCACGTGATCTCATTATCACATCCATCAAAGGATGTGGAAATTTTGTATACAACTGATGGTACACAACCTAATGTTGCATCACCAAACACTAAAGTGAGTTGTTTCGATTTTGGTATCTTCTTTAATGAACTTTTCCAGAAATAGTCCGTGCCCTCCTGTTGAAGATATCGGATATCCAGGGGGTTAACGATTTTTGTTCAAAAGTGGATATCGAAGGGGTTAAATATCTACAAGGGAGCGGATAACCAGGGGGTAAAGTGTCTTTTTGAATAAAAAATACGATATCCAAGGGTAAAGCATCTTTATAAGAGAGGATATCCAGGGGGTTGGGCATATTTTTAAAAGTGGATATCTAGGGGTCTTTACTAATAAAGTAGGATATCCATTGGGTCTAATACTTCTAAAAATCAATATCCTCAACAGTGGGGGTAATTTTTTTTTCTGGAAAAGCCTAATACAATAATGACCGGTTAGTGAGGGTCGTACTGAGAAATATTGCCCGATTTGTTATGATTTTGGTATCAACTTTAAGTAAATTAAATTCTGCACGAGTTAAATTTCGTTTTGGATACTTTCGTGAGATTCTGTACTCGCAAAAAAAACTTTTTAGAGGAAAAGATTACTCTAAGGACGTGAATAAATGACCCCTGTTAGAGTATAGGAGATATTGTAACAGGGTAGATATTGAAAAAAAGTGCCTGGAGTTTCCGAGGGTAAAACGAGATTGCATTATTGCCCTTTTTTCAGTGATTAGCCCCAAGGGGCAGCCTTTGCTGTCTTTTTAGATTTAAAATGATGTTACTGCTATCTTAACGTTACCCCTTAATTTTCTTTCACAGGCCTACAAATTCAATGAGGGCATCCCACTTTTTTGTGGTGGTATTCAATTCATTCGAGCAATTGCGATGGTACATGGAGAATTACCAAGTCCTATATTCACATCTAGGTAAGCCAATCTGCTCAATTTGATAGCCCTATCGTAATGGAATGATACGAGTTTGTAAAACAGCAGGTTGTTCTTATTTTGTTTTAGGGTTTCGCCAAAATCGAGGCTCAAGGTCTTATATGGTTAATCTTAGTTAATCTTATAAAAAGCGAAGAAGTAAAATTTTGTAAACCTTTAAAATCATCTGCTAATTCGAAAGAGTTGCCTTATTGTCATGACAGTGGAGTTGTGTCGTTTTCACTGTTTGATACTTTTACCTAAGTTTAAAGGTCAAGAGGCTTCTCTTAGCAAATCGCTTTTCTGTCAATCACTCTTTTCAGGAATTTTAACTTGTGCAGACAAATTTTCTCCATCAAATGTTGTGATTTCTCATTTCGCTCTCTGTCAGGAAAGTGTTACTTTTCTGGAGAATTTCCCCCAACCAGCTATCTGCACCCGAGTTTCAGAGAATCTACTCCACATATTTCTAACGAAATGTAATCTAAAGTATTTTGTCAGAGGGAGTACACGTTATTTTTAAGAAACACACTTTTAAGAAACATGAGGCTCAGAATGCCTAAAAATTAAGAAACATCTAAGAAACATGGTGAGACTGAGAATGACAAAGTAACATTTTTTAATTCGGTTATTTAAAGAACCTTCCAATCAAAACAAACCTTCCAATCAAAACAAACGTGTTTTTTTCTTTGCATGAAAAATAGGCTGATTATCAAAAAGTTTAGAAACATGTAAGAAACATTTAAGGCTCAAAAGGCCGATTTCTTAAGAAACATTGAGGCTGCTTGGTAAAACTAGTTTCTTAAAAAAAAACGCGTACGAAGAAAGATGTAATCTTTTCCGTTCTGTTGTATCTTATGTCACAGAGGGCGGCTTGTTCAAAAACCTACATGGAAAAGGGGATTCGAATTTCACACATATTCTCTATGAAATTTTCCCCGAATACATCTCGATTCTATCTATGACTTTAAATCTATGATTAGCCCTCAGGTCTTGAGTCCAGCTAGCAACTATATGAGGAACTAAATATTGCTCTGCATTTAGGTTTGTTATAGTTTTAGGCTATCATTTATAAGGTTAAGGTTACTAGCTCATCATACCACAGTCAAATTTTTATTATAAAATAAGTGATGGGTTACATTTCGTATTAAACTAGGTGATAAAAATGCTGAAATTTAATACCTCCTTTCACATCATTTGATATAGTTTTTAGTTCTTTTGAAAATGTTACTTTTGCATTATAAGTTTTGTTTCAACACTTGATAAATTGTTATGTTGCCTGGCGTCTAGTGGAAATTGTAGTATTTTGGACTTGAATGATTTTAATTAAAAAGGCAAGTCCTCATTATTGTGCCCTTTGTTTGCTTTGTTAATTTTTTATAATTTTTGACTAAGTTTTAATATTGATAGACTATTCGGATAATTGCTTGTATCATTTAAAGCATCATAATATAATCCAATAGCCATAATTTCCTCCCCCAAAAATTTAGGGGGTCTTCAAATTCTCAGACAACCCTAAAAGGGGGGGGGTCGAAAAAGCCACAATTAATAGGGGGTTGTCCTTTAGTGGGGGAGGGGGGTTGGTTGGTGATTTTAAAATTTTTAACCAAATAATTTAATCTTCTATCTCGGTTATTAATTTATATATAGAGTGGTTTTGCCTTTAGGGGGGGGGTTGATTATAGGGTGGCTATGTAAACTATGATAGCACTTTGTAACATTTTACTGGGCAAGGTTGAGTGCTGTTTAGAAGATATACACAAAATTGAGTAACCCCTGGATTAAAGGCTATGTATATTATGAGCAAAAGCATACTGTGCAAATAAGCGATAGGGTATTATTAGAGAGAAAAATGTCTTTTTTTCCCTTGGAGTTATAGAAAAGTCTCAAAATCAATCGGATTTGTTTTTCTCTATTTTTCAACAATTTGTTCCAAAATATTTTGTCAACTCATTGAGCCAGATCATTATCATGTATTGAAACTCAAGACTTTGTTAAAGATCTGTTTTGTTGTAAACAAAAATCACCCTGGGAAACTAGTAACAAGTGTCATGTTAAAACATCACCAAAATGTACTTCAGAAAGTTTTTGTGCGATCACACTGCATGAATTATAATTTTCTTTAAAAAAGGTTACCCAATCTCCCTTAAAGTTTGAAAGCAATGAGTTATTCAAACAAATCATTAAAATATTAAACTTTCAGGGATTTTGTTACATTTTAAAAGAATTTTAAGATAAAATTTCAAATGCATGAATTAGCATAATTAAATGATTTAGCCAATCAATTTAATACTCCCTCTAAATGTTTCTTTCTTCCTAAAGAATTGTCACAAAAACACCAAAAAGTGACAGTTTCTTTTCCATTGTTACTAAATAAAAACTGACAAAATAAATAATTCTCTATGGCAACCAGACTGTTTCTGGTAAACAAAATATTTAAAGGATTTTATTGATCTTTCGGTGAGGAAGGTTTTATTGGATTTGATTTACTCTTTTTTGGAATTTGTGTTTTTAAAATCTTTTTAAATTCGGTTGAAATTGTAGGTAAGCAAAACGCAGATTTGTTGCTTCAACTCTTTTTTTTGCAATTTTATTCAAGTATTTACAACAATAAGTTTCTTTTAACTAGGACAATCTTGAGAATGATTTTAGAATTTTATCTAAAATGTTAGTCAAAACCAAATTTGGGTAACCCCCTTTGATAAAGTTCAAAAAGAGAACTAGAATTTTTGAAATAAGGGCTTGAAGGTCAATAAGACATACGTCACAACTATATTGGGTTTTGCGGCGAAGATATTTGCTTTCCCCGGAGATTCTTCCTAAAATTTTTTTTCAAAATTAAACTTACAATTTCATTTGTTCTACTGTTATAGCCCTCTTATTGAAGGGGATTGAAAATTTGTGTATAGGTCCTTCTATTAGAGGAAATAATGGAAGGAATTTCCTGAAAGAAGACTTTTGCATCGAGATCTGCATATTGCGAAGAGATACACGTTTTTTACAAGAACATCCTTATCGAATGTTCTTATCTTTTTGAGTTTCAAACCTTAAAATGTTCTCAACGTGTTCTTATTTTTACAAATTTGTGAGTATTTCGGTCAATTTTCATAAGAAATCGGGTGTTTGGGAGTCCCCAAAGCCTTAAAATGTTTTTGCTCTTACGAATTTTGTTCTTATTAAAAAAATGCGTATTCAATAAAAATTTAGTTTCGCGTATGAAACTTTAACTGCTAAACTAAAGATTAATATTTTTATTTTTACAGTCGTTATTACGTGTTACCGCCCACGACGCCTGAAGGATCACCCGAACCCAATGACGTCACATCTTCTATCATTGATGACACAGAAAGGTATTCCCAGTCTTTTGATTTCTTTAGAAAAAAATACTCCTGTATAACACAACTTCAGAATCATGAAATTTGTTGGCCCTATCATCACAGTTTTCAGCACTTATGCCAGGACCTAGATGGATGGGGTTGTGAACGACTTTACGTCAATTGCATTACGTCAATTGCATAAGCTTACTCACATATACATAGTTAGACATTATTCATCCGAAGTACAATCAAGCTTAGTACACCTGCTGCGTTAAGGTCCATAACGAGAAAATTTCTTGAAGCGGCTTGAATGATGGAGAATTTTCAAGTATCTAATACATTATTTCATTTTTAGTATTTTACTGACCAATGAAGAAGACCAACCACCCAAAAGACACATGAAGCAAATCAGTGTCGAACAAAAACTCTCTGACGAAGAGGGAGTCACTCCTTTAGAAACTTCTGACATCACAGAAGTCAGTGATGTGGAAGAAACCAAGTTTGTTACTATGGTGACCAAGGAAATGCAAAATGGTAGCAAAGATGTGGTTGTGACGAAATCTTCACATCCCGAGAGGAGAGCTGGTAAAGAAGAGACTACGGTTATCGAAAAGACAATTATCCTTGAGCCGAAAGACCAGTCAAAGGAATCAGAAAATGAAGACAAAATAGAGACGAAAATTCAGACAGAAACCTCTGTTACGTTAATTGATGAAGAATTCAAAACACAGGAAGGGGAGAATAATATGCTTTCCGAGAAGGAAGATGAAGAAATGAAACCAAATAAAGAAGAAGAAGAAGTTATCGAACCTACTGGAGATGAAAATGAAGTTGAGGGAGCTTCAATCGTGTCTTCAGTAGAGAAAACTACCGTTGTTGTGGTAGAAGAAGCTCAAGCCGTGAATGTGAAGCCCAATGAGGGTAATATTGGAGAAGAGGGAACTCCAGTCTTGTCTCAAAAGGAAGCAGAACCGATGGACGATGATCAAACTCATGAGAAGGCTGATACAGCTGTTAAGGAAGAAGAGAAGGTTGCTGATGCTGTAGATCCAGTTGTTCTTGAGGGAGAGCAGATTGGAGATCAAGTTTACCAACAAGTTCCTACATCATCAGATGAAGTGATAGCTGAAGAGAAAGAGACCACGGTTCTGGAAGATTCGAAGTCTGTTATTGAGGGAGAACAGACTGAAGGAAAGCCAGAACTTGAGAATGTCGTCGGAATCGTGGCACCTGTTGTCAAACAAGAAAATATCATTGTTGATCAACAATTGAAAGATTCTGCACCGATTGTTGATGAGGAAGTTCATATTGCTCAAAAAGTCGCTGAAACAGAATCCACACCTGTGAGTCTTTTTTGTTGCTTTTTGTTTTCTTTGCTTCACACTTCAATAATAATTGATATGTAAAATATACTTGATTCTCTCACAAAATTAATGCTTTTAACCAAACTTGGTATTACCAAACGTTCAAAATCGTTTCCTCTTGTTTCTTTCTTTCTCTTCTTTTGTATTCGGCTAAGGTAAATAATTATTGATAAGTGGGTTGTCTCGAAGGGTGTGATCTGTCCTTATTCTTGGTAAAATAGATGAGAAACTATCAACTGTGAAGTCTCCATATCTCGAAAATTATTGAGCTATTGAGGCTTATGAAGGTTTCAAAGAACAAGACAATTTGTTCTAGTGAGAAAGACTTCTGTATTTTGACTGTATTAGCTAGCATGATCCTTTTATATCTATCAATTGAATTTTCAGGCTGAAGACAATACACAAGTGACAGAATGGCAGAAGAAGCGTTTCGACTTGACACCCAAACGCCAACAATTCATGAAAGAGGACGAACAACGTTTACAAGAAGATGAAATAAAACAAGAACAGGTTGTTTTGTGGCAACTTCATCGTGATGAGTTATCGCCTCGAAGAAGTGTGTTTTTTAAAGAAGAACAGGAGAAAGTAAGCAAAGAGGTTGCCGAGAAACAGGCTGCTGATGCTGAGAAACAAACTATCGATAATGAAAAAGAAGAGGTATTTAGAAATGAGCAGGAAAAAGAAGATGGAAACCTTGTTGAGAAAAAGGCTGCTAATGTTGAAGAAAAAGAAAAAGAACCTGAATCTGCTGTAAGAATTTCGGAAGAGCCGAAAACTGTTAACGTGGAAAAAACAAATGATAAAGTTGTAGATCAATTCTCGAATGAACCGGATAAAGCTGTTCATCAAAAGATAGTTGAAATTGAAACTGCAAACGATCAAAAGAATGATGAAGTCCCTTCTAAAGCTGGTGCTGCTTCTGATCATGTTGATGGAGAAAGCAAACTTAATCCCAAAAATAAAGAAGTCACTCCTGTTAATGAAAATCCTGTCGAGACAATTCAATCAACCAATGATTCCGAGAATACTGCTGCCTCAGAAGTAGATGTTGTCTCAGATGACGATGAAGTTACTGCAAAGGAGAGCTCAAAAGACGAAGAAATAGAAGTTGAATCTGAAAAAACACCTGTTCAAGATGACACAAATGTTGAATCCAATGCAGATTCGATTGAACCAAATGTTGTGGATACTGCAGATACAGTGGTTGTTGTTGAAGAAAGCCCAGCTTATAAAGATGACAAAAAAGTTGAATCTAATGGTGCAGATTCTGTTAAAACACATGTTTTGGATACTGCGGATACAGTGGTTGTTATTGAAGAAAACCCAAAAGTCACAGAGGAGAAGGCTGTTGAACCGAAGCTTGAAAATGTTGAAGAGAAGATCAAGCAGATTGAAGAGAAAGTAAAAAGTGTTGAAGGAGCTGTCGCAAGTGCTGAACAACGGGCCCAACATGTTGAAGATAAAGTACAAAATGTCGAACAAAAAGTACAAAATGTCGAACAAAAAGTACAAATTGTCGAACAAGAAGTACAAAATGTCGAACAAAAAATCGATAACGTCGAAGAGAAAGTTGAACACGTTGAAGAGAGAGTTCAAAGTGTTGAAGAGAGCTTTCAACTCGCTGCAGAACCACAGAATATTGATGTTGAAAAGGCAGCTGATACTAAGGAGACTGTTCCCGAAGATACTGAACCGACACAAGAAACTGAATTAGAAGCTGAATATGTTGACTCTGAAGTCAAGCTTGACGAAGAGCAGACTAAATCTAACGTCGACAAAGACTCTCTGAGCATCGAAAATGAAGAGCAGACAGGAAAAGAGAGCAAAGATCCTGAATCCATTCAAAAAGAATCTGACGGTATCGAACTTGATGAGATGGTCGACTTCAGAAAATCACCGGGGCCTGAAAAATCAAGTGATAGTGGTTTTGAATCTAAACAAAACACTTTCATCGTTGAAGAAAAGCAGCAACGAAACCCTGTTAGCAGTGAAAAAGGTGTAGATGAAGGTTTCAAGGATGCTGTCGATGAAGCTGTCGATGAAGCTGAAGAAGTCCTCACTGAAGCCGACCCTGTATATCAAGAACTAAAAGCAAAGCAACAGACAGTATCAATTGAAGAATCCAAAGAAGGCTCTGCTCCTATTGACCAGACAGTTGTTTTATTCGGTCCTACTATCAGCATTGGTACCGATCCTATAGAACAAGAGCCAAATGAAAAGCAAGTTGAAACAGCCTCAATTGAAGAGGTCGAGAAGGTGCAAACACAAGACGCCGAAGAAGTCTCCTTAGAAGTTGAAGACTCAGAACCTCAAGTTACCCAAGAAGCTAAAGAGCCTATTCAAGACAACAATGTGATGGTTCTTGAAGAAGTTCCACAAGAGCCAGTAGAAGTTCCACAAGAGCAGGAAGAAGTTGCAAAGTCCTCAAAACAACCGCCAAAGTCACCTCGTGAGAAGAGAGAAGAAGCGATAAGTCAAGCTTTTGACAACATCGCTAAAGCTATTGATGATGCCAAACACACTGTTATGGTCATGGAGGAGACAGAACCAGAACCTCAAAAGGTGGCCCTTGAATCCTCTCAGCCTGACATTCTAGAGATTGAAACTGCTGAGGATATTGGTGAGCTTGAGAAAGCTGGCTTGGTGAATCGTGAAGCTAAAGTGGTGCAATTTCCACGTCAACACGTTATGTCGTCTGACGTTCAAAGTCCTGACGAGAATATTTCTGAATCTGTAGAATCAACAGAGTCCCCCAATGATGTCAATATTTCTCCAGAAGTTTTGGATGCCGGTGATGCCCAGGAAGATGTTAGAGGTCTAGATGTCATTGACGAGACTCCTGAAAGTCTTCCTGACAAGAGTGAGTCTGTTGCGGTAGAGGTTTTACAGAAGGTGGTTGAAAACTCGGAGACGCTTCTAATAAAAGAGGTTGAAAAGCTTGTGCAGACTGAAAAAGAAAGCGGTTCCATTGAAGCAACTTCAACTAAGGAAGATTTCCCTGTCGAAGCTATTGATAAAACCTGCACGGAAGATGCTCCTGTTATTGAACATGCCCCTTCAGTAGAGAACAAAGAAAAAACCGAATCTCCTGACGAAAAAACAGAAGCTCTCGACGAAAAGATCGAAGCTCTTGACGAAAAAGAAGAAGAAGCTCCACAGGCTTTTGATGAGGAGCCAAAAACTCCTCCGCAAACTCAAAGTGTTTCCTTACCTGTTGCCCAGTCAACACCGATGAGCGCTGATCACAAGGAGCGATCGCTCAGCATTTCACGACAACGGAAAGATAGTTTGTCTGACAACAGTGTTAAAGGCGACGTGGGTCGTAGTGAAGAGACTGCAACGATTGCTCAACTCCTTGCTTTCAAAAGTGAAGAAGAAGAAAAACGCAAGTCTCAAGAAGATGCTGAGTTGAAAGCCTTCAAGGCTGAAGTCGAAGAAAGCGTGCACGAAATGGCTACCAAAGAACACGAGGAAAATGAAAGATCAGATTCTGTGATGGTGGCTTTCAAGGAGGACTTGGAATCAACGGTTGATAAAGAAAACGTTTTGGAAGTTTCTGCTATCGCTGATGATGAAGGTATTCCAAAGGAGATGAAAAGTGTGAATAACACTGCTTTCGATTCTGGAATAGTTGACGAGACTTTTGATCAAACAATCAAGGAGGAGAGTGCTGATCAAACCCTTGATGAACAATTGAAAGCTTTTGAAGAGGTCCACTCACCCGTAGATGCAACCTATCAAACTATCAAAGATGGAAAACACTTAAACGTAGATGGTCCAAGTGTTAAGGAGGGTGAAGATGAAACACTTAATGAAGGAGAACTAGAAGAGACGCCCTCCACCGCAGACACTGATGTCAAAACACACGTGACCGAAACAAATACTAATTCAGGGCCCGTTGAAGATTTGTATGTGGTCAATAAGCAGAACACGGACACACCCATCCCCTTGCGTGTGGCATCTTTGAAGTCACTACGGGAAACAGACGACTCTACTGCGCCAACACCCGTGGATGACGAAACTCCGCAACCAGCCAGTTTGAATCTCAGTACTTTCAAGTCACTGAACGAAGATACGGATTCAGAAATACCTAAAGACACACCTTTTTCTGGATCGCACTTGACGAGTGACGAAGAGGCGGACGCTATTCCCGCCTTACCTAAAGATAACGAGTCTCCACGCCAAGAACATCAAGCGATCGTATCTGAAGATAAGAAAATAAGCGAGGAATCAGCGTTTTCATATACAGCATCTTCTGTTCAAGCTACGTCAGATGAAGAAGGTCACATTGCGTATACCAGAGTCCAACCAGACGACAACCAGTCATTTTTGACTCCACCAAAGGGTAACCAGACTCGATACGTTGATGATGAAGTCTCATACACTGATGCCTCATTCTCCGAAGCTGAGGGCGTGATTCATTACCAACGCCTACCGCCCGGAGATTTCAAGGCGTCTCTTGAAGAGACAGTAGCAGGGGAAACTCACTTGCAACCGGCAGCTAAAGACCATATTCAGACGACACCTTCTTTACTGGATTCTCAGCCGCAAAAATACACCATCGACAAAAAAATTGTAAGTCGTTTTTATTATTTTTTTTCAAGGTTCCTTATTCTTACTTTCCCATTTCAAATCCATCCAATCAGCTTTTTCTAAGGAAAATCACTGAATTTGCTCATATCATTCGTAAACATGAATGGCATCGATAAATATTCGAAAGAAATTAATCTTCCTGATATCTTTATCTCCATGATCTTTCCGAAAGAGGAACTATCGGGGGAACTATTTGCATTGAAACAATAAATATTAGCACTCCAATATTTTTATATCCTTAATCTTACACAAAGAGGGACTATGTATTTAAACAATAAATATTTTCCTCTCAAATATATATTTCTACAAAGTCTCCCAGAAAAAGGGACTTTGAAAACTAAATACTTTCATCTCTCCAATATCTTTATCTCCTTAATCTTACAGAAAGAGGGCTTCAAGATCAAGATCAGTGGTCGTTTCGTGCGTATCACTAACACGAAGTTTGTTCCTGACCGACTGGTCATCTTTGCTGGTGAAGCTATCACATTCAAGTTGGATGTTACTGATGAACAAATGAAGAATGAAAAAGTCTATCAGGTAAATGAAATTTCAATTCGTGGTAATTAAATCTGTTGTTTTATAGCCCAACCTATTCATAAAGAATCACTTTGAAATTAGAAGACCCCTATCGATCCAAAAGCATAGATGACGTAAAAAATGTCTGAAGTCATTGCATTAGCATACTCACATATTTCGACACTTTACGAAGACCTCAAAACCCTGGTAAACTTTAGTCAGATCCCGAGATAAGAAAGCTTTTCCTGTTCTATTAGCGAGGTTAAGCAAGTGTTTATTTAGACCGTTCAATGCGATATCGTAGGCATGTACATAGGATTTCACTTGCATGGGTTTGCTTTGGTAAGTTATGTTCAGGCCTACTGTATCGCACTTTACGGTCAAAATAAACCCGTGCTTTTCCTTTTCTATTAAAGATTTTATACCTTGGAGTGTTTTTAAAACTTTTGCCAGCCTGAAGTAAATTTTGATGGTAAAACTGAACGTGAAACCCTTCAATTTTTACCGGCCGGCTGCTAAGAAAAGAGCTTTTCATTCTATCATGAATTTGCCCTTATGTATTACAATGATGTGAATACAGTCGCTCTCATGTTGTTGTCTTCTGACCAGCTACCAGAACCGTTGGAAAACCAAAGGACCCGCCGAGACTCAAACTCACAACCATGCCATTCGCGGGTATTTGCTCTACCATTTTCATTCTATACTAAGCAAAAAAAACGAATCATCAAGACAATTTTTCTCCCCGTCTAGGTGTACCGAAGCCAAGAATCAGTCTTACCAGTTGATGGTGGTTTCCATAGCGACGAAACATTTCACACATTGGGGGCTTGGACACAAGAGTTCAACCTGTCACGTGATTATCACTTCAAGTTGTAAGTTGAATAGAATTTGTTTGAAATTATTATTGTGAAGTCTTCATAACTCGAACCTTCATAACTAGAATAAGACTTTAATTCGAACAAGTAACAAAGCCTTGTAAACCGATCTCTATAACTCGAACAAATTTGCGTTCCTGGTACCTGTGTGAGTTATCGAGTTTCCACCGTACTGTTTTCATAAACAAACTCTACTCCAATCATTTAAAGGTAAGACTTAAGAGAAGTCCGAACTAGCAACTACCAGACTGTAACCTTATTTAGGGTCTATGGCTGATACAGATTGGACGGATTTCCATCTGAGGCCTTTCTGCCATCTTTCGTCAGAATTGAATAAAGGGAAAGCAGTCAGTCGACTGCCCAAAATATTGACTGAAAGTTGGTCGTCTAAATTAATTTATACGATTACCCTTCTTAGTGGCAACCATCGCCCAGTGAAGATCACAGTGAAAACGAAACCAGTTATGGATGTCAAGGTGACAGATGAAGGGTTTAGTGTAGCCATCGTACGCTTATATAAAGGAGATACAATCCGATGGAGTTGGAAGAACTGTGAAGAAGCCCGTAATATTGTCGAGAGAAAGTAAGAATTACTTAATGATTGGGCTATTCCAGAAATAATCTGTATCCCCTATGTATTTGTCGTCCAGGGTGGATCGGTTTTTTGAGTGTGAAAAAATCCCGAGGGTTACAATATGTCAATGAGAAAAATCCAGGGGATTTTCCCGAAAAAGACCTACTCAACAAAGGAGGTACAAATTTTCTCTGAAATAACCCATTGGAAAAACCTCGCCCAATTTTTTTACCCTTTATATTTCTTGAAGGACTAAATTATTTTTTCACAAAAATATATATTGTTGACAAACCAAGCCTGACAATCGATACAAAATCTAGATTGGAGTCGTTTATAATTCGTGTAATACAGTAGTATAGGCGTTATATGATAATACGATTATTGTTACGGGATTTAATTTGTATAAAGACTAAAATTGTTCTCTCCATTACTTTTTGTTCTATTTCTACTATGTCTGAATTAGTCGTCTAGCTTGCTAGACTATACCAAAGATTGAATCTCTCAGATTTTTTTTCATGATCACCGCAAAATATTGCAAGTCAAAAAGATATACTTTATTAAGTATGATTCATTTCATTTTTCCTATAGATATTGTTTGGACCATGGTGGTTATGTCAGTGTTCAGAATCAAGAAAACGCTCGATATACTGGAACGTATTTCAGAACTTTCGAGTAAGTAGTTAGAATAAATCTTTGAGGTCTTCAATAGACCCTGAACCTCCATTATGATAATTGTCTTGCATATTATGCATAAATTTTAAAGACTTTGAATTCTTTAATCTATACTCTTTCTACTGTATCTTACGTTTATCGTTTCGTGGTACACTCTGTGTGCAGTGTCTGTTTGATAAAAAAAATTTGCGATGAAGTATGATTTATAAATAGCAATACTTCTCTCATCGTCTCCCCTCTCTCACCAACACTCCATCGCAGCAGTCGGTTTGAACAATCTCAAATGAGAAAAGACAATGACAACAGACCCTCTACGGCAATGAATTTTAAAATAAGCCGTAGATACTGGGTCTGTCTACAGACAAGACTCTTTCACAACATAACGTAGACTCTGCAATGCTGGTTCCTTAAGAATGAGAAATTAACCCTCTGAAACATCCGGAATGGACCCTATCCCTGGATAGGATGGAAATTACCACGCTTATCAGACACTGCTAGCCCTGCGCTCGTGACACGACAGAGTTATTGGTGTATACGACGATTACACGGGAGGGCATAGATCTTCGTAGGTGTTGAACCTATGAGTATCGTCACCACATCACATGCAATGTCTAGCACACTCCCCATACTCTTTTATCAGAGTGATGGTTCCTTAAGAATTCTCAGAATTTATTTTTATCTTCTCTTTACTTTACTTTACTTAGCAATGCTGGTATCTACTACTTCAACACACAATCATACAATGAGAACCGTGCATACTGTGTCATCCAAGTCCTTGAGAAATCACTAGAACATATCATCAACCTGAAGAATTCTGGTTTCACACGTAAAATGTTGGAAGTGACTGCAGGAGATATTGTTTGGGTTCACTGGAGACCAAGCAAAGTAAGTATTATTGCATACACCATATTTCACATAATATAAAAGATTTCATTTAACCAGCTACGGTCTGCTTTATCCTTCCGTTTTCACTGTATCCTCTGTAATTGGTGTAGACTAGCAAGCGTTACTCTATACCAGAGTTTATAACGTTTATCTTTTTGTAGTACACTCGTCGCCTTGTCTGTTTGATAAAAAATCCCCATACGGAAACCTCTGCGATGAAGTATGAATTATAAAAAGCAACACTTCTCTCGTCGTCTCCCCTCTATTTCAACCGCACTCTACCGCTGCGATCGGTTTGAAAAACGTCAAACCAGAAAAGACAATGACAACAGACCCTCAACCTCAATGAATTTTGAAATTAGCTGCAGATACAGGGTCTGTGTACAGACTAAGCGAGCGTCTGCCTTTCCTGGGACACGGGAACACGGAAATGGTGCTTATAAAGAGTTCACTAAATTCAGCGAACTTAGTTGGCCCAATGCAAGCTTAAGTTACAGCAAAATACAACGGTGTGGTTTACTAGTCTACTATTGGTCCTGCTTTTGAACTCTTCAGTGCTTCTCTGAAAGTATTGTTGTTTTCTTTTCTTAGTCGGTGAACACATTAAGTCATTGCATCTCGATCAAACAAATTTGTCTGCTTGACAATGAAGACTCGACTATCACTGATGAGCACAAGGTGAGTGTGTTAGTGCTTTTTGTAAAGATCATCTGGGAAATAAAGAGTTTTTTCCATAGAGTTTCGGTCATCAGTAAGTAAGTAAGTCTGCCACCGCAGGCGGAGGCGACCCGAAGGCTTCTCTTTCGATAGCTATCTACCCGAAGGTTGGGGAGGGTGCCACTCTTTCTCCCTGGATTGCTCCACTTACCCTTGATCATTCTCTTAATTCCTGAGCAACAAGCAGAGAGGCATCAAGTACCATTTTTACAAAGTCTTTGGTATGACCCGACTGGGAGTTAAACCCACAACTGCACTGCGGTCGTCAGTAATTCAATATAACAAGCTCCAAAAGGATATTTTTAAATAGCTTTCATTGTTGTTCAGCAAACTTTTTAATTTTGACCAATTTTCTTTTTAGAATCAACCTCTGCCGTATCGTGATTCTTACTCGGCAAGGTATGTTTTATTTGTGATTTAGTTAGATATGCTGATCGTGGCAATAATTGCCTTCTAATGGTTCACCAAATGATAAGAAGACATGGCATTAAAATTATCGTTCAAAATTAATGCTTTTAAGAACAAATTTAGAAATGATTTTGAATGGCGGGAACTGATTTTGGGATTTTTGCCAGATAACGAACTTCTTTAATATTGTATATCGACGTCTGACGTTTGACAGCTCGTTGACCAGTCATAGGTGTTGAAGAATCTGGTGACTGTTATTTTTCATTCTACAGGCCAGCAGGTTTGTTGTCATACACATTCACGAAGACCGGTGTATACGAGGTTCAAGACATGAACCAACCACAATTCAAATGTATCATTCTCTGTAAACCTTCTTCTAAACAACATGTCATCAGAATCAGCAAAGACCAATTCTCACCAGGTATGTATGCCCGGGGGGGTACTAGGGTTGGCGGATGAGGGGTATGTACGGACGGGACCTCTGAAAACTGACCCTGTAGAGAGAGTTATTTTTTTGCTGAAAGAGTGTCCCAGAGAGAGACAAAATCGCTAAAAAGGTGACCCTTAGAGAGACATTTTCACAAAAAATGTCTTCGATTTTCCAAAGAATTCTCATTACTTTCGAAAAATTATTTTACTTGCTTGACTTTTCACTTTTCTTTGACTCGAGTTTGTGAAAAAAACCGACGAAGTACCCTCCTCTTGTTGACTAGCTCTATGATAAAACTCTGCACAAAATACTTGAACAAGTTATTTGGTCTCTTCAGTTAACAATACCTTAAAACCTTACTCCACACCTCGAAATTTCCATAACTCGATCATATTTGTGTTTCCTCTGCGTGTTCGAGTTATGGAGACTCAACTGTAGAAGTCTGCAAAAATACGAGAACAAGTTAAGAATAATCTTAGCCCTTCAAGTTTTTTATGTCTTAGCGACATGTAGAAAATTCTGTAACTCAGTGTCTATATGCACAGAACTTTGAAACATAGGCTTAATCTCGGAAGATTTTAACGCAAGGCTACTCTACTTTGTACAATACACGGCTCTCGCGTTCGAGTCGTCCACATGGGATTTATCTCCAGTGGCAGTAGAAGTATGCATATTGGAAAGAAAGGCTGATTATTCTTACCATAGTAATACTTTCCATTAATTTCCATAGCACTTGGATCTGTATTTGTTGGCGATCGTATATGGTGGGTTTGGAAATCTGGTGATGTCCCAGACAACTTCTCTTTGTTAAGGGTACGTACGTTTTTTGTTTTACCAACACGTTAAGCTGTCTGCTTAATATCTTTCTCAAATATTGTACTGTTTATGTTGTTGTTGAGCCCAAAAATGTTTAGCGAGAAACGCCCTTTACGAGTATAAAAGTTGCTCGTTCATCTTTCAGAACATTACCCGTACTTTTCACGATTGAACAACAATTCCAAAAAGTCGCATTTTGCGGGAATTAGTTTTCGCAGTCTTGCCCTATTCTGGACATATTTCTTCCATTTTCCTATGAATTTTTCAATTCTTTTTATAAATTGGCAAAATTTGTAATTCACAGGTTCTAATTTCCGTGGTTTTGCCAAAGAACGCGAAGAATTAGTTCCCTTGAGGTAGTTAACTATACCACCCGTATTATGATACCCATGCCCTCCTCTCCCTTAGCTTCGACAAGACGATTCAACCGGAGCTTCACAAATCACACCGATGGAGGGTTGTTGTACACCCTGTGAAGAAGTGTTTTCGAACGTTCTCCGAGTGATTGGTGTTTTTTCCACCACCCTCCACCACTGTGGTTTGGAAACGTTCAAATCGAGTGTGGAGGAGAACAATACGTCATGGTGCTGTTTGATTGCTCAACCTGTTTCCAAGGTAAATATCAAGGATTGATAGCCACAATCTCGGTCAAAATATATTGAGAATTTTGGTTAATTCCTCGTTTTTAGCAATTTAAAGTTCGGGCGAGAAAGTTGCTTTTGGGCTAATTGGTAAATTGATTGAAATATTTCAATTCAGGAGGGGTTTATAGACTTACAGGCTATATTAAGTATTAAGGATTGATAGTCATCTTAAAGGCTTCAGTTTTAGAAGGGATCGCTACAAGGTTTGATACTGATAGTCAGCCAATCTTGATTGATAAAGCCACTCAAATAAACATATTTTTGAAACAAAGTTTGCGGAAGGGATCTCTACCAAAGGGAGGACAAGTGACAATATTTCCATGATCCGTGGCAGTTACTGTCTTCATGTATTAAAATTTCATTACAAACACTGGCTAAACAGACTGGTCTATAGCTGATTCGAACGAGATTTCAAACAAATTTCCTCTTCAAGTTTGAAAACTTTTCTGATAGAGAACTTATCTACTTTAAGTAATTTGCTCTTCTTACTTTTAGCACCATGAAATGAAAGTTCAAGATGGCGGTTTTGGGAATGCGTCGCTTAAAATTAACAAAGGAGATATTGTTTGGTGGCGTTGGAATAACGCCCAAAACGTTCGAAAGATTATTCAGGTTTGTTCATTGTTTATATAAAAACCTATTCAAAAAGCATTCTTCAAAGAAGTTAAAGCAAAGATGAACATTCAAGACACCAGTTTTCCTTCCTTCTGGCTGTTGATCTTTTCACTGTTGATGGATAAATAAAGATTGCCTGCTTTTCGCAGAATACTATCCATGATATGCACCACTGGAGAGTCTTCTGTGAACTTCTGGAATTTTCCACCCAATACGTCACTCTAACAATAGAAAAGTGACGTATTGGGTGGAACAAAAACAGAAAAGTTGCATAATTTCGCGAAGTCATTGCAGTGGTGCATATCATAATGGCATATAATCACAGTGCTTCGGTACTAAAAACTTCTATCCGCTTTTTTCACAGCTTTCTTCATCTCACATGGACCACACGTCTTCTTTGATCACGTGTCCAGAACAACCAATCACAGGAGCTTTCATGCATCAATTTAATAAAGTTGGAACCTTTGAGTTTGAAATGTAAGACAAGTCTTACATTTACTCCTACCTTTTTCCAAATAAAATTTTTGTTCCCGACATTCGCTAATCTATCAGTGGTTGAAATGGAAAATCCTCCACACCTAACATTATCCCTTCGATTGACATTTGGGTGACCTTTAATTCATGATATGCACCATTGCAATGTCTTCTGACATTACATCACGGAACCAATCGCTCATTGGTGGTAAGTGACGTATAATCAGTCAATACGTCACTTTCAACCAATCAGCTATTGGGTGGAATGGAAGACATTGCAATGAATATGTATTAACTAATTTTTTACTGCAAGCAATGGATACCAAGTAAAAACTTATGCCTGAAACATTTATTTTCTCATTTTCAGGATTGGAGGCCAGCGACGGAAGTTTGGGAATGTTATGGTCGTCCAAGGTGTTCAGGTAATGGTTCTTGAACGGTTCTTGAACCTATCAGAAATCAATTTTCCAAACCATATGCAATTTTTTTTGTATTCGAATACGAAAGAAAATTGCATTCACAAATTGAATTCACAAATATTGTCCTCATTTATAAATTTTCGCTAAGTATTTATTTTGTTAATTTTTACCAACATTTCCAATTATCTCGCTCTGATAAGTTGTATTAGTTTCTCACAACATATGTATTTTGAATTGGAATTGATCTTCCAGGTCAAGAAACTGCAAGTGTCATCGAAACGCATTGTTCCTGATCCTACCATCATATCCATCAACGATATTGTCTGCTGGATGTGGCCCAAAGAAACATTAAGCACCGTGTCAACTTTCGATGAAAATACTTCACTCAGTGAAAACGAAGTCATGCTTTATTCAACAAGGTTTGTATTCTATTTAAATCTGTCACACGCTGCAGGTAGGATTATAACCAATAGTATCATCTCCTACAACGGACTCTAAGAATTGAATAAATTCCAGCAAGAAAGGAACAAAATTTGTGAAAGGAAGGTGGCCCAAGGTTTTAAAAAATCATTCTATCCTCAAAGAGATTAGCCGAGTCCCCGCCGCACCTCACCATCAACAATTGTTGACATCGTAGGTAAAGTATTATTATACAAACAATCAATTAACCTTTGATCTCTTTCAGACGCGCGCATGCACGAAGATTCAATGGTCAGGGCATCTATCATTTCACTTGTGGTTCGGCTCCATTCAGTTCTGAGGTTTGTCCGATCATATATTAGACGAAAGTTCACGTGCAAATGGTTTTGGAAAGTTTGATTATATTTCTTATTGTACCAAGATTTTCTTGAGCTCGATAGAATTCGTTTTAATCTTATGGGATATATTGTACCTGAAAATCTCATCCAATCAACATGATTATCTCCAACCCAATGTTACTTTGCTTTGCATCTTTTCATGCGAAAGCTTTACAAGCTATGATACATTGGGTTTTTTTAGAAAAGATATACCCCTATTGAGGAAGTCTATTTCCGTTCCAAGGGGGTAAGGTTTAAGTATGTTATGGAATTCCATTGGGATGTAACAAAAATCTGTCAAAGGTAACTGGAATTCCATAGGGGTTACTTTTTAAGTCCTACAAAAATTCAGAATTCTAGAAAGGTTTAAACCTAAAATTGCCTAGAATTCCAAGGGGTTACAGCATTTCCAGCAACAAAAGTTTGGACCTCCTCAACAGTGGGTATACGGTTTTATTTCTGGAAAAGCCCATTGTTAAATCATCATTCTCATTTTTACAGAAATCATCTTGTTTGGTTAGTGAAGGAACATGGAGTACTGTTCTTGTCGATACATCTGTTGATGACTTTTTGTTGACTTTAAATCCAGTGAAAGGATATGGACAATCATCTATTCACATTGCACGTGTAAGTTAAAAAAGGCTAAAGTCTTAGATGTAATTGGGGTATAGATCACTGACCTTCATAAACCCTGAACAAAGCTATATCCCCCATTTTTGATCGGAGTTTTTTTGAAAGTGGTATCCGCAAAGAAATCACTTTAGTGTTGAAAGTTTGCCTAACGACAAAAGGTTATATAAAGCTCAGTGGGTACAATCAACTCTGTCTCTCTATAACTCGAAACTCTGTTACTCGAATCTTTATGTAAATCAAACAAAAAGGTTGGATCTTTTTCCTATATTCGAAGAAAATTCTCTGTCCTGATTTAGAAAAAGTGGACTGTATCTAGTTTACTCACCGTACATCTTTAGCAGGAATCTTAGGGGATTCGAGAGAAACTTAGAATTGATGTTTAAGACCAGTGCTAATTTAAACCATTTAAAGTCTCGGTGACTTTATAACCTCGATGTTTTTGTGAGTAAGGTTCTATTATTCCTAATCATGGTTGAAACTATGGAAGGTCTGAATTTTTTCCCGCAATTTGTCTACCTTAGCAATCTTGGGCATAAACCAACTCTTATAATTATATTTTTCAATATTTAGGGTAAGGAAGTGTTGTTCAGTTATCCATCAAAGAAACCGGACACTTGGACATGGTCTATCACTCGTATCTCGGACGGCAAGGTATGATTAAAAGGAAGCTCAAAAGTCAAGTCTGCAGATTTTTCATTGCTCCTCTGAATTTAAGCATACATAGAATTCCTCACACCAATATTTGAAGTTTTTTCAATAATTCAAAGCGATCAGTTAAAATTATTTGATTTTTGATATGCGTAATTAATAATACGTCCTTTTTTCTTTTTTCTATTGGAAATATCCAGAAAGCCTGATTTGGACCCCCGTTTTTCTCTGTTTTTATTAAAATGACATATTCCTGACTTACGCATATCAATTCCGATAACTCGACAAACCTTGTTTAAATTCCAACATTGATTCAATTGCCATATACCGGGTGGTCCAAAAAAAGTTTCCATAAGTTTCCAATTTTGACGTACACTGCTCTACCCATTGTGCTAAGACCATCAATTTTTTTTATGGCTAAACTCTAACTTAATTCAGGGCACTCCTAAAAATTTCAATGTCTGAAACGATTTTTGTAAAATCTTAAGGGCTTCTTAAAAAGATGTCAAAATAGACTTGTTCAAAAATTGACGTCAGAAGATTCAGAAAATTATCAACCTTTTAGCTCGCGTTCTTTTCACTTGTCTTCAAAAGACATTACAATTACAATGTAATATTCTCAAAATGGAAACATTATTTGTTTTTCTCATAGTCTGTGGAAATTGAGAACCATTTCTTACCTGAATGTGGTCGTGTCTTTTATTTCTACTTTGCTGGAACGTACATCTTCGAAATCGAGTCGCCGAAAGACAAACATGAATGCGTCGTACACGTTGCTGAAACAGGTAAGAATTTGCTAACACAATCAATCTGTACAACCGGCATATACCGCCTATCTGTATGCAACCAAAGGAGTGCACTTCTGAAAAATTTAAGAGGGTCTCAGGGTCTAACCGTGAACTTCGCGTTATCTTCTTAGCGAAAAAGAGTCAGGTAAAAGAGCATGGAACTTAGTCTACCTTGATCATACTTGCAGGTCTGGTATAGGAGCCTTGGACCCAGTCTACCTTGATGATGGTTGTGAATACAGTTGACTCTCTCTAATTCGATCTTTAAGGGACCAAAAAGTTTCTTCGAATCGAAGATAGATTCAAATTATAGAGAGTATCTAACAAGGATTAGTCCGAATTATAAAACGACTCGAATTGGCGGGAGTTCACTGTATAACAAATTACTTTTCCTCTTTAGATGACATCACAAATCCACCGAAAATTTCAACAGAAGCTCCCACCGAAGGAACGGTATGTTCTAAGATATTTGCTATACATGTCCACCTTTCTCAGCTTGTCACCCATGCCTGTTCTTTTTGCTAAGTGCAACCCCATTCTATTATCATTCATTGTCATTCAAATTTTGCGATCCTGAGATTAGATGTTATCGGGTTACCTACATATCACGTTCCCAAGTCCACTTAAAGATTGATTATTAACGATGGCCTCAATAAATTTTAAACTGTTCACAAACATTTTGAAAACACCTTCGAGAATGATTAACTTCCATTTTGAGCGATTTTTTTCATGTTTCCTTTAATATTACATATTACATTATTACATACCACGCTTGACATTACGTAATACATGTTTGTGAAAATGATACATGAATTCTTGTCTCAAATTAATGTTTCCTTTGATATTACATGTTACATATCATTATCGCGTTTAATATTACATATTACATGGTGATGAAAATAATACATGAATTCTTGTCTCAGGTTAATGTTTCCTTCGATATTACATTTTACATATTACATATTACGTATCATGTTTGACATTACACACGTAATGTTCATAAAAATAATTCCTGAATTCTCCTCTCAGGTGAAAGTTGGTCAAAAAGTGTTTTTGGAGCACGAAGATGCGGATGCGGAAATCTTCTTCACAACGGATGGTTCACAACCTCTCATTGGAAACCAAAGTACTGAGGTTCGTTCGGATTATGCTTTCTCTCATATGGTCCCTCACACGACTAAAGGTTCAATCTCAAAATAAGTGTCTTGGAAAATTGGAAATCTTGCAATCCTGTTCTGCTTTTGAGATTGGCCTTTTTGTCATATGAAAACATCGACTATTCCTCTACATGAAAAAAAGGCAATCTCAATCTCAAAGATGACCACCACAGTAAAACTCTAAATTTCATAAGGTATTAATTTTGAGATTAAACCTTGTGTCATGTGAGGGACGTGAAGTGTTCTCTCTCTTTATGTTATCTTGCGTTGACTCAGATGGTTTTATTTCTCATAACAATATATCAAGTAGCCTGAATTAGACGTCATGTCTAATTCAATTTGCGAGTTTTCGAAATAAAAAGGTCCTTTTATTTGGCACTCAAAGGTACTCGCTATAACCCCCCCCCCATAAATCAAGTGAAATACCTCACGCAAATTCAATGTGCCAATTTAAGCAGTCAATCTTTCTCTATTTTAAACCTTTCTGGTACCAACAGCTTGTGAAGTGTTGAAAATTACTCTTAAAAAACTTTTTGTATTTTGGGTCCCTCTCCATTTCAAAAAAATATTATTTTGATCTCTTGAATCGAATTAGAATTAGAGAGGGGAGTTGAAATATTATTCCGCCATACTTTGAATATTAAAGTAAGAACATTTACCTTTTCAGACATACGACATGAAATCTGGGATCACACTCTCAAAAGGTGGTGTTCAGTTTGTGCGCGCGGTCGCCAAGATGCTTGATCGAAAACCAAGCCCCATCTTGACATCAGGGTAAGAATTGAACTTCATAAGAAGACAAGTTTCATTATTTTTTTGGCCTTCAGAAAAATCATCTCTAGCTCTTTTCTTCATAATAAAAAATATTAAGAACGGTTTCTCAATCTCAGCCTTATTAAAAAACAAGCTGGATCAGCAACACAAGTCATGGAAGCAGGTCAATGCAAGAAATTTTACAAGGAATTTTCTTTGAAACGCAAGATCACCTAAACAAGATTTCTAGAAGCTTGAGCTAGTTTGAGCTTTAAATCTTTTTTTTTGTGTGTGTCATAGTGAAGGATTATTGACTTACTTTAAGCCCAAAAGTGTGAATTTTCAAATATAGATAGACTTTAGATTTTTCGGGAAAGGTCACTGTAAGCATTCATGAGAATTTCACCATATGATATTTTATCCAATAAGATAGTCATGAAGACAAAGCTCAAAATTATGTTTCTATTGTGAAAACATAATTTAATTAGGGCCTTGCAATACGCTTTGAAAGAGAAAGTCAATCCTGCAAAAAAATTTCTTTGCCTTTTTTGTGTGCAATCCAGTGATGTGTAGGGAACTTGATTCTCAAAATCATAAGAACGGGCACGCAAACTTTCATTGGTTTTTTTTAAGAGGTGGCTACTCTAGCACATTATCATTCACTTTATGGGAAAATTATGTTCGAGGTCTGACTATTTCTTCCTAATTTTATACAATCTTTCGATCCATTTTTCAACTTCTAAATATCAGGCAGTGTTAAGATGACTTCTTTTATTTTCATTTTAGGAGATATTTGGTATTGCCTTCCGATTCTGCGCTAAGCTCAACTGAACTCGATCAACCTTCGAAAAAACTCGTTGAAACGCAACAAGAAAGTTCTAATGATCAAGAACAATCAGAAGCTCTTGAAAAAGAAGACAACAAAGAATTTCAACAAGAGCAAAACGCATCAAACGAGCCAATACAACCAGAGGTTTTAGATAAACGGGATCAAATTATAATTGAAGATGACTGTATCATCTGCTTGAAAATGGATCCAGAATTTGTTGAACATATTCCAGTACAAAACACCCCAGCGAAGGAGGTTGTGATAAGCTTTACACCAGAAGGACCTTCTACTGATACAAATGCAGTTGCACTCTCACACGCAGACGAAGACGAAGATACTGAAATGAGTGAGATCTCAAAAGATACTGAACACAATGTCACCCAAAGAACTGAAGAAGTTGCTAAATTTGATGATGTCGACTATAGTGAACAGGAAGTCACTCAAGCCGATACTATCCAAGATGTTCGAAGTGAAGATGTGACTCAGGTTGTTGTGGTAACTGAGGGTAATAGCCAATCAGGATTGCCTGTCGAGCAGTTGAAGAGTGAAATGTTTGATGATTCCACTGTCAATGAGACAAGTGTTTCTGAAAACGTCGCATCTGAAGAAGCAGAAAAGCAAAGACTTGCTGCAGAAGAAGCAGAAAAGCAAAGACTTGCTGAAATAGAAGCAGAAAAGCAAAGACTTGCTGCTGAAGAAGCAGAAAAGCAAAGACTTGCTGAAGAAGCAGAAAAGCAAAGATTTGCTGCAGAAGAAGCAGAAAAGCAAAGACTTGCTGAAATAGAAGCAGAAAAGCAAAGACTTGCTGCTGAAGAAGCAGAAAAGCAAAGACTTGCTGAAGAAGCAGAAAAGCAAAGATTTGCCGCAGAAGAAGCAGAAAAGCAAAGACTTGCTGCTGAAGAAGCTGAAAAGCAAAGACTTGCTGAAGAAGAAGCAGAAAAGCAAAGACTTGCTGAAGAAGCAGAAAAGCAAAAATTTGCTGCAGAAAAGAAGAAGCAGAAAAGCAAAGACTTGCTGAAGAAGAAGCAGAAAAGCAAAGACTTGCTGCTGAAGAAGCAGAAAAGCAAAGACTTGCTGCAGAAGAAGCAGAAAAGCAAAGACTTGCTGCAGAAGAAGCAGAAAAGCAAAGACTTGCTGAAGAAGAAGCAGAAAAGCAAAGACTTGCTGAAGAAGCAGAAAAGCAAAGACTTGCTGCTGAAGAAGCAGAAAAGCAAAGACTTGCTGCTGAAGAAGCAGAAAAGCAAAGATTTGCTGCAGAAGAAGCAGAAAAGCAAAGACTTGCTGAAGAAGAAGCAGAAAAGCAAAGACTTGCTGAAGAAGAAGCAGAAAAGCAAAGACTTATTGAAGAAGAAGCAGAAAAGCAAAGACTTGCTGCAGAAGAAGCAGAAAAGCAAAGACTTGCTGAAGAAGAAGCAGAAAAGCAAAGACTTGCTGCTGAAAAAGCTGAAAAGCAAAGACTTGCAGAAGAAGCAGAAAAGCAAAGACTTGCTGAAGAAGAAGCAGAAAAGCAAAGACTTGCTGAAGAAGAAGCAGAAAAGCAAAGACTTGCTGCTGAAGAAGCTGAAAAGCAAAGACTTATTGAAGAAGAAGCAGAAAAGCAAAGACTTGCTGCAGAAGAAGCAGAAAAGCAAAGACTTGCTGAAGAAGAAGCAGAAAAGCAAAGACTTGCTGCTGAAAAAGCTGAAAAGCAAAGACTTGCAGAAGAAGCAGAAAAGCAAAGACTTGCAGAAGAAGCAGAAAAGCAAAGACTTGCAGAAGAAGCAGAAAAGCAAAGACTTGCTGAAGAAGAAGCAGAAAAGCAAAGACTTGCTGAAGAAGAAGCAGAAAAGCAAAGAATCGCCGAAGAAGAAGCTGAAAAGCAAAGACTTGCTGAAGAAGAAGCAGAAAAACAAAGACTTGCTGCTGAAGAAGCAGAAAAGCAAAGACTTGTTGAAGAAGAAGCAGAAAAACAAAGACTTGCTGAAGAAGAAGCAGAAAAGCAAAGACTTGCTGAAAAAGAAGCAGAAATGCAAAGACTTGCTGAAAAAGAAGCAGAAATGCAAAGACTTGCAGAAGAAGCAGAGAAGCAAAGAATCGCTGAAGAGGAAGCAGAAAAGGAAAGACTCGAAAAGATTCCTCCCAGATCTGGACCTGTTAAACTGATTCCGGAGTCTGAGTTACAAGCAATCGAACTTGAAGTTTCCCCGGCAGTCATTAAGGCGTCACACACTGAAGTTCAAGTAGAAGTTTTTTCATCCAAAACCTCTACCATTGCTCAAACCTTCGAAATTGATTCAGAATTCTCGACAACTACTTTAAAGGAAGCGTTGGTGGATGATGTTTTGGAAGAGAAATCTGTTTCCGTTGAAGATTGTGTGGATGTCGAATCTAAAGAACGCTTTGTTGAATCACAAGAACATTCCAAACCAAAGAATGAAACAACTGAAGAGGATTTAACAATAGTTTCTGAAGTGGAAAAAGATAAAGAAGAACAATTGATTACTGAGAAGGATGAGCAAAAAGAGGGCGAGTCACAATCTGATCAATTAAATATTGGTCAAGTAGACGAAGAGTATGATGTTCCAGTTTCCAAAGCTGGAGATGAAGAAACAGAGGATTCAAGTAAAGATACTTCAGAGGTCATCGAAGGATCTGCGGATACCGAGAAAGTGGCCGAGGTAGAAAAAGAAGATGCCAATACTCAAGACAAAGAACCAGAGTCTATTGCGATCCGGCAAGAAGTCAAGATTAATGGAGAATCTGGTTCTGTCAAGGATGAGGAAGAATCGAAGATCAATGAAGACGCGATTGCTCAGGAAGAAGCTCCATTACCTGTATACGAGAAAGAATCTTTCGAAGAAGTTTCACGTCAAGAAACATTGACCAAAATTCCTCTGGTTGAAGAAACTGACCATGTTGCTTCGTTGGAAGATGTCAAGGAATCTTCTGAGGACGAGTCGAAACCTGTCGATGTTGAGTCAAACATTGTTGAGGATGATTCAAAATCTGTTGTTGAGACTGGAAATGAAGAATCGTCCAAAGAAACAAAACTTGTTGAAATTGAAGATGTCACAACTGTTGAACAACAATCTGAAAAGGAATCAAACCCAACTCAAGAAAAAGCTGTTGAAAATGAATCAATGCCTCATTTACAAGAGCTTGATCCTGAATTAATAACCAACACAGATGAAATGAAAGATGACGTCATGTCACATGATAGTGGCGTGGAATCGAGGCTGACTCAAAAGGGTGGAAAACAAAGTGACAGTGAGATGGAGTCATCTGGTCCTGATAAAGAATACTTGGACAAAGAGGTACTTTACTCTATCTTTTTTTTTAAAATAATTTCCTGACCAATTCTGAAGAGAAGATTTTTTACGACATCCCGCCCTTTTCTTTCCATTTTTAGCTTAACCAAATTTTGAATTTTTAGGTATGATCGTTTTAAATTCGACCCCCCCCCCTACCCAGTACTATTCACCATGAACATGTATTTACCCATTAACAGCTCTCGCTCCCAGAAAGGGTTAATCAATTTTCAACATTTGGCTTCTTCATTCGGCTTTAGTGTCATTGAATGTTTGTTTGAAAAATTCATTCATTGACATCGAGTCACAATCGTTGTTTTTCCTGTTGATAAAGAAGCTTTTAAAATAGCGAAATCTGCTTGAATTGCCCCCTGAAAATGTTCGTCCACCCCCATGGATATAAAATAGAATGATCCATTAAACTTGTTTTTACTTTTCTCTTTGTTGTTTCAGTGGAAGGCGTATGAGTGGAGTAAATGTATTCCGACCATCAGAGCTTCTTTCCTCAACCCCAACACCATCAATGTAGAATGGAGTTTACCGAACGACGCCAAAACTGAACTCATTAATGGATTCTTTGTAAGACTTTTTCGTGTCATCGATTTTTCAAATGGAAAATTAAAGACCTTATATACCGTAAAATAGTTGAAACTTTTTTTACATAGCTTAAAATAGCTAAAAAACTACATTACTTAAGCATTTAGCCCTCAGATCTACAATCAGCGCCTAAATATACTTTGCTACATTGGAATTTTCGATTTAGGAGGGGTTAAGTGGCTTCCAGGCTATATACTGAGCCTTAATGGAACATTTTTGAGCTTTTAGATCCTGTCTTACTGAGTCTTAAGTCTAATGTTAAAACTCAGAGTTAAGACTCTACTTCCAAACTGTACTTCAAAGCATTTAAAAATCACTTGCGGTTTCAAAGTTTTGAGGGAATTCCCCTTTTTGTGCCAAATATTTCGGCGCTGGTTGTAGTTTAAAAATCTTTTTAAGCCCTAATTTCAGTTCGTGCCTCGGGAGCCAGTGGTGGTTTGACCTTTTACCCAGCCACCCATGAATGACAGATTGTTTATTTCAATCGCTCCTAACTCTTTTCCAGCTTTATGTGGATGGCGTTCCAAGAGGTCACGTGTTTTCAGACTCGACCATTAGCGCATCTGGTTTAAAGGGTGGTCGCTCGTACGAAGTTGCAATCGTTGTTTTTCCTGTTGATAAAGAAGCTTTCAAAATAGCAATGTCTAATTTACTGGTAAGTGCTATACAAACCACACTGAATATGTTGATTTTTCATTATGCACACTCAGTACATATAATCGATTGCGAGAAGTACAACGAATACACTTTTCTTATATAAGAACATCCAAAATTTTTGAAGCCTTTGGATGTTCTTAATTTTTTGATTTTTAAGCCTAAAAATGTTCTTAACTTGTTCTTAGTATTTTGGCCATCTAAGCCTTATGTTCTTATATAGTTTGTTCTTATGAACAAAAACGTGTATGGATATTGGCGGCTCATGTAGTACATGTTACAATAATATAAACTCAGTGGTGATGATCACTTTGTCCTTTTGCCGCAAGAGCTTTTCTCTTCTTTTGGTTTTAGTTTTCATCGAGCAACATTCAGAGCATTTCTGTCTCAAAATTCAATAAAATTCAATGATATATTAAGAATCTGGGCTACATTGTAGCGAAAAGCTCATTTTCAGACTGAGAGGAAAAACAAACTTTGGCTTCTGGTTGATTTTTTACTTCTCTGCCCCTTTTAGTTCATAACTTGTCCAAGTGTTAGCAAAGCGGGTGGTCCAATCATCTCAATCTCTTCAAACCTTACACCTCGGGTGGAGAATGACGATACCGCCCCATCACCCTCGTCGCGTGATGATAATATTACGGAGCCGATTCTTTCATGGATGGCGGGATTCCACCCTGATAAAACGCCCGAATGTTTCACATTGTTTGTGAATGGTATTGCTCAAGAGGAAAAGGTAAAGCTTTTTTATTCCTCGGTTTGTTCTCTTCCCAGTTGCCACACAGCGTTTTTTCGACGTTTATCTAACGTTCACAACGTCCATATAACGTTAGATGAACGTTGAAACAACGTTTTGTGTCAACTGGGTTAGGTACACGTTTTTTTATAAGACCATCCAAAATTTTTGAAGCCTTCGGATGTTCTTAACTTTTTGATTTTTAAGCCTAAAAATGTTCTTAACATGTTCTTGTGATTTCTCTGTTGCCGTCGGCTACATCTCATTGGTTACTTCGTATTCTCATTGACGAGTGGTTTTCTTGCAGACTGTGTTGATTTTGGTTCACTTCCCCAATGCAATATTTTACAGGAAAAATCATATGAAACTCTTAGTATTATCTAAAATCTTTTTATTTGCGGCTCGCCAAAAAATAACTTTTTTGATTTTAAACAAACGATTATTTTGGCACTGAAGTTATTTTTTTTCAATTCCCAACTCAATTAGCTGATAATTGTTAATTACCCTATACAATGGTCCCTTTAAATTCCGACAATAAAAAAGAACAAAAAAATTGTCACCAATTAAAACGGTACTGTTAAATATCAACATTTTTATTTATAAGAAATCTCTTTGAAACATTTGACAGTGCCATGTTATGAAACTCGTTAAAATGGTATTACAGTTGACGCTCTCTAATTCGATTTTCAAGGGGAATTCAAACTTCATCGAAAACGCGAGCTTATCGAAATATAGAATGTCGAATAGTAAGGCGTCGTTTATGAGAGTTTCTTAAGGAAATTTGACGGTGACTTTCAATTTGATCGAAAACGGAAGTTTATCGAATAACAGAACGTCGAATTAGAGATTGTCAACTGTAATTCTTGATTATTGCAATAAAATGATGCTTTTTTCGTTCATTGAATGAAGCGATCATCGCCTTTACAAGAGTCAACGAACCGAATTTGCTAATTTTACTATATTCTTATCGGTTGAGATAGTTGGATTATTTCAAATCATATAAAAAAAATCTTGTTTTAAATCTTATAAAAAAAATCTTTTTTTACAAAATTAAAAATCTATCATTTTTTGTTTACCGTTGTCTTGCCAACGAAAACTGTTTTGTAATTAGACCGTCTATGTCTACAAAAAAGATTGCGTTACGCTGTAGCGTGTAAATATTTCTAACGTGAAACAAGAGTAATCGCATGTAATGTTTTGACTGTCTGTCTGGTGGCTGTTTGGGCCTTTTAATGAGGAGTTTAAGTACCATAGGCAATTTTGTTAGAGATTATATTTGCATTGAGAGGCTTATGTGACCACAAACTTGTTATTTAGTTATCATATATTTTGGAGCGTTATAATTTTAGGTAAGTGCTTTAGTGTGTAATGTAAAAAAATTAGATTTTTTTTAGTTTTGACTTGTTAGAATTGAGTTACTTTATTGGATTATAAGTCAGACTGACGTGTTTGTTTGTCAAGAGATTCTTGTTGGACTGGAGTCATTTATAATGCGTGTAATACAGTAGTATAAGCGTTATATGATAATACAATTATTGTTACGGGATTAGTTAAAATTTGTTCTCTCCATTACTTTTTGCTTTAATTTCTACTATGTCTGAATTAGTCGTCTAGCTTGCTAGACTAGATTCTTGTTTATATTATCTTTCACTGAAGGTATTTAGATTTCATGCATGGTGATCTTTATGATTCTCAATACATCAAGCCTAAAAATTTTCTTAAAATGTTTTTATTTACAGCATTTTGAAGTCTCCAAAGCCTTAGTATGTTCTAAAATTTTTGGGCCTCGAAGCCTTATGTTCTTATATAGTTTGTTCTTATAAAAAAAACGTGTACGCATCCTCTATATCAAAACATATCAGATGGGATGCGTGCAGCGTAGGTACTTCGTACTGTATTTTGCTTTTCTTTCTTATGTGTTAAGATGAGTTTCGAAATCTTCTTTCGTTTTATTTTCTTCGAAACAGCTGAACTTATGAATCGATGTAAAGGTTACACCAAATCTCATGTTTGTTTTAAACATCAATGTTTAATGTTAACGTCAACACTCGAAGGATTTTAAGTGCTGTTTGTTTTAAAACATTACTACACGCTTCTCGTAAATCTTCCAAATACCATTCAATACACTTTTTTTATTAGAACACCCAAAATTTGGCTGAGCCTGGATGTGCTTATTTCTTTTAGCAATTTTCAGCCTAAAACGTTCTTAAATGCGTTCTTAATTTTTCAGACTACTCTGAATCGACAATATCATGCAAAATAAAGAGCACTTAGAATTGGTAAAATTTGGACAATATTTGACTCTCGATTTTAGAAAATCCATCCCTAAGTTCGGTTAAAACTGCTTGAAAAGAGGAAAAATTGTAGTTTCTTTTCATTTTTTTCCTAACTGAGGCTGGGCATGTTCTTACGATGTTCCTAATTTTTCGACGAATTTCAGCCTAAATGTTCTTATAAACTGGGTTCTAATAATAAAAAAGCGTGTATTGGCAATTTGCTCTTCTTTCAAATTGGGGAATTTTACTATTCATCATGATGACAAATTTTCCAGGAAATAAAAATTAGTTTCATGACCAGAATAACATAACCCGAGAGATAAAGGTTGAAAAAGTATTAAGATGACAAGAATAGATTCTTACCTTAATTTATTCTTATAATCGAAGTCTTCTTTTTGAAATATCACAAAGTTGCTAATTTTTATCCTAATAGCGACTATCTTTTTTTCAGACCTGACTGATCTTTTCTTTTTCTTTTTCAAACTTTTTCTTCATTTTCAATCGAAATTAAAAGGAAGGAAAATCGTATCTTTCTAACCTTCGACATTTTTTTTCTCAGCATATTGGAAATATTCGAATTGTAACTTTCAGACTTAGTAATCCAGGATTCATTTTTTATTCTTTGAGGTCAAATCTAGAAGAGTTGAATAAGCCCCATCCCAAATTACAAATGGAGACGTAGAACGGATTGCTTTAAAACTTGGGACTTCAAATTCATTATTATGACCATTTTTATTTATACTAGTTGAGCCCAGAAATCCTTTTACTTTCTCCTTTTACACAAGAGAACTTTTCTGATCGGAGTGTGATTTTTTTCACCGGACAGATTTTTAGGTGATTTTTTAGTACGTGGAGTTTCCACCAGTTCTGTCAACTTAACAGGGTTTTATTTTCCGCTTTTTTCACCCTAGTATCCCTCTATATTATCACTTCTGGTTCATTTCAATTTCTTCTTTACTTAGTTATCGGTGAGGAGAGATTGTTGCGAAATTAACATAAATTTTTAATTAGATATCACCCGAACAAAACAACGAAACGAAGAAATATCATTCTTTCTTGGTTATGAAACTCTTTTATATCTGAATATCACAAATAATAACAATCTACTCTATAGTTTTCATTCTACATTTCTTGTCAAGGATTTGAGAATCTAGATTCTTAATTAACGGTAGCTTAAGCTTAGGTTTGGAAATAAAGTTTCCCAAACTGAAGTGGTACTGGATGAAAATTAAGTTTCCAATACTGTATGTTTTCTGGTGAAAATTTCATTAAGTTTTGTTGAGTGGTTCCTAAGATTTCCAATTTTGTGTTTATGACGCCATCACTTATAATATAAAAATAGCTGTTTAGCCAATTTCTCAAAAAAGACATAACTTAAATTCAAGTAACGCTCGATATCTTATTACACGTCTATTACATTTGAAGAGTTGAAAATGAATCACAGGCCCGGTGGAACAACCATAAAAATGGGGAGGCTGAGGGCTCAAAATTAGATAAAATTTGAGAAAAAAATTCTCATTTGCTCAAAAGTGGAGAGACTGAAGCCTCCCTAGCCTCCCCGCTTCCGCTTGGCCTGCATCCGCAAAATCATATTTTTACAATCTTTGTTTGAATTATTTTTTCAGATAAGACCACAACAAAGTATCGAAGAATATTGTACTGTTCAACTCAAAAATTTGCAACTCGACAAACTTTACAAAATATCTGTCCACGCTCACATTGAAGGTAAGATTAACATCGTTTACTGGTATACTATAAGGTTGCTTTACATACGCTTATTTTTTCAAGTTATTGCATTGTAGCGAGATATAGCGTGATTTTATACAATAAGACTACGTAGATTAAAAGGCCCGAAGGGCTAGAGTAGAATCTCCAGCTATTATTCTCAGGCAAGAACCATCCAGAACGCGCCTAGAACGCGCCGTAATCATGACGAAGGATTGTTTATAGCGGTTCCTTTGTTTTTGAGGACTGCATTTTTTGAAATCTAGCAATAGATTTTACTTTCAATCCGGCGTTTGTGTAAAAACTACGCGCGGGCGTTCTGGATGGGAAATAAGTGGCTTCATTTCCCATCCAGGAGTCTTGATAATTCTAGACCTTCGGGCTTGGAAGTCAATGAATAATGTTAGTTCAATTGATCTGTCAATACGTGGATTCGAATCTCTTAGAAAAACCGAAGAAACGGTTTGAACAGTGAAGCCGTGTGAATCAGTTTTAACTTAAAATTTTGAAAATCTTCTTTTTTTCTTTTCCTTGCAGAAGAGACAGTTTCCTCGAACACTTTATTCTTCACTGTTCCATTCAACAAATCAACATTAACATATTCTGGCGATTTGTACAAAGAAGAAACACAGCAAAATATCTCACTCGCTGACAACCGAGATTTACCTGGTATGTACCCTTCGCTGATCTTTAACTTCTTGACTGGATCAGGTTTCCCATATCCCTCACTGATCTTTAATTTCTTGACTGAATTAGGTTTCCCATACCCCTCACTGATCTTTGATTTCTTGACTGGATTAGGTTTCCCATACCCCTCACTGATCTTTAATTTCTTGACTGGATCAGGTTTCCCATATCCCTCACTGATCTTTAATTTCTTGACTGAATTAGGTTTCCCATACCCCTCGCTGATCTTTAATTCCTTGACTGGATTAGGTTTCCTGTAACTTCACTGATCTTTCACTTATCGACTGGATTGGCTTTCCCTAATAACGTTTTATTGTCCGCCATCTTTCCCTCAGTGATCTTTAATCTCTTGAATGGATCAGGTTTCCCGTACCCTTAACTGATCTCTATAACTTCTTGACTGGATTAGGTCTCCCGTACCCTTAACTGATCTCTAACTTCTTGACTGGATTAGGTTCCCGTAGATCTTTAATTTCTTGACTGGATCGGTTTTCCGTAATAACGGTGCATCTAGTCTTATAGAAAACTCGGACGCCATGTTTCCCTTCACTGGTCTTTAACTTCACGACTGGATTAGGTTTCGCGTAACTTCACTGATCTTTAACTTCTTGGCTAGATCGGGTTTCCGTAATAATAACGGTGTATCTAGTTTTTTAGAAAAATTGTCCACCGTGTTGCTTTATTTCTGGTTGGTAAAACGTGGTTCGAATATTTTTAACTTAAGAAGAAAATGTAAAACAACATGATATAGTGTCCAGCTTTAAAACAGGGAAAATTATACTTCGTGGGGAATCTGTATACAGTGTGTATTTTAGTGTTTGAAAAATTGTGATATCTACGTTCCTCTATGTCCTACAAGTAACTACAGATATTTTTTAATTGTAAATATTTTTAAGTTCATAGACATTTGAAACATTGTTCACGTACAATTTAGCTCCTCTTAACAATATATGCTTTTCATATTCTGAATTCTTTTCAATTTTCATTTCTCAGATTCGTTGCTATCCCAAATCCAACCATCAGAAGAAATCTCTTGTACTGCGAAAATTCTTCAAGGTGAATCCTACAAACAACTCGAAACTGAAGAGATACTACTGATTCAAGAGAGTGTGCCCAGTCTACCTCCACCTGTCTGTGGACGCACTTCCCAAGTCAGTCGCATATCAACTTTAGATACAATCGCTGAATCGGAGAATTCGACTTATCACGATGATGATGCTGTAACCATAACAGATGTTCATGAACACTCTACTTCTGATGTGAACGAAGAACTTCCACAGGATTCAATGTGTGAAGATGTACCAGACAAATCTCAATCTGAACAAGCACTCCAGGAACAGTTTGAAAACATTTCTAAAGATCTAACTTCTAAACTCGTCAGTAAATCATTGGAAGATTTATCGCAGATTCAGAAGGAAGAAGAAGAATTGAAATCAAGAGAAGAGGTGCAGTCACAAGGAACACCGAATCTAGAAGAAACATCTACTGAATTACCAATAGAATCTACTGTTGACGAGAAAGGGGTTTCCATATCAGGGCCTATTGGAAAGAACAGCGAATCAGTGGATGAAACAAAACAGGTTCAAGAAACACCAGAAGAAGATACTCCCACTGGAAAGGTCGAACAAGAGGACCAGGAAGCTGCAACCGAAACTAAATCTATTGTAGCCAGTGATTCTAAAGAAACTTCAGATTTAGAAGAATCAGGACGTAAAGATATTGAGCAATCTGAAGAAAAACCTGTTGAGGCCATTACCGAAACTCTAACTGCCGAAGCTGAAGAAACTCAAGATAACGTTGTCGAATCTGACGAATCAATTGGCAAGTCGCAGGAGATTCCAGATAAACCAGAAGAAGTTGAAGTACGTGAACAGCCTGAAGCCGAAACCGAGGAAACTGTTAAAGAAATACAACAAGCAGCTTCTGAAACGATTGGAGTGGTTACTGAAGAGGCTAAATCCGAAGAAAAGCCTCAAGTAGGAGTTTCTACAGAAGACAGTGATCATCATACATTTGAAGCTGATCAAATACCAGCTGGTGAGGAGCATAACGAGCAAAAAGAAGAAGTGGAAGAAAATAAAGAAGAAGAATCTTCATTAGTAAAAGAAACACAAGAACAACCACAACACGACGACGAAGAAGAAAAGCCACATGTTGCTGAAGATCCAGGAGAAGAGAAGGAGCAACAACCACAAATAGAAACCGAACCTTCTCCAGCTGCTGTCGAGGAAAAGGTTATAGAATCCCAACCGCTAGTCAATTCAAACGAACAAGTCGCAAAAGCCATACCACCAGAAGTTATTTCAGTAAAATCTACAGCTGGATCTGAAATCGATAACAAAGAGTTTGTAGAAGCATTAGAAGCGCATCATATCACGTTTGAGGATGTGACACACCTAGGTATCATTGCTCCCGCGAAGAAACTTTATGACCAGGAGACCATTGACGAGGAAACAGAGTCTGAGAAAGAACTACCATTGTGGAACAAACGCCCAAGCACAGTTGTCGTTTACAACGATAGTCAGGAAGGAAGTGACATCAAACCACAAAGATCTGTATCCTTCCACGAGTCTGATTCAATGAAAGAAGAAGAATCGGATCCAAACTACGAGATTGTTGCTAAAGGTGTTATCGACGGTGTTGTCAGGAACGCTGTTAAAGAAGTGTTATTATCTGGGAAGGATCAACGTTTAGCTGAAATGCAACAAAAGTTACAGGAGATTGAAC
Source organism: Clytia hemisphaerica (assembly GCF_902728285.1). Taxonomy (NCBI): domain Eukaryota; kingdom Metazoa; phylum Cnidaria; class Hydrozoa; order Leptothecata; family Clytiidae; genus Clytia; species Clytia hemisphaerica. The sequence continues at coordinate 116,869 of NW_027103967.1, read as the reverse complement.
AGAAGGAGATGATGTTATTGGAACGAGAAATGAGCATCCATAAAGAAGAAGAAATGAAACGCCTCCATGACTTGGAAGAAAAGGAAAAGGTAAAAGGCCTTCTGTATTTTTTTCAATTAATAAAGGATAGTAGTCTGTAGAAGAACAGAATCTTGATAATACCCCAGTAGTATTCAAGAGTTCGTTAGAGAACGCCATCAATAAGTTAAGAAATCATGGTAGTTGATCTTGATTGAGCTAAATTGGTGAGATTGATTCTTTTCCATTTGGAAAGAAGTATTTCAATGAAATAGAGCCTTTTAATATTTGTACTCTTTCTTGAGTATCGTGAATTTTCTCCATTCTTTATGCACTTACACAGTGTTTTTAATTTTGTTGTATTTTTCTTTGTGGTTTTGAGCAGGAAAACCCCAATAAAAAGAAACGAGCTATCTTTTCGACTCGGCAAAAGAATGAACCGTCTGTTTTACTTTTTCTTTCACCATAGGAGCTTGACGAACGCGAAAAGACGTTACATTTCAGAGAAGAACAACAACTCTTGGAAGAGATCGAGAGACGGGAGAACGATCTTGAACGTCTGGAAACAACTCTAGAACAAAAAGAGAGACAGCTGCGTGAAAAGGAAGCTGAGAAGCTTGCCAAAGAACAAGATCGGTTACAAGAGCTGCAAAGAAGGCAAGCTATCGAAGAAATTAGGAACAAACAGAAAGAGTTACAAGACAAACAGAACGAATACGCTCGTCGTGAGCTTGCATTGAAAGAAGAAAAGTTGAAATCTATACAAAAGGACAATGAAAAAGCTGACGAAGAAAAGAGACATGAACTTCAAAAGAAAGAGGATGAGTTGAGGGATAAAGAAGATGAAATACAAAGGTGCGAATCAGAGCTCTCCATGAAACTGCAAGAAGCCGAGCTACAGAAGTTAGCGATGGAAGAGGAAGCCCGACGTATGAAAGAAGAAGAGAAACTCAAACTGATCGAAATAGAACTGAAAGCGAGAGAGTCTCAGCTTAACAACAGAGAGAAAGTCCTTGAAGAAAGAATCGCTGAAGAAAATGATAAGATTCAGAAAGACAAACAGAAATATGAAGAATGGAAGAAGAAAGAGGCTGATGATTTGGAAAAGAGGCTAGAGGAAGCTGAAGTAATGATAAAACAACGTTTGGAAGAAGATGAAAGACAGAAGGAATTAATTCAACTGCAAATTCAACAAGCTGCTGAAAAGGCTAGAGAAGAACTGCTTCAAGAATTATTGGAGAAAGAGGAAGCAGAAAAGCAAAGACTTGCTGAAGAGGAAGCAGAAAAGCAAAGACTTGCTGAAGAGGAAGCAGAAAATCAAAGACTTGCTGCTGAAGAAGCAGAAAAGCAAAGACTCGCTGAAGAAGCAGAAAAGCAAAGACTCGTAGCTGAAGAAGCAGAAAAGCGAAGACTTGCTGAAGAAGCAGAAAAGCGAAGACTTGCTGAAGAAGCAGAAAAGCAAAGACTTAAAGAAGAAGAAACTGAGAAGCAAAGACTTGCTGCAGAAGAAGCAGAAAAACAAAGACTTGCTGAAGAAGAAGCAGAAAAGCAAAGAATCGCTGAAGAGGAAGCAGAAAAGCAAAGACTTGCTGAAGAAGAAGAAGCTGAGAAGCAAAGAACCGCTGAAGAGGAAGCAGAAAAGCAAAGACTCGCTGAAGAGGAAGCGGAAAAGCAAAGACTTGCTGAAGAAGCAGAAAAGCAAAGACTTGTTGAAGAAGAAGCTGAGAAGCAAAAACTTGCTGCAGAAGAAGCAGAAAAACAAAGACTTGCTGAAGAAGAAGCAGAAGAGCAAATAATTGCTGCAGAAGAAGCAGAAAAACAAAGACTTGCTGCAGAGGAAGCAGAAAAACAAAGACTTGCTGAAGAAGATACAGAAAAGCAAAGAATTGCTGCTGAAGAAGCAGAAAAACAAAGACTTGCTGAAGAGGAAGCGGAAAAGCAAAGACTTGCTGAAGAGGAAGCAGAAAGGCAAAGACTTGCTGATGAAGAAGCAGTAAAACAGAGACTTGATGCAGAAGAAGCTGAAAAGCTAAAACTTGCTGAAGAGAAAAAGTACAAGGATCAACTTCATGATATTGCTAAAGAAGTTGTTTCAGAATGTCTCTGTGCTGCAGAAAACAAAATTCAAGAAGTTGAAGAGGCTGAAAACCAAAGGATCGCTGAAGAAGAGGTAGAAAAGCAAAGACTTGCCGAAGAAGAAGCAGAAAAGCAAAGAGTTGCTGAAGAAGCAGAAAAGCAAAGACTCGCTGAAGAAGAAGCAGAAAAGCAAAGAATTGCTGCAGAAGAAGCAGAAAAGCAAAGACTTGCTGAAGAAGAAGCAGAAAAGGAAAGACTTGCTGCAGAAGAAGCAGAAAAGCAAAGACTTGCTGAAGAAGAAGCAGAAAAGCAAAGACTCGCTGAAGAGGAAACAGAAAAGCTAAGACTCGCTAAAGAAGAAGCAGAAAAGCAAAGAATTGCTGCTGAAGAAGCAGAAAAGCAGAGATGCGCCGAAGAAGAAGCAGAAAAGCGAAGACTTGCTGAGCAAGAAGCAGAAAAGCAAAGACTTGCTGAAGAGAAAGCAGAAAAGCAAAGACTTGCTGCAGAAGAAGCTGAGAAAGAAAGGGCTTCTCTAGATTCAACGGTGAACGAAGTTTTAGAAGACCTCTTTTTAAAAGTCGAGGACTCATTAGAGCAAGAAAACCAAGGAGAAAATACGCCTTCAAATAATGGTATTCATGTTGAAGAAACCGATACTAAGGTTAATGTCTCTCAAAAAGTCGAAGAACTTGATTCCAGAATGGAAGCTGAAATTTCTGAAGAAAGCAAACCAATTGAGGATGTTCATCAAACAAGTAAAGAAGTTTCTCAAACTGTTGAAGAAGTTGATTCCAGTATGGAAGCCAAAATTTCTGAGGAAAGCAAACCAACAGAAGAAATTTCACAAACTGTCGAAGAACTTGTGTCCAAAGTCGAAGAGGAAACTTCTGAAGAAAGTAAGCCAACGCAAGAAGTTTCACAAACAGTCGAAGAACTTGTGTCCAAAGTCGAAGAAGAAACATCTGAGGAAAGCAAACCAACCGAAGAAGTTTCACAAACAGTCGAAGAATTTGTCTCTAAAGTCGAAGAGGAAACTTCAGAAGAAAGCAAGCCAACAGAAGAAATTTCACAAACAGTCGAAGAACTTGTGTCCAAAGTCGAAGAGGAAACTTCAGAAGAAAGCAAGCCAACGCAAGAAGTTTCACAAACATTCGAAGAACTTGTCTCTAAAGTCGAAGAGGAAACTTCTGAGGAAAGCAAGCCAACTGAAGAAGTTTCAGAAACAGTGGAAGAACTTGTGTCAAAAATCGAAGAGGAAACTTCAGAAGAAAACAAACCAACAGAAGAAATTTCACAAACAGTCGAAGAACTTGTCTCTAAAGTCGAAGAGGAAACTTCTGAGGAAAGCAAGCCAACTGAAGAAGTTTCAGAAACAGTGGAAGAACTTGCGTCAAAAATCGAAGAGGAAACTCCAGAAGAAAGCAAACCAACAGAAGAAGTTTCACAAACAGTCGAAGAACTTGTCTCTAAAGTCGAAGAGGAAACTTCTGAGAAAAACAAGCCAACAGAAGAAGTTTCAGAAACAGTGGAAGAACTTGTGTCAAAAATCGAAGAGGAAACTTCAGAAGAAAGCAAACCAACAGAAGAAGTTTCACAAACAGTCGAAGAACTTGTCTCTAAAGTCGAAGAGGAAACTTCTGAAGAAAGTAAGCCAACGCAAGAAGTTTCACAAACAGTCGAAGAACTTGTCTCTAAAGTTGAAGAGGAAACTTCTGAGGAAAGCAAGCCAACTGAAGAAGTTTCAGAAACAGTGGAAGAACTTGTGTCAAAAATCGAAGAGGAAACTTCAGAAGAAAACAAACCAACAGAAGAAGTTTCACAAACAGTCAAAGAACCTGTCTCTAAAGTCGAAGAGGAAACTTCTGAGGAAAGCAAGCCAACTGAAGAAGTTTCAGAAACAGTGGAAGAACTTGTGTCAAAAATCGAAGAGGAAACTTCAGAAGAAAGCAAACCAACAGAAGAAATTTCACAAACAGTCGAAGAACTTGTCTCTAAAGTCGAAGAGGAAACTTCTGAAGAAAGTAAGCCAACGCAAGAAGTTTCACAAACAGTCGAAGAACTTGTCTCTAAAGTCGAAGAGGAAACTTCTGTGGAAAGTAAGCCAACGCAAGAAGTTTCACAAACAGTCGAAGAACTTGTCTCTAAAGTCGAAGAGGAAACTTCTGAGGAAAGTAAGCCAATGCAAGAAATTTCACAAACAGTCGAAGAACTTGTCTCTAAAATCGAAGAGGAAACTTCAGAAGAAAGCGAGCCAACAGAAGATGTTTCACAAACAGTCGAAGAACTTGTCTCTAAAGTCGAAGAGGAAACTTCAGAAGAAAGCAAGCCAACAGAAGAAATTTTACAAACAGACGAAGAACTTGGCTCGAAAATCGAAGAGGAAACTTCAGAAGAAAGCAAGCCAACAGAAGAAGTTTCACAAACAGTCGAAGAACTTGTCTCGAAAATCGAAGAGGAAACTTCAGAAGAAAGCAAGCCAACGCAAGAAGTTTCACAAACAGTCGAAGAACTTGTCTCTAAAGTCGAGGAGGAAACTTCAGAAGAAAGCAAGCCAGCAGAAGATGTTTCACAAACAGTCGAAGAACTTGTCTCTAAAGACGAAGAGGAAACTTCAGAAGAAAGCAAGCCAACGGAAGAAGTGTCACAAACAGTCAAAGAACTTGTGGCCAAAGTTGAGGATGAAACTTTTGAAGAAAGCAAACCAAATGAGGATGTTCCTCAAGCAGACGAAGAAGTTTCACTAACAGTCGAAGAACTTCTCTCAAAAGTCGAAGAGGGAACTTCAGAAGAAAGCAAACCAACAGAAGAAGTTTCTCAAACAGTTGAAGAGGTTTCACAAACGACCGAAGAACTTGTGACCAAAGTCGAAGAGGAAACTTCTGAAGAAAGTAAGCCAACGGAAGAATTTTCCCAAACAGTCGAAGAACTTTTCTCTAAAGTCGAAGAGGAAACTTCAGAAGAAAGCAAGCCAACGGAAGAAGTTTCACAAACCGTCGAAGACCTCGGATCCAAAGTCGAAGAGGAAACTTCTGATGAAAGCAAACCAACAGAAGAAGTTTCCCAAACAATCGAAGAACTTGTGTACAAAGTCGAAGAAGAAGCTTCTGAAAGACTTGCTGAAGAAGCAGAAAAGCTAAGAATTGCTGAAGAGGAAGCAGAAAAGCAAAGACTTGCTGCTGAAGAAGAAAAGCTAAGACTTGTTGCTAAAGAGGCAGAAAAGCAAAGACTTGCTGACGAAGAAGAAGAAAAGCAAAGACTTGCTGCTGAAGAAGCAGAAAGGCAAAGACTTGCTGCTGAAGAAGCAGAAAAGCAAAGGCTTGCTGCTGAAGAAGCAGAAAAGCAAAGACTTGCCGCTGAAGAAGCTGAAAAGCAAAGGCTTGCTGAAGTAGAAGCAGAAGAGCAAAGACTTGTTGCTAAAGAGGCAGAAAAGCAAAGACTTGCTGATGAAGAAGAAGAAAAGCAAAGACTTGCTGCTGAAGAAGCAGAAAGGCAAATACTTGCTGCTGAAGAAGTAGAAAGGCAAAGACTTGCTGAAGAAGAAGCAGAAAAGCAAAAGTTTGCTGCTGAAGAAGCAGAAAAGCAAAGACTTGCTGAAGAAGAAGCAGAAAAGCAAAGACTTGCTGCAGAAGAAGCAGAGAAACAGAGACTTGCTGTTGAGGAAGCAGAACGAAATGCCAAAGCCAATGAACTTACAGAAAATGTCGTTGAAATGTCTTTGAAGGAAGTATTAGAAGAGGAGACAATAAATGCAAGTTCAGTTCTTACTACTGAAACAATCAATGAAGCTGAAAAGGAAATCTTCAATGAGTATGTGAGCCTTCAACCTGTTCAAATCGAGATTGCATCTAGAAGATTAGCACAAATTGCCTGCAAAGAGTCTGTTAGTGAAGTATACGAGGAAGAAATTCAAGCCAGTGCCGTCGATGTCAGTGAGAATGCATCAAATACTGCCGAAAAAGAAATCTTTGACGAGTTTGTCTCTTACCAAGCCAACCCTGAAGCATACGTTATGAAACGATCTGTTGATTCCAATGCAGAACATCTTGCTAATAAGTCAAGCGTGGATGCGGTTGCCGAGGTCTTTGAGGAAGATCTTGTTGAAGCTTCAGTTGAGGTTACACAAGAAGCTATCGATGCTTCTGAGAAGGAAGTGTTTACTGAGATGGAACAATTGGTTGCGCATGAAAATGATTTGCTGGTGAAAGCTGACGAGTTGGTTTCAAATACTGTTGATGTTTCTGAGAAAGAAGTCTTTGGTGAGATGGAGGATCTCGTTGCAAAATTGGATGCTGAATCAGAAACAAAGAATGATGAAGAGAGCGTAGAAGGGGAGAAAGTCGTTGATGGTAAAGTTGACATTGTCACTGAAAAGAAAGAAGAAAAAGAAGGTGAAATACAAACAGTTGTTGATTCTGATGACAGCAAATCTGAGGTTACTGAGAAACGCGTTGTTGAATCTGAAGAAATGAAAGATATCCCACAAGCCGATGCTTCAGTTTCTGAGGAAAGTAAAGACGCTGTGCAAAATGAGACTTCTGAGGTGGTTGATACTGGTGAAACCGAATGTCACGATGATGATGTCGCTGACGCTGATGTGGAAGATGATCATGTCGGGGTTAGAATAACTCCACCTCTTGATGACGGTGCATCTGACCATAAAGACGACTCTTTCACAAAAGAAACTATTCCTACACATTTGACTGACACCATGACAAGCGAGCTTGAAGAAGAGATGGTATTAAATAACACGATGGATAATTGTCAAGTTGAAGTCATCGCTTCGAACCGCGAGATGACTCCAACACCCAAGGAAGAGCCAATTGCAGTCGTGGCGAAACGTGATTTGAAAGATCTTGAGTTGCAGTTATTGGAGAAAGAAAAGGAACGCCAGTCTACGTATATGATTGAGGAGACACGTATTCGTAAAGAACGCGAGATCTTGATGCTACAACAAGAAGAGTTGAAAAACGAGCGCTTGAAATTAGAACTGGAAGCTGAACGCGCACGCCTCTCTCGGTTGCAGGAGAAGCAAAAAGAAGAGGAGAAGAGACATCAACAAGAACTGGAGGAGATGCGATACCGAACGGATGTTTTGAAAGAACACCAAGTCAAAGAGAAAGAAAAAGACCAGGAACATCAAAAGGAGATTGAGAAATTGAAAACTGACCTCCTGGCTAAATCTGCTGCTGATAAAATCACCCACAACATTGCTGATGAGGCTCTGGAGAATACTATTGATGAAGTTGCTAATGATGCTGATGACACTCAAACACCACCATCGGCAGATCCGGTAACTTCCACGCCCGCTGTTAAACTCACTTCATCCGGAACAGGTCGCAAGGTGTTGCCAGACATCCCAACGATTGCAAAGATACACAAAGCTACTGAAGAGGAAGCAAATACTTTCAAACAAATGAAGAAATTGAAAGTCAGTAAGATTGATGTTGAAGAACTGACGGTCACCTCACCACGGTCTGATGATGAGGGTTTGGCAAATTTGTCTGCTGGAAGAAATATCTCAGGTTAGTGGTGTAAATTTCTTTCTTTCCTACCTTTATTTGTTCTGAATTGCTGAAATTTAGCCAAAGTTTTGCTTTTGATAGTAGAATTCTTTCTTAGTCCTGACATCACGTTTAGACGTTTAAAGCTTGCGTTTACGATCGATAGTTCTGTTAAAGTTGAAGTCCATTCGCTCTGAGTGTGTACTCATTTTGTTATAATGAGGAAACCACTGGTAATTCAAAATACGCTTAAATGGTTTTCACATGGTAGAAAAAAGACTGAAACGACTTCGGTGCAATTATTATAGTTTTTCTCCGGCTATAAATTCCCAAAGGTAGATTTGCAAATTGTAATATATTGTTGATGTCACGAAATAAAGATATAGATATTCACCTTTTACGCGCCCTGTTTTTTCTCATAGCTCAAAACATGAAACGTAGCAGCCGTAACAAGCTTTCACAAGGTTTGGACATCAGTGTTCGTTCAACGGACAATAACAAACTTCGTTTACAATGGGATTGGACCCCATCCACCTTGAACTCAGGCTTCCGTGTATGGTACAGTGTGTTAGTACTAGGTACAAAGTTTGGACCAAACATCAACAGCCATAAGAGGTACAATCTTTTTTCGTGATGACTTAAAGGTTTTGTTTTTAAATAAGAGTGATATCGTTTGCTTACTCATCAAAGCTTTTCGATATTGGATTGATACGGACAGTATAACAATAGGTAGACACTGTCTTGATATAAAACATGTGCCTGATATGGAATGGGAACACTTCTGCCGACATAAAACCTTTAAACAGAAGCCAAGTGACAAATTGTAACAAATGCATTATTTTCTTTTGCAAAAACAAAAACTAGGCTACGTCATATCTTCTTTTGTTTCGAGAGTAAAACTCCCTGAAAATCCTAGTCTTTTGCGTAGACTAACGAAAACCTTACTAAGACCTCTCCAATTTGAGAGTTTGTCTGGCGGCGGCTTTTTGTGCGAACCTTTACTTTTTACCGTATGTTTTTGAATTAATTTTCATAGATATTTCACTGCTAACTTTGATAATAATCATCCATCCATTCTTTTCGCAGTTACAAATTCCACAACAGCCCGTTGCCGGAATCCTGGCCGATGACAAACCGTGAGAAGATGAAGGAATTGTGTGTTCAGCATTGTTGGGATACTTACGGTAAAATCATGGATATCAAAGGGTTGAAAGCACGATACACATACAGGTAAAAATTCTTTCACTTTTACCAGCACGATGAAGAAAGTGCTGTCACGGGGAGAACGGGGATTGTCTCTTGAATAACAATGAATTTGTATTCGGGATCGAATCTGGAACCCAACGCTGGAAGAAGGGGAGAGCCTTTTGGGCATTGTAGAATTCAGGGCACAAACATAAACTGACACTAGATGTAGTTAGTGACAAATCCGTGGTTGACTTCTTCAATAATTAGAACATAACGATAAGCGATTGAAAATGTATTCAAATACAATGTTTCTGCCTTCGAGATCATTGAACGACCAATCGACTTAGAATGTCGAGAGATGCCTGTAGCTTCCTCGTAGCTCAATACAAAGGCCATCTCTCAATCGACTCATGGGCAACGTTCCTCGTTCCCGTACAAAACCAATACGTCCACATTCTTCCTCGATACGATCGTTAATTTTTGCAAGCTCTTCACTCTGCCAGCCCAAACATAGAAGTGTTTTCAAATTCATTCACTAAGCATCATATAATTAAATGCCGAATAAGATGGCTATAATGTTGGTTACTATAGCAATAGTTATAAAATGGTAGATCATAAACCCACCATGACAGTGCACTATGTGGAAACTACTCTCATTCTGAATAAATGTAATCACGAAGACAGTTTCCACATGGTAGAAAAATGTGTACACTCAACTTTAATTGAGTCACCATAACTCGAACTTCCATAATTCGGACAGATTTGTGCCCCCTGTGTGTTCGAGTTATAGAGATTTCACAGTCTTGCGTATGGAGAGTTTTGATCCTTTTTGTAATGTTCAACGCCCTTTCGTAAGAATCTTGAATGTTTTTTTCAAGTTTGAAGTACAAAATAAAAATATTTCGGAAACTTTAAAGGTTCTTTTACGCCTGGGGCATAGACAGCACCATCTAACGTCATCGTAAAAGCACAAAACCTCCTACCTATTTTTTTTTTTTTTTTTTCATTTCCAAGCCTGTACAACGGCTTCTTCCCATCATTGCTCTCAAATTGTTAAATCTTGAGAAACCTTCTTAATACAATTTCCTTTTTCTTAGAATTTGTGTTCTTGGACGTCGTGATCGTAACGGACAGCGTTTAACTTTCGGACACATCCAATTTACCATGCCCGGACCACCTTCACGTCCGGTACTCCGTATCGAGAAACTCGGTGACCGGGAAGTGACCTTTTCTTGGGATGCAGTCACCAGTTACGGTGATGCTTTCCTGTGTGGATATCAACTCATCCATAATGGTGAACCGAGCGGATCAATTTTTACGCCTGACGTGCTGACTGCAACCATTACGAATTTGGAGCCAGGTAATTTTCTTAAATAAACCTCGAATGCATCTCTCAAATTCACCCTTCAATTCTATCAACTTTCTCCAAGATTTGTTCGTGTCTATCCTTCAGTAGATAAGGATAATTACCTCCTCAAAAGTTATGGTCCACATTGATTTATTTTATCTCGGAATAATGCATTCTAGAATCAAAAAGAAAAGTGAACTCTAGTCGAAACAAATATTTAAATATCTCTACCATTTGTTTCCAAGGTACAACCAACATATTTTCGCTCATCGCGCTATCTAAACATAGCATCGGAAATAGCCGCCCATCGCGCACCCTTAAGATCAAATGTCCCGCCATGCCACACCGTGTTGATGAAGTGTTCCAAGTTGACACGAACCAGTTGGGAGTGATTTTACTGACGTGGCAGGTTCCAGCGATGTCTGATGAACAAAAACAGGAAATACTTACTCAAGTTGAGATCACAGGTAAGGAGAAAAACTTTTGTTTGACTGAATTCGTTTATAAAACGTGCTATTCATGATATGCACCATTGCAATGTCTTCCACGGACCCAACATCTTGGTTGAAAATAACGTATTGACTGATTTTACGTTACTTACAACCAATCAGCTGTTGGGTTGGTGATGTAATGTCAGAAGACATTACAATAGTGAATATCATGAATACAGTAATTATTAATAAGATATGTTTTCTTTAAATGAAAACTTACTTGGCGAAATTTTATGCATCCGATCTGAATCATAAGACAATTCTTCATTTACAACTATTCTTAGATCACAAATCAGTCGTGTATTGCTTGCTGTAAATATATCTTTTTACTGTCGAAACTTAATGTTACCCTTTAAAAAAATGTAAATTAAAAATCAACTCTTCGTCTCCTTTTTCAGATCACCAATCAGATGACGAGGACCAAGACGAAAACAATAACAATCCTCCACAACAACAAAAGAACAATGAGAAGCCTTCAAAGATTAGTTGTTACTTAGCACGTGTTGATGGTGAATTGTATGGAAAATGCGAAGCTGATGGTATGTCCAAATTTGTCAAATTAAAAGAAAGAGACTCTGATTTATTGTTTAGAACTTTAGCTTTCAAACCGCCCGTATGAACGACAATTATTAGCTTTCTATCATGTCTAATTTTGTCTAATTTTGTCTAATTTTGTTAGAATGTCAGCCCAAAGCTCTAGTCATTCTAAATTTCTTTACGAATCTCTCTTCAAATAGATTTTTCAAGTAATGAATCCTTATAAATGATCCAAATCTACAACCTCGGAAGCTCGGAATGATTTACAATTGATAATCAAAGATTCGGTGGATTCTTCAAATTCAATTCTTGCGAATTACTTTGAGAAAATCTTTTAAGAAGTACACAATTGACGAATCTTTTGATTCAATTTTGATGATGTAAAATTGACCATACTTATTTCCTTTATCTCAGCAAATGAGCAAGATTATGTTGGCTACGAGATTGGTAACTGTGCAGTTGGTCAAGAGTACAACATTTCCGTCGCTTCTTACTGCGAACCTAAACCCTTCCAAAAAGATGATCGCAAGGTTACCTGCGGATGCAGCTCTCTTCCTTCACAACAGATACGTTGTGCGCCCGTCTCACCACCTAAATCACCGAAGCCTTTCATCAAGTCGATCAATACTTTTGGTATTGAATTGGCTTGGGAACGAGCTCGAGAATACAGCTCAGCAGCTCTCTCAGTAAGTTCATAATCTTCGACAAACTCGCCCTTAAAAAAACGTTGTTCCAATACCGATACATATAACCAACATGTAACGTTAGACGTTGCTTATTCTAATTATGGATAAAGTGGGCAGAAACTTGGCTGTCTATAATCAATGCATGCCTTCTTTTGAGGTCATTGCAATCGCTTTTTTCAATATTTTTCAATTATATGTCAACTCCGACCTTTCGGTGTTAATATCTTTTTACTTCACACTTCTTCTCCAGGGCTATTACATTCAAATCAACAAAATGATATACGGTGATCGGCTACCGGCAGATTCACTCTCCACTATCATCACTGATCTACACCCTGGTCTCGATTACAAAATCAGCTTGATAGCTCTGACTGAACATCCAGTTGGTAAACAGAGGCAAACACGTGACTATGATGAAACATCAGCATACGACAGCACTTATAATTCTGAAGATGATGACGTTATTTCTTATGATGAATCTTATGATGAACCACACGCCCCGTCACGCCCACCCGCCAAATCGAAACACGCTTTTACCAAGTCTTTCGATAGTGGACAGAGAACACAGTCAACTTTCTCAGGTGGAGACGAGCTAGTCAACTTCATGCAAACAGTCAAAGGACAACGTAATGGCCACAAGGTGATTTTTTATTTCTCATTTCCTTCATTTCTGTTTGATTTTACATGAATGGGATGGTCTTTACCATCACACTAGAGAGTTTGCCATCAAGTTAGTTCATAATATGACTTCCGGAAACCACACAGCTGATTGGTTGAAAGTGACGTATTGACGAATTTTACGTCACTTGCAACCAATCAGCTATTGGGTCCATGATGTAATGTCAGAAGACATTGAAGTGGTGCATATCTTGAATTGTTTAATTTCAAGAATCATTACTAGACTGATCATGCACAATTGTTAACGGTCTTCTTACTCGCATCTCTCGTTTCCACTTCCTCCCACGTACTGAACAAAATAACACTCCAAATATTGTGTCGTTTTAGCCATTTCGAATTTTAGCCAACATTCTTAGATCTTTGAACTACTACTTTGATGTATCTACAATACAAACCAAAGTTGACCGAATAATTAACTTTACTCAAATTTTCATTTTATAAAATTTTATCAATCTTTTTAGGTATTGGAGCAATACAGTTCGTGTAAACCAGGTCCTACATTGGGTGTCAATTACAACAACCTGGTTGTCCCTCCCGACCATGTTGATGTCAGCGATGTGTTGGGAAAATCTGTTCAACTAATGTGGAATTTCTCATTGCCAAAGAATATCCGGAATACGACCGGATTGATTCTGGTACGTCCGGAAGTCTTTTGTGTAATGTACTGGAAACGTGGTGAAAGCATGGCGACTGCTAAGCAGAAAGAAACGAAAGGTTCCAGTTCTTTGTTTTTCGATTAACGTTCTAGCTTTGCTTTAAAAGGCCCACTTTTCACCTTGACTTTTCTAATTGTTAATGTTAACTGACAACTTTCAGCTCACTTTCCGATTATTATACTCCTACTTATTATACTCTTATTAAAGAGCTTATTATTATACAGTTGCTTTTTTGGATGATCCTTTTTACTGAACCTGAACCTTTCATTGTCAGCAATTCCTTTGTTTTAGTTTCTTTTCCAGAAAGTCATAATTATTATATATTTCAAAATTCCATTAGATAAGACGAAATAGATTAGCTTATGGTTTCTATCGAATTCCCAGGTGGAATATCCATGATCCGGGCCAACTGCAGGTCAACATTTCGGTCGATACATGATACACTTTTCGTGAATTAAATTGCATTTTTGTAATATTCAATCTTTCGTTCCCAATCAACATCAATCATTAGGTACTCGAATGTTTATCTCCGACTTGAAGCCTGGTACTGACTATGACATCATCGTTGAAGCTCGAGCCAAACATCAAAACCAACGCGACGCTTGGGATCCCCACGACCCATATCTGTGCAAAGAACAAGGTCCGGTCAATACTTTCCGTACCGGACATCCCCCGATCACGCCGACAGAATTCAGCATAATCGGTGGCACAACAAAATCGTTGAAATTAGCCTGGAACGAGCCGATCGTTCGTGGAGTCAAAGTTTCGAAATATCTTCTCGCTATCAGTGGTCCTTCTCCGCCGCCCATGGATTTGACCAGTACTCAGGACTCGGCTATCCAAGATGGTGGAACTCCGAGGAGTGTCAAAGGCGGGAAATCATCTAAAGGCAACAAGAAATATATCGTATCTAACAGTTTACAACCGCTGGAAATTGTACCTCGAGTTTACGAGGTAAAGTATAAATCCATTTTTAACTAAAGCCTTGGAAAGCCTTCCATTAAAGTCTTTTTTTCCGGGTTACTGGAGATTGTACGGATGTGGAGTGAGGCCTCGCACCCATCCCATCCCAGCAGGACATTCAGCTACAAAAAGCTTCAGTTTTTCGGTTTTCTGCAAATTTTCCGATAGCTAAAGTCATGGTAATTAGCAATTGGACAGATGGAATTATGTAAAACCACCGAATGTATACGAAACTATAGGTTATGCCTAAAACACGCGCGCCCTAAATTGAAACTTTGACCTAGCTTTTTTAAGTTAGGCCGCACCCTTCAAAAATTTGTAGCCTTGATTAGTAGCATTGCCCTACATGGATTATTTCCTTAAAGTTTTTTTTTGATAAGATTATCTTGAAGTCAAGAAATGACTCCAATCCAAGTATCTCTGTCACACCCTTGATACAAGGTAAAACTTTCTCCTTCTTCTTCAGGTGCCTGCTGACACTGTTATTTATGAAGTTCGCAATCTGGTTGAACGCACAGAATATCAAATCACATTACACATGGTCACACCACATTCGGATGCTGATAAAATCAAACAATTGTATGACAATCCAGCCAATGTGTCCACGGTCGAAAATGATATTTGGACGCCTTACGTGTCTACTAAAGGAGTCACAGCAGGTAATTTTAGGATTTTAGTATTAACTTACACTTTCCTCATTACAATAACAATTTATCTTTTCTATATAAGTATAGACCTTACATTTTGGAACTTTCAAGTCTTCTAAACTTAGTATTCTACATGAAATAAATATTTTCTTGGCTCGTCCCAGGTCTGCAAAATACAAAAGAGGTAGCCCAATTCTTCTTCTCTTGGAAAGATGATTTTTACTATGAGTGATAGCAAATCTTTTCAGGGTCCCTTTTACTTTATCTTGATTTGGGGACACGGTGACTCTTTCCAAAAACAACATGGCGCAGCAACACTACAGCAACAATATGAAGATGTCAATGACAATGATGTTTAGTTGTTGTTGATAATATATTTCATTTTTATTTTTAAGGTATCGACCCACCAGAGTATCTACACGTCACCAAGCGAGAAGCTAATGCATTGACGTTCGAATGGAAACCTGCAAAGGCTTATGGGATGTACAATCTTTTGTATTACGTCATCAGGTGGAGTGAAGTGGAAAGTGAGGAAGGAGAATTCATGACGTCACGTGATAAGGTGAAAATCCTCTTCTGGAAAATCTCAAAAGCTAGATTTGTGGATGTTTTTTTTAAGCTTGATTCTGGGAAAAGATTCAAAATGATGTTTGTCTATAACTGTTTAACCAGTTCGCTGCCAACTATGAGTATACTCGTAGTAAGGGGGTCAAAATACCAGGTTAACTTTAAAGCCCAATAGCTTTTGATACAGAAAATTTTGCTTGCTTTTTTATTGCATTTTCGAAATCTACGTAAAATTCTGCATCCGATGAACACCAAAAGTCAAGGATTTGTCAAAATTGTAAGAGGTCAATTTTTCGATTTTTGGAAATAGCTCGACAGTGAGCGTGTTAAAGACTTTTTGTTTTAACTTTCACAATAGAGTATCAAGTTTTAGTCTGTTCACCATCTTCTGGGTGATAGATAATTTTTACCAACACATTTCATTTTCGATGTTTTTGATAGTAGAAAAATGTTTTCACATCAAAAGTCGTTAAAGATCATACAGTTGTCAATGACTTTATATTTACTTTGTACATATCCAACCTTATGGTTTTTATAATGTGATGTTTTGAAACATGATTTTGGAGCTTTTTCATCTTATTATATACATATTAATTTTAGCTACCATCTTTGAGGAACAAACGTGTTGGAGCAATGCGCATTGACGGTGACCAATCAGCGATCACCATTACTAACATCTACCCGGGGCTTCATTACGAAGCTCAAGTTGAGGCCTGTTTCGGTTCCGGCAAAAAAGACTCTGAAAACAACATGGTAGTCTCTGAGATTGCGTTGACTAATAAAGTGACAGCTTGGTCACGTGCTCAACCGGCTAGTCCCAAACTCCTGTTGAGAAGCATTAACCAGGATGAATTTGAATTCACATGGGATCGCCCAGTCTTGTTGAATCTTGGTAAGATAATCTTTATAGTTTTATAAATTATCTAGTCTGGGAAAGCTTTTTGAAATTTTCTTGCTTTCACAGGACAGAAGTTAGGCGAGCATGAAAGTCATGTTATCAATGCCAAAACATTCTACACATTAAATTCACTATGCTCAAAAATTTAGAATTTCCCAAATTAAGTTCTGTCTTTGCATACGTAGTGCTCAAGAAAATGATGTGGTATTTTCAAAAAACAGTACTGTTTTGAAGCACATCATTCACCTTATTAAATTTTATTATAGACACTAAAAAGAGTGTGAACATGGAAGCCAGCAGCACATTGCGCCGTACTTTACTCGGCTACCGGCTAGAAATCAATTTCGAGGAATGTATTTTCCTCTCTCCATCTGTGACGTCATATGTTTACAAACATCCGAAGCCTGGTCAAACGTACGCTTTCATGTTATCCGCGGTCACGTGTTCTACGGAAAATGCTAAAGAACATCGAGCGAAGGTATGGTCTAACTGACTTAAAGGTTATTATTTTTTATGTTTATTGAACAAAGGGCAACGCATAAAAGGGATTTTTCCATCTCAAAATTTATTTTCTATGGTATTGTTCTTCATTGAGAAGAATGGTTGGTTGGTTTGGGGTATATTTTACGAAAACCGAGTTTTTTCCGAGATCAAACTTTCAACGCTCATCTAACGTTACATGGACGTTGTGAACATTAAATAAACATCGAAAAAACGTTGTGTACCAGGGTTGAATATTCGTCGTATTATACTATTATTAGAGTAATCGTCAGCTGTGCAAGATTACTCGAATCTGATTGGTTTAGAGGAGTGCAATTAATCGTTAATTGCACTATTACCACTTTTTGCACTCTTCGGTGGGGGGACACTTTTGTCCTCTTATTCTTTTCTCTCCCAAGTCCTGTGTCAGAGACTTTTTTTTACTATGTAATAAAAAACAAAGACATTTTTTTTCTTCAATATAAAAAAGAATAAAGAAATTTTACGTTACAATAGCTTCTTTTAATTGAAAACAAAGAATTCGAATGTCAAAAATTTTCCCTTTTTCTGAAAAAACTATGATTTACTAATGATTATTTACTGACGATTACCTCGGAATCGTATGTTTTGTCGTACAATTAACGATTAATCACTCGTAACAAAGGAGAAAATACCGTAATTTGCACTCGTCCTTCGGACTCGTGCAAATTACTATTTTCTCCTTTGTTACTCGTGATTAATCGTTAATTGCACTCCAAACCATACGATTACTAGTACTAATTAGTTTGAAATTGTTCATTCTCATTTTTCTAGTGGCAAGAATATATGGCACAACAGCATGCTGAAGAATGCAACGAATTAGCCTCTGATATCACTATCAGTTTCCCTATGGAAGATATTGATGAGGCTAATTCAGAGGTCGTTTCGCTCAATACTCCATTACGTCATGAAGTCATTCAATTTGATTGGTTGCATTGTAAATACTCTAAGCAAGGTACCCTTCATTTGTCATTTTCAATTTTTTTAGGATTCCCTTTTAGAACAAAATTCAAGTCTGATCCTGTGTAAATGAACTACAGTACGGTCCCTCGCCGTACAAGTTAAGGAGATACTATCGTATCTATAGTTCATTTGCACAGGGTCAGACACGTAGGCAATCGTTCGAGGTGTGGGACATACTTCTGGTTATTCATGATATGCACCATTGCAATGTCTTCCATTCCACCCAATAGCTGATTGGTTCAAAGTGACGTATTGACTGATTTTACGTCACTTACAACCAATGAGCGATTGGTTCCGTGATGTAATGTCAGAAGACATTGCAGTGGTGCATATCATGAATTGAGTCTACTGTATAATTAAAGTCTGACGCATCTTTTAAAATCTGTTGAAGATTATTCCCATATATTTTGTTAGTTACCTCCCAATGATTATAGATGATTAAGAATTGAGAATTTTGATTTTTGTTCGATAGGTTCAAGAAACACTGCATTATCCACAAGTCGATCAGACGCTAAACAGCATGCTGGTGAAGAGGATAGTGAAAACACTGGCAACATTGTTGTTCGGTAAATTATTACTTAGACCTGGTTTCCATTTTGAGGGCTAAATTTCTGCCTTCATTTCGTTCAATTTAGGAGACGGTTGAAGGTTGACGGAAAGTTTACAGTTTTAAGTTTTTGGTTGAAAAAGTTGTTCAAGTCATTGCGAAAAAACGCCTCAATAGCATACCGCAGTGAATCTAAAAATAGACATTGATTTTTCTGTTTGACCGAAATTCAATCCCATCACCCTTCGCGTTAACTACGCCTGCATGCAAATTACACTCAACTACAAAGAAAAAGTAATGACTTTCACGACTTTTTAATTAAGACGAAAAGGATTGTGGGATTGATTTTCGGTCAAGTATTAAAAGTAATAATTATGACGTTTGCATAACGGTGTGCTATTAAAATGCCTTAACTTAACTTTACTTGACAGTCGACTTTCTAAGGCTTTAGAAATAAAGATCTCCATGGATGAAGTCAAAGAAATGAAAATTGTTAAATTTCATTCGGCTTGCAAACGATATCATTAGCCAAGTATAACTATATTTCAGAAGGCAGCAAAAATCTCTTTTTGTAGTTGAATAATTTTAAGAATATTGACGGTAAAGATATTTGGGTATTATCTCATCAAGTGGTTTACAGGAAATGACCAATTATAATGAGTTATATCTAGAGATAGACTAATAAACACCTTCGTGGTACCACCGGTCAAGGGTTGTTTACGATCCTGTTCAAATGTAGGGCTGTAAGAGAAGAGAGGGTCAAACACTTATTTTATAACGCTTCTTTAAAATATCTTTCCAACTATATAACAACAGATACAAGATTACTGGCAAAGAGATAGAGATTGAATCGTTGAAGATCCACTGGACATGTTTGCACGATGGAGAAGAAGAACATTTTGAAGATGATTTGGAATATGATTCTCGTGGATATGAAATCACCAAACCAAAACAAAAGTGAGTGAAACCTTGTGAATTTTGACCATACCATTATAACCTTGTGTATTCGCGAATTTTAATATTTATACTGAGATTGTTTACTGCTACGAGCCCCTCGCTCAAACACAAGAAATTACTACTTACTACTCCCGATCTCCATAACTCAACAATAATTCACACAAGGAATCTTCCAAAAAGTGTTTTTTTTGGCTACTGAAATTTTTCATAATAAAAGCCTTATAAATTGTTCTTCTTTAGAGCGATTTACTCAGTGCGTGTTGAAGCAATTCTAGAAGAGTATGGATCACCTGTCACCATCAGCTCACCACTTATTTATTGTCAAGTAAGTGTGACCATTCATTTGAAAATAATGGATTATCAAACTCCTTGACGACGAGATATACCATTTGCAACAAAATTGAAACGAATGATTCAGACGAAAAATGTGTATCTTTGTTAAATTTCATACTCGAAGTTTCATGTCATCTAGGATGGCAATCTTTAGGCTTTTATTGGTACCTAACACTTAATATTTATCACTTGATATTTTTCTTATATAGATTCCAGGACCACCGGACGAGCCATTGATCGCGTGTAGGCAAATAGCGAAAAATGGGTTCAACTTGGAATGGAATGAACCTCAAACGTACGGTGGCAACGAAGTTGGTGGTTACCATGTAAGTAGAGTCTTAACTTAAAGCACAATTTATATATCAGCCTATTTTTTTACCGATCTTTATATTAAACGAAACTTCGGTATAATGTGATGATCACAGATATGGAGGATAATCTGGCTTTCTCAATTAATATTAGTCTATTTTACACAAAACTCAAAAACTTCTTCAAATCATAAGCGTATTACGTCACTAGTTTCTGTGAGACTTTTCTTCGGAAACCAATAGAAAACATCAGAATATTTCTTAGATATATCATTAATTGAGAGATTGATATGCTTTGGTTTGACTTGATACAGGTATACGTGAACGGCTCAAGACTTGGAAAAGTTCTGCCTTCAACTTGCCGGAGCTGTACCATTCCTTGTAGACCAGGAAGGTGAGTTATTCCGTGTTCTTATACATGCACTACGGAAGTAGTTAGAATCTGGTACAGCGAAATAAGGTTCCATAAGAGATTTTATTAGCCTTTAATGGGGGAGGTTAGGGTATTTTTATCGAGTAGCTGACCTGAAGAGAAACCGAAAAAGCGGATGACTTGATTTGACTTAGTAGAATAGGTCTATCGACCCCTTGCGACTCTTCTAACAAACTCTGCTCATTTCTGCGTTCTGCAGTGAGGAGTGGCAATCTTGTGTCGGCTCTGATTTGTTTGGACCATATCTTTGGTGGCCATTCTTTTGGTCTCTTATTTGCAAAATCTTGCTTAAAGCTTTAGTACACGAGTGACGTGTTGGGTTTTCTACAAACAAGACAAGACAAGACAAGACATACACCTTCCCAAAAATGGGAATAGGCCCTAACCTAAGTCAGAGATCACTGCACAATATACTACATAAACTATAAAAATAAATAATGAAAATAAATAACTAAAGAATAAATGACTGCTATTAAAATAAAAATCTACGAAATATTGTTAATCAACTTCCACCATCTCAGTCTATCAGAGGCAATCACATACCAATTACATTTATCAATACCAGCTTTTTTCAAACATTTAGAAATAGATCTACCATATGTAAACTTTGGACAACCTCTGGGCCTTTTAGATCGAACCCAACAAGATATCATTTTTCTCGGTAACCTTTCCCACGACATACGCATTACATGACCAGCCCATTGTAATTGCTTTTTTACAACATACAAATCAATCGATTTTAAAGATAACTTTTCGAACATAGATAACAACGTAAGCCTTTCCTGCCAAGCCCGAAAGCGATTGGTGTGGCACATAACACGAACACATTGATGATGAAATCTCGATAATAACTTAAATAACTTTTCTGTAACACACCAACATTCAGCACCATACAAGAGTATGGGTAAAACAAAAGAAGAATAAACTTTTCCCTTTGTGACATAATCGACACTACAGGAGCTGAAAATCGATTTTCTCAGTGCGCCGAACGCATTTCCCGCTTTACGAATACGTGTTTCAATCTCGAGGTCATCCGTACCATTTGTTGTAATGATACTTCCTAAATATGCGAACTGGCTAACGATTGGGATGTATCGGTTATTGGTTAAAATGATGTCAGAGAAATCAGCTTTATCGTAATCTTCTCGCGATTCGTAAAGAGAAGGTGCCTTGGCACAGAAGAGCAATTCAGTTTTTGAGCTTTGACGAGGCTCTGTTACTCCGGTGTGGATTTCTGTACCAAAGCGAGAAAAGTGGTGAACTAGTGATTGCGTCTCAACAACAGCATCATGACGATTATCGAATACGACTGCAGTATCATCTGCATATTCTGAATCAAGCAACGAAATTGGTTCTCCACGTGCTTTGAACGATCTACCTGTCATTTGAGCATCATTTTTTGTCATGAATACACAAGGAGTGGCAGAACATTTTATTCTCCAACTACTGATGGTTGCTGTGATGAAGAACGTGAAGAGCATGGGGCCTAGGACATCCCCTTGTTTAACACCGATACTATTGTTGATGGGATCAGTGATGAAGTTGTTGTCGATTTTAACAGCAAATGTCTTGTGTAAAGCAGTTAGGAGGTTCACAAGTTTAGGTGGCACACCGTACTTCAGTAAAATGCCCCATAACAATTTTCTGGGCACTCTGTCAAACGCTTTGACTAAGTCAAGAAATAACACCCACGACTCCAGTCCATGCTCACTCCTTTTCTTAATTGCGGATTTGATTGTGAAGACAGCGTCAATGCAGCCACGTTTTGGTCGGAAGCCGCATTGTTGCTCATGATCTAGCTGCTCTTCTATCGGAAGCAATCGGGCGTGTAAAATGTTAGCAATGATTTTGTATGTAATTTCTAACAACATTATCCCACGATAGTTTTTGGGTAGTGATAAGTCACCTTTCTTTGGGAGTACAATCAGTCGACCGATGTTCCATTCATCAGGAACAATTTCTGTATTCCAAAAATTTATAATGATCTGTCGTAAGATGATACGAGTATCCGGATGATTTAACAACGCTTTTAGGGGTTGGGACATGATTCCTGTTTCACCTGGTGCATTATTTTTGAGCTTGAGCGTAGCTTTTTGGATTTCTTCATCTGTCGGAGGGTGGTCATATTCTTTGTGGACAGGGTGTTGGGAAATTTCGTCCAGCACTGTGGGATCGTACGTGCCTTCTTGATCAAAAAGATTCTTGAAGTGGTTATAGAAAACGGTGTCGTTTTCCTCGGGTGTTTGACATGTAGAGCCATCTGGCTTTTTCATTTGTTTTTGTACAGATGGACGAATTTTTGCTAGAGAACCTCTAAGTATTTTAATAGATTCCCAAGCTTTCTTGGTACCAAAGTCATTAATGTTATTGCAATGGAACTCTATCCACTTGTTTTTAGCAATTTTGACTTCACGTTTCAGCTTCTTTCGTGCATGTTTCAATTTCTCACTGCTATTTCTCGTCCTCCTTCGTAGCACTCTTTGCATTGCTTCATTACGATTGTTTATCAACGGGATCAAAGTTTCTTTATTTGCTTCAAACCAGCCTGGCTGTGCTCTGGGTTTGGTTGGTAAAATCGAATGACAAGCCGAGGATACAGATTTGATAATCTCTGTATGGGTTACTGTATTTGGAGTGTTCACCTTCACATGTTCGCAAAAGTTGTAACATACAGTTCTGTCATTTAAAACAGTGTAATCAAGATTTATTAAGCGATTTCGAGGGGTAGTTTTCTTTTTCAAACGTTTCATAATACGAAGTCTGATCATGATTGCACCATGATCACTGTCAATGACTTGTTTACACGTACCTGCGTCAACAATACGATGAAACATTTCAGCGTTTACTAGGAAATGATCAATTTGGTGTTTGTTTTTACTCCTTGGGTGTGTCCAGGTTGCATAGAGTCTCTTTGTAAAACATGTTGTACTCACTTTAAGTTCGTGTATGGCAAGATGAGTGAGAAAACGTAAACCAGCATTGTTTCTGTGACTCAAGCCGTACTTTCCGAGTGGGCCATTATCATTATCTGAAGCACAACCGACGCTTGCATTGCAGTCCGACCCAATGATCAGAATATCGCCGTTGCGTCTCTTATTGATACAATTTGAGAATTTTTCAAGATAGTCATCCCACTCTTGGTCTGGTGCATTACCGACAGGAGCGTACGCTGATACAAGAAATAAACAAACGTCTCTTTTGTGTTTGTCTTTAACACAAAGTCTTATAGCAATAATTCGAGCACCATAATCGATATGCTTTTCGTATCCTGCTGCTTTCCATGCGGATATTCCTTCGTGGTTTAATACAATGCCGACTCCTTGCGAGCCACGATTACACGCATCGTTTGTTTTTTCAAGTCCGTTTGTTATTAGTTTGAACTTGTCACAGTCAAGAGTCTCATGTCCGAATCTCCATGTTTCCTGAAGACACATACCCCAAACATTTCTACGTAATGATAGCGAGTTGAACAACTCTTCGAGTCTCGAGGCAGATTTGATTCCACGTACATTCTGCGAAATGAAGCAAATGTTCTTCATAAGCTTTTTAGCAACCATGCTTGTGAGGCTATGGGGTGCTACGAGTGTTGATTGCCAAATCCCACCGTATCCGGTAATCCAATTGGATTCGCGAGGAGTACAGCCTCTTGGATTGACCACTCAGCTTGAATGTCGATTGTCTTCACTTCATTCGTTGTTGCGTGTATAGGTGTGGTGGCTCACCCCCATTTAGTTGAGGAGGATTTTCTTTCCACCACCACACCCTTTTGTTGTTTTTTGATCTTATTCACTAATTCTTAATGGAGTGAATTTTTTTATCTTATTCACTAATTCTTAATGGAGTGAATTTTTTTATCTGTGTATCTTTTTTTATCTTTACATGTCCAAACCATTTCGTACCTTTTGATGAATTCGACAACGAAAAATTCCATTTCAAGCCTCACAAGTATAAAGATCTTTATTTCCTTCCAAACCTCTTTATATAATAGCATCTAAATATGTCTAATTTGTACTTTTTGCTTACTCCCTTAAATCGACTGCATTTTTTAGAGTCCTTTGACTAAAACGTTTTGCTAACTTTGTGCTATCTCTCCATAGAACTTACAAAGTCCATACCGTAGCTTTAAGCTGTGATCCTGCTTTCCCCGAATCGGGAAAATCAAACGAGCTTATCATCAATACACAATCGGATAACTATCAAAAGAATTCTCCCCGATCGGGCAAAGGATCGGAAAAGCGTGCGCAATTACCAACGCTAGATGTTCATTTGAGCTCGTGTTATGATGATGCTTTGGAAATCGAATGGCACCAACCCATGTTTGGTAAGGGAATTGATCTTATCGGAGTTTGTGATTTTTCTAAAAAAGCGATGTATTGTGGGATTGTTTCGGGAGTATTACAATAGCAATCTCTTAGGAATTCCTTGAGGGAATTCTAATCTAAAGAACTTTCAAATCTATTTAAGCGGTCGGATGTTCGTAAATTTTGGAGTTTTAAGCCTTAAAGTGTTTTTATTTTCACAATGTGTGTGCGATTATTCCTTTCATCCGTTCTTAGATGTTTCATCCATATAAATACAGGTATAAGGTCTTTTAAATTAAAGAATGTGATAAACCTTAAAGTGCCACGATCCAATTTCCTTAGATTCTAGAAGTTATATACACTCATCTGTTGTCATTTATAGTGTTATTGGCAATTTGGTGTTTTTAGTGTTTGTTTTTTTAATTATTAACAATATCATATCATCCTTCTTATGAACCACATCTTTTATTTTGTCGCAGGTGATGGGACGATTATTGATTCATACACTGTCCAATGGAGCTCTTTGATTCACCCTAAGGTACGTACATTTAAAAGTTGAATATGAAAATTGATTAATCGTTGAGGATTATAGCAATGTAAATAGCTGCCGGTTGATCGTGAAATAAATCAACGTCACGAGACATTGCATTGGGTGTATATCCCGAATTTTTAACCCAGACAGATCCTAGAAAAATATATTTCGTTAACCAAACATTTTCGCTGTAAATCCTTTGCAATCTTTTTAAATTCTTGCTTTAAAACTTCACCCTTTTCACTTTCAAATAGCCTCAAACAATTGGCCTACCTGGATCACAACAAGATTTCGTGATTGGTAACTTGAACCCAGGAACATCCTATTTCGTTCACGTTATTGCTTATAATGGAGATAAACAAATTGTAGCTCGTTCAACACAACTTGATGGTCAGACCACCGCCGTAGTAGATACACCAATTCTACGAGTAGGGTAAGTGCATAGATATCTCAACATGAAAGTTTGAATGAACTAAACACTGCTTAGTTATAGCGACCTTAGCATGAAGGTAGAGCATCTAGCTACGGTGCGCAAGGCTGTGGGTTCGATTCCCAGCCGTGTCATAACCAAAGTTACCCAAAATGGTACTTGATGCCTCTCTGCTTGATGCTCAGCTACTAATGAGACGGATCAAGAGTAAGTGGAGAAATCCAGGGAAAGGAGTGGCGCCCTCCTCTACCTTCGGGTAGACAACTTTACGAAAAGGGAGCCTTCGGGTCGCCCTCGACTGCGGTTGCAAACTTACTTACTTACTTAAACAATGCTTTATCCATGTTGGAAGAACATCATTATAAGTGTTATCCTTATTCAAGCTCTAGCCTTGAAATTTCGATGTCATCATTGTCATTCTATGGTCAAGTTGCAAATGAAATCTCGCCTGACATGCGCGATTATTGACCAAAATGTTCCTCATTTCATGCTCAAGTTTTCAACCAAAGCTTCGTTTTTGAGCGACAAATGCTGCTGTGTATTCTTGGAGGTGTCTGACGAACCAAGGTTAGTTAGATTTAAAAAAAAAGATCTGAGATCGTCAATTTCACTTTTGCTTTATCCTTTTCATATAGAACATGCACTGGTACAAGAATCGAACTTGAATGGTCCAAACCGAAAACCTATGGTGACGCAAGGATTGAGAAATACCTTCTGCGATTGGATAATTGTGATTATGCTGATGTCAGCAATGATCAAAATTCGTTCGTTTTCTCCATGTGCGAACCAGGCACTACTTATACCTTCCAGTTACAAGTAAGCATGGTTTCTTTCTATGTCTTATACTTTAAATAAAAATAGTAGCTTTTGCAAACCTCTAACCTAAGATTTGTGAAAATCCTAAAATTTCTGTCCCCTTTTTCTCTTTCTTCGAAGTTTTGTTCTCTTGATTATTTTTGTTTAAAGAAAATGTGAAAGTTTTACCAGTAAAAAATCTTCCAAAAGAACCATTTACAAATGTTAAATTCATGAAATTCAGCGGATTATTCTTCGCTCAAAACTTCCTTTTGACGAAAATTTCTTACCAAGTATAATCAATTAGTTTACTAAATATTTTTTCTTCGCAGGCGGTCAGTACAAAGACTGGCTACAACAGTGAGTTTTCCAAGAAGTTGATTGTCACTTGTCCTGGAGGTGTTGCTCCCGACTTGGGAAGGGTGAAAACCACTGTTGCAAATTGTATCAAAGTTTGTTGGAAGAAACCTGCTCTGAAAGGTAGGAACTCATGTTTTTAAAAATTCTGTGTAATGTGTTCAAGTTTTAATGGTAGAAATTATCCACTTGAAAATAACTTGCATTGTCTCTTGTTTTATTATTTTATTGTTGGCCCAGCTAGCTTTAGCGTACTGGGCCTTTCATTAGCATTCTGCCCGGTGTCAGTGTGTAACAATTTACTAGGCGATACGCGTTTTCAAACACAGCACAGGCTAGTACATATTGTGAACGATTTGATTGGCTGTTAGAACATGATTGACAGAGTAAAAAACAATTGAAATCGTCTGTATTGGTTAAAAACATAAAAGGAGAAAATACAATTAACTATCAAAACTATAAGAATATAACAGATGTAGTACGTTTTAAGAAAAACAATGTGATTTACACAGAAATAACCGTAACAAACCTTCTTCTCTTTAGGAAGATGTTCTTTTAAAAAAGTTGTTTTTACATTTCTCTATCATGTGAACATTTCAGTTGTTCACGTGTTAGGAAAAAAACTAACATCTCTGTATACAAGATTACATATTATGAATTATTTCTCAATGTTTTAAATAAGAGATAGCCGAATGGTCTAAGGCGTCCATGGCTTGTGATAGCGGCTCCAGGTTCAAATCCCCTCTGCTACTCAAGTCTTGTTCAGTTCACATTTTTATTCGCTGGGCCTTCATGCCCTCTGGGCTTCTTGTTTCTATTGAATTCGTTCATATTTATCTTGGCCTTGATATGTAAGCTTTACACGATTGTTTCCGATGAAAACCATGAAAATTGTTCCCAAATTGTTTTCACATTGTTCTAAGTTTCTCCGTTTCAGACAAATCTGTTATTCTCACTCACTGAAGCTACACTGGGCTACTTCATTGTGTAAAGTCAGTTTTCCAACTGAATGGAAAAGTTTTCCTTTGACTCTAATGTCTTTATTTATTCACTTTAGGTGCGGCTCAAGTCAAGAGCTACTGGGTCTATTATTGCCCCGCTAAAGCTGGTATTTTCAAAGTGTCACCTAGTGACGTCATCAATGATCCATCTGTGGTTGCACACGGTCCGTTGCCTGGCAACACTGACGATGACGCATTAGAAGGCGTCAATCCATGTGAAATGTATAATGTCCTTCTACAAGTTGATCTAACACCAGGTATGGTGTGTGTGGAGGAATATAACACTCACTAAAGATTAATTAATTGTTTTCAGTATAATAAAACTGTTTTAGCTTTTAGCGAGTTAAGCCATAGTGATTGTTTTCCCTTTTTTCCATACAGAGTCCTCTATTAAAGACTTGTGGATGCGTTAGTAGAAAACTTTAAGTTTGAAAAGAAATAAACCGTTGTTTAACTTTGATCTTTATAACAAGCTCTACCTGAGACATCGAGCAGTCCTAATTGTACAGGGAAACACAAGAAGTAAAGTCATGCAGTCAACTCCTTTATTATTCAAATCTTTTTGTAATTCGAACTAAAATATTGGTCCCTTCAGCTTAAAAGTGGCTTAAATTACACTCTGTAATTCGAATCTTTTTAGATGATTGTCCGACCCTTTTCTCGGAGCCTTTACGCACGAAAGCTGCTATGCCACCGAACCCTCCTCGAATCACTGCTGAAATCGT
This sequence comes from Clytia hemisphaerica, assembly GCF_902728285.1. Taxonomy (NCBI): domain Eukaryota; kingdom Metazoa; phylum Cnidaria; class Hydrozoa; order Leptothecata; family Clytiidae; genus Clytia; species Clytia hemisphaerica. The sequence continues at coordinate 88,414 of NW_027103967.1, read as the reverse complement.
CGGTATGGAGGAGAGAGTTCAACTGGAAGAAGCACTCCACCATATGGTTTCTAGAAGAGATCGGTTGTGTCGCGAGATCAATTTGCTGCGAGGTACGACTATATTAATTTTTGGACACATCCCCATGGAATTTCAACTTAAATTACTCTAACCCCCCTTTTGAACAACCGGGTTCAAAAGTCGATTAGATTAAATCCCGACTGGAATCACGGACACTAAGTTTTAACCTTTCGGGAATTTGGACAGAATTATAAGAAAATTACCCTCATAATTTTCGGTCATTTTAACATATTTTTGTATATCCCTATGGAATTCAACCCTATTTCAAACATTACTGAAATGGGACCATAAACAGGGGTACACGTTGTTTTCTGGAAAAGCCTAATTAAAGTTGAAAGGAACAACTGTCTTCTTTTAGAATTTTACAATTTTCAGCCTATTTTCAGAAATTCATTAATCTTTTAGTGTGTTGATGCTAAAGGTGACTTTGTATAAACAATCTGCTCTCTTTCTACCTAGGTATGGTTGTCATCAAACACTTGGCTGATCGAGACGAAGAGATTGCTCGCTTATCGCAAATGGCTGGTAAACTGGACATGAGAATCAAAAGTGCGTTGAAAGAAGTTCGAAAGTATACTGGTAAGTTCGTCATTGTCATTATTTCTCTTATAGTCGATAAAGAATTCAGTAGGGAATTTCCCTCTGCCCAAACTCGATCTGGCAAACTAGGATGCAGTACACAGTGCTGGTGAGTCCCAATGAGGAGAACCTGTTGTAACACCTAATCTCCAGAGTGAATATAGTTGGACAGAAATGTTTATTTTTTATGTGTTTGTTATAATACGTGATTTTGATTGTTGTGTACGTGGTTTACACAATGTTTACATTTTACTACTGTTTTGTCACCAAGTGATAGTTAAAGGTTTCATTTTTAAATAAGAGTGATATCGTTTTATTACTCATCAATTTTAATTCACAAGCTTTTCACATTGGACTGATACGGATGTGGAGCAAGATTGGTCAGAAACAGGAAAAGAACATTTTTTGCTTATATCAGCATAATATAATAATAGGCAGACACTGTCCTGATATGAAATATGTGTCTGATATGAAACGGGTACACCTATGTAAAAATAAAACCTTTAACAAAAATTTTTCTTCTAACAGGAACAGTGAAAGTAATTCTCCGCTGGAGTTTCCCTGGACATGATGGCGACGCTGTTGCTGATGGTTACAAAATCTTCATCAATGGAAAACAATATAGTTCAGATCTCTCAGTGCATACTACCAATGCTATGGTCGAGGTATGAAGAAATTTCTGTTTGAAAAACTAATTTCCCTTAATACAAAAACACAAGGGAACTGTCCCCATGGGGCAAAGACTGAAAATCAATCAGTTGGCCACATGGAAAGTAGTTCCAATGTGTCAAGGCTTAGGGTATTAGTCTAGACATGATCATCAACTATTAAAACCAACATATAGAGAATGAGGCAGTAATATGGGATTTAATGATAGGTGTGATAGGTATGTTTGAGATGATAATTGATGATAATTGATTCTTATAGGCAATTATTTGTATATTAGTAATATAAAAGCAAATCAAATGAATTTGATCTCAGCAAATGTGAGACAATAGCTTGAAAAAGTGAAACCACCAGAAGAGAACAAAGACTACATGAAATTAACATCAAAATATTGGAGATCTGATGTTTGGCAATGGGAAGGATGGAGAGGCTGAGGAGTGAGACAGACAAGGAGTATGCGAGAGAGTCTATTTTTGAATGGGAATGAACCCACATTGGAGGCCGACATGAGGACACGAAGATGTGAAAATCTTATGGAAGGGTCTTTGAACAACTGGGAAATTTTTTGGTAAAAAGTGTGGCGTTTATTTGTTAAGTCGTCATCAGGAGCATGCCTTAACAAACTTGACCTCTGTTTCTGACGATTAGTGGAGGATCCTTCGCTATCGACATGCCCTACAGAGGCAACGCATATAGGAATTTTTGTGAAACAAGGGTAGGATGGGAGCGCAGTGAGGGTGTGTGTTGTTCAAACATCCTTCATTCGAGTTGCAACTCTAATTTTAAAGAGGTAGTGGTGAGTATAAGAGGAGATAATAGAAGATTGAGGGTCTTACTTCTGTAGAATGAGGAATTGTAAGACTAGGTATATAAACATAATAAGTAGAGAAAATAGAAATGTTCTTACATTTAAAATTGATGATCCTTGTGAAATCCTTGTCAATTCCTTGTGAAAAGTGATTTTATTCGAAAAAATCGGGGGAAATTTTTTTTGTTGTTTTTGAATAGTTACGTAATGTAAACAAAGGTCATGGAAACGCAATGTAGGGGATTCTTTGAAGGATCTGGCACTAGCGCGACTTAATAGCGAGTTTATTTATTCGAGATAAATCGAGAGGGACGGTATAAAGCAAAGCTGACATGGGGTCGAAATCGCCGTCCACTTTGCTCGATGACGGTAAAAACACCAAGATACCGTCGTCTGTTTAGGTGAGCAAAGGCGATATAGAGCCGTTCATCAACTATCGACTTTGTTTTGTATCGATTTCACTTACCGTCGCCCTCGATATCCTCCGATACATAAACTCGGTAATAATGGCGTGAATGCGCGGGAAAAATGATTCAAATAGAAATCGAAAGTGGAAGTGGAAGAGACATTGCTTGAGATGTGTGTTACAGACACAAGTCACAATACACAAGTCAGATTGCCTGAGTTGACTGGATGTTTTGGATTGGGATTTTGGACTCGGAATTGAGTTGAGTCAAGAATTGATTGTTGGTAGGGTAGGCTCGAGGTTAAGACTTTTACGGAAATAGTGACACTATGCCTTGGGTTAGCTTGTGGTTTTTGGTGTTTGTTGTTGTGGAGGTGGCCGAAATATTTCGTTGTAGAACTAGGGAATGGCTTAAAAGAGGGGTGGTGAAAATATTTCGTTTTCAGAAGGAATGGCTTTAAGAGGTGGATGGTGAATGTTTCATTTTAAAATTGGGGAATGGCTTTGAAAATGTTAAATATTAAATGGTGAAAATATTTCGTTTTTCCTTTAAGGGGAGTGGTCTCAGGTGGTAAAATAATTCGTTTTTCTGTACGAAGGTATGGCCTTTAAAGGTGAAAATATTTCGTTTTTCTGTATGAAGGTATGGCCTTAAATGGTAAAAATATATCGTTTTTTCTATAAAGGAAGTGGTCTTAGGTGGTGAAAATAATTCGTTTTTGGTGTGGCCTTAAATGGTGAAAATACTTCGTTTTTTCTATAAAGGGAGTGGCCTTAGGTGGTGAAAATAATTCATTTTTGGTGTGGCCTTAAATGGTGAAAATATTTCGTTTTTCCTTTAAGGGGAGTGGTCTCAGGTGGTGAAAATAATTCGTTTTTCTGTACGAAGGTATGGCCTTTAATGTTGAAAAATGTTTTGTTTTTTCTGTATGAGGGTGTGGCCTTAAATGGTGAAAAATAATTCGTTTTTTTCTTTAACGGGAGTGGTCTTAGGTGGTGAAAATAATTCGTTTTAGGTGTGGCTTTAAATGGTGAAAATATTTCGTTTTTCCTTTAAGGGGGGTGGTCTTAGGTGGTGAAAATAATTCGTTTTAGGTGTTGCCTTAAATGGTGAAAAATATTTCGTTTTTTCTATAAGGGGAGTGGTCTCAGGTGGTGAAAATAATTCGTTTTAGGTGTGGCTTTACATGGTGAAAATATTTCGTTTTTCCTTTAAGGGGGGGGGGGTGGTCTTAGGTGGTGAAAATAATTCGTTTTTCTGTACGAAGGTATGGCCTTTAATGGTGAAAAATATTTTGTTTTTTTGTATGAAGGTATGGCCTTAAATGGTAAAAAATAATTCGTTTTTCCTTTAAGGGGAGTGGTCTTAGGTGGTGAAAAAAATCGTTTTTCTGTACGAAGGTGTGGCCTTAAATGCAGAAAAAGAGATAAATAGTGAATTCAATTGTATAAGATGAATGAATCATATTTCAATATAGTGGAACGAGTATGAAACATATTTCCATATAGTGGAACGATTATCAAATCAATTTGGAAAGTTAGCTTGGAAGATAATATTATAAGAGTCAGTTTACGGTATGCATGGTTACTGCTAGTTCATATCCGTAGATGTTAGAAATGTGCCGGTCGTAGCATTATTTTTATAGATTGTTTTAGGTTTGCTTAAAATGTTGTTAAGTTGATTATCCTGAGCGACTGTGTTGTTCCATTTTTCCAGGACTTTCTGTTTGATGTTTCTGTCTTTATTGTTGTGTAGCACCAGTGGTAGGAAGTTTTTTGTTTCTTTTTGTTTCTTGCCGTAGATAAGTTCATATCTTGTTTTGGTCATGGCTTTCTGGATATTCTGCAAAATGATTTGAAGAGGGTAGCCTCTGGCTAGAAGATTTCTTGAGAGATTTTTGAGTTCTTTATTAAGGGTACAGTTGTCGCTGATGATGGTGTTGTAACGAATGGCTTGAGAGTAAACGATACCTTCCTTTACGTGTAGTGGGTGGTTAGAGTTAAAGTGTAGGATCATTGATCTGTCAGTTGGTTCATCTGTCATCTATAAATCTGTGCCATGCCACGATGTTGTCGTTGAATTGGTTTATAATTCTTTGCTCAATTTGGTGCATGAAGATATTTGCATATTGCGGGGCATACCTGCCTCCCATGGATGTACCGCTTATTTGTAAGTAGTGGTCATTTTGGAATCGAATGTTACTGTGTTTGAGGATAAATTCTAAGATAATTGTGATGGTTGCCGTGTTGGGGGCATCTGGTGGTAGGATATGAAGAGATTCTTTGTAGTATTTGGAAATTGTTGCTATACCTTCTTCATGGGGGATATTTGTATATAATGATGATACGTCGGCTGTAACCATGATCATTTCTGAATGAGGGAGGATGATATTGTCTAGGATTTGTAGCATGTGTTTAGTGTCTTTGATTTAGGTTGGGAGGTTTTCTACTATTGGTTGAAGATGGTGAGCGATGAATCTCGATAAATTATCTGTGGGGCTGTCGAAACCAGAGACGCAAGGACGTAATGGTGTTAAAGGTTTATGAACTTTTGGAAGGCCATAGAAGATAGGAGTACGTGGTTCGTGTAGTGGAAGGAGGTATTTTTGGATGTTGTGGTCGATGTAGTGTTTCTTGTATAAATAATCGATCATGGATCTGACATCGTGGGTGATGTGAGGAGTTGGATCAAAATCTAGTTTTTTATAGACGTCTGAGTTTAAATGTTCTATGTAGATTTTATTAATGTAGTCTTGACGGTCAAGGAGAACAATCCCACCACTATTATCGGCTTTCTTTATGATCAGATCGTTATTGTTTTTTAGAGATAGAAAGGCTTCCAAGAAATACTGGTGATCTTTGTTGCTTGCCTTCTGTGTTGGGGGTAGGATTTGAGTGTTTTCGAGCTGATTGAAGAATTCTTCTAAGGTAGCGTTATCATTGGGTGGTGGGTTCCAGTCGATTTGAGTTTTTTTGGGAAGTTTTTTTGATGTTTGGTTTGGGTTTTGGTGTTGTAAATTTGTTTCGTTGTTGTTGTTTTTATCGTGAAAGTAAAGTTTGAGGTTGACTCTTCTTTTTAGGGTGGCGATAACTTGTTGAGGGACGGATTTCCTTTTGAAAAAGGTATCTTCGGGGAGTAATTTAGTCCTTTTGTCAGTACGTTTTTTTCTCCTTCCGTGAGGATATGGGTAGAGAAGTTGTGGATAAGGTTTTGGTTGAATGTGTTGGTGTGTTGTTTGATGATTGTTTTACGACGGGTGTTTTCGGGAAGTTTGTTTTGATGCCAGAGTTTTGAATTGGGGAGTAGATCATGTAGTGAAGGTTTCTTGTATGATCTTTTAGCATCAGGTATTGGTTTCATGTTGAGCTGAAGCTAGTGAAAAGAATGTGTAATATGAATTTGTGAGTGGATGGTATTTGCAAAGATGGTATCCAGTAGGCGTGAACCAGTGCAATGAATAGAAAATGAATAGAGTGCTTTAGTTGATGTATAGTAGTACGACTTAAAATGTACTTAGTTCCAAACTTAGGTCCACACTTATCAATACCAACTTATCATGTAGAGTATTCCGGATAGAGATTAAGAATGGATTCTCATTCAGAATTTGGAATATAAAGATCCTTTCTGAAGTGGGTACGAGTATGCACAATGAGATGAAAAGGGGATAAAGAAACTTTTTGGAATAAAAGATAATGAGGAATACAATAGCTTTTGGAAATAATGAGAATGTATTTTTAGTGAACATCTATAAAACTAATTAGTATAATGCATATTAACATGGTGAAAATAGAAATTTGTGAGTGTGGTGGTTTGATTTATAGTAAATGTGACGGGGTGACGAGGATGTGGCGTTCAGCAGCGTTCGCATAACGTTTGATGAATCTTCGAATGTTAGGTGGATTTGGTGGTAATGGTCTTGTTGGTGGTAGTTGTTGTGGTTGTGGTTGTGGTTATGATACTTGTTTTTTCTTGGAGTTTCGGCATATTCAATTCGAAAATTTCATCGTCCGTGATTGTGAAATCGAATTCTTATGAAGCGGACATCTGAGGAGATAAAAATTGATTTAAAGGATTGTGTTGGTTCCTACCAAGTTGGTACATTGAGGCAGTTTTTTTGTAGTATAGAGTGGCAGAGAGAGATAGAGAGAGTGAGAGAGAGAGGTAGAAGAGGAATGATTTAGGAACAAAAGAGAGTTTTCTCTCAGAGATAAGAGTCAAGAATACTTTGTAATTCTGAAGTATTGGTTTAGAGTGTATGAAGAAATTTCTACTTCTATTACTTGAAACATGCACAGTAAAAGAATAAAGGAATCCAGTCGTTACATGCATTGTTGCAAATATGCAAAATTCACTATGGTCTAACGATATAGAATCTTCAATGAAAAAAATTAACTTTCTTTCGAAATTTGTGAAATTTTGTACCTAATTTCATGAATGTCTATGTCGTTTTCTTCAGTTACCATGTGACCCAAGACCGCATCAAATATCTGTAATCACAACAACCAAACATCCGGTCGGAAGTTCGCCGGACTCCAACACGTTGAATATTTCAACTGAAGAATTCTTCCCTTTTTCCTTCTTCTGTTATTTCGATACACACATTCGTGGAGCAAGGTATATTTAATTGTTCTCAATCTCGGCCCCAATCTCATTTGTCACTTTAGTTTTTTATTTGAAGTTAATCGTTGCATTCATTTAGTTTGCTCTCAACCGTATTTCGTCGTTTTTGATTGATCACTTCAGAGAATGAAGAATCTTTGAAAGAACAGCCAAAACATTTTTAAATCTAAAATCTTGATAATTTAATGTAGTAGTATCAAAATTTCTTTTACGCCAGTGGTGAAAAAATCTGCACTTTTCGCAAAGACCGACTTTATAATTTAAGTGTTGCAGCCCGAAAAGTTGGGTGCTTTTTCTGTAGTATTTATTTATCATATACAAAACTGCTTCATATTTTATATTTCAGATTCCCGCACGTCGGTTGTTGCAACTACGAGGAAACTTTACAAGTAGAGGCATCCCGAAAACACGACAAACCGGGAAAACCGATTGCATATCGGGGAACATTGGATAAGAAAGTCCCACCACCTTCCGCTGAAGCTGTTGAACTCCGAACGGGTGAATGGAAACCGATTTACGATCGAATCGGAATGGGATCGGGAAAACCGACTTTTGTTTTGTTTTGGACAAAATGGTGTCGTGCTTCAATTCGTTTGATGAACTTTTTGACGAAATATGCTGAAGAAAATGGGCAAGATGTAAGAAGGATATTGTCTCCTCTGTCCCTCATATTTTTATCTACCACCTTATCTGTAAAAATCACTATGTGCCAGAGTGTACCTGGCGTTTATCCCTTGCTGTTCAAATAAGTAAATATTGTTTGTTTTGATAGTTATATGTGTGCAGAATTGTAGTGTTTCAGAAAAATCAAAAAAAGCAACAAAAAAAAACAAACATATCATTAAAACTTTTATCAATAAAATAAAATTTACTTGACCGTTATTATCTCCTTTATCTACAGTTTGCATTTGTCACCTGCTGTACACACAGTGGAGAATCTACGAAAACGCACCTCCATAAACTGAACGAGACTTTCGAACAACATGGATGGTCAGATATGTCGAGCGTACGCCACTTGTGCGCGTGCGAACAAAATATGGACGCGCACCTCATCAGACGACGTTTATCCGTGAACCGGTTTGCGTTGAGTACAACGGCCGAATTGTTCGGTGTTGTCGGTGTACCTTCAATCATGGTTATCGATAAAGACGGTACGTTTTCGTCTCACTTTGGGGTTGTATCATCATTTGACAAGATCGTACAGAGTATTCCCAACTTATGCAGCGAAAGTTACACCAAATCTTTTATGAAATATTCATGAAAGCATAAACCTTGCTTTACTTTTGAAACTCTCAATAATAATTCTGTTAAATTTTTTTTCATCTTTCTCAGGTATGATCTCATGGCAAGGACGTTATTGCGCACTGAACTATAACTCCTTCTCCCTTTTCATGCGACACTTATACAGCACCGTCATGCGTTTACCGTGCGACGTTCATGATTGCGTCACGTGTTCTGCGGAAGCTCACCAAGACTTTAAACACACTGAAGATTTACTTCCTTCTCAAGGTGCAGAGTCTACCACCTACAAACCCAACTTATTCCCCGCTTTCACACCAAGCGGACGCAGCAAGAAAGACATTAAAAAGAAATTAAAATCCAGACACCGTGGTGCTTCAGATAAAGGCTCTTCACCGCGGGAGCTGGCGATGAGACACATTGCCATGGCAACCACGCCACGCGTGCAAAATCCTTACGAGGAAGAATTCATAGAGGAAATTTTCCTCCCAAAGGAAACAAAAACGAATAAGGGTTCAGGTAAGGGCGCTAAGAGCGCCCTATTTCCCTACATTCCTCAATCACCACCCACCCGCCCGAAAAGAATTCGAATTGCAACGGGCGCTTCACGTAGAACAGTTTCCGCCCCAGGCGTTGAAACAAGCAGTTTAAAGACTTTATTATCAAAAACGTAAAGTATGATTTGATTTGGTTTGAAACTTAAAGTTTGGTTAATTTTTTATATGTAAAAAACGAATATTCAAAAGTGATAGATTTTTATAATGAAAACAAATAAGATTTTATATAGATTTATATTCTATTCACCATCTGTATCAAGCTGCCATTTGCTTAACTGATGAAATTTAAACCTCCAAAATTGTGGGTGCAAAATGCATAATAAAAGTTCACTCGCGTTTTCTTTGCTCGAATTTTCGTTTTCCCTCAGACGATTTTTTGAATGAAGAATGCTTGTGACTGGTCGAGTCACTTTTTCACGTCTTGTTACCCTCTCTCCCTCTTGACAAGATGGGTTCAGTGAGAATGCCAATCAATGAAAAATTTTCCAAATCCCTATTAGAAAATGGATTTGAAATATTTTGCCTAGACTGGGAATCCAGTCGTTTATAACGTTTTTGTTGAAAGCGGGAAATTTTTATGTCGGGATATGGTAAAATAAACGACTGGGCTAAGGTGGTTTCCGTAGCTTACGGGAGTTCCAGCAGGGCCCGCAGATTTCTGCGGGGTGAGAAAACAATCATATACAACAAAATATGTAAACAAATAAAAATTTCAGCCAATGAGAATTTCTAAGTGAAAGAAAAAAAATCAAACCAAAACAAACTAACAAGACCCCCTGAAAATGTTATCCAAAAACATGAAAAAAGAGAATTTTTAAGAAAAGTTTGTTGTGCACAAAATATTCTAGACGACTATATTGATGCTCCTGTCAAGTTTTCTACTTTCTATTTTTTACTGAGTTAAGTCGTCTAGCATGCTAGACTATATTTTGCCTAAAGTTTTATTTAAGGTTGGTCTTTTTCCCTCAAAGGCTAGCTTTTGTAAAACTTTGTTAAAAATGTGTTAACGATTAGGATAAGGTATATGATTTTTTTTAGCAGATTTATTCATTTTTTAACGTGTGCCATACTCTGATACATTTAGGATTGGATAACTATTATATTGTAAACAAACAGAGAATATTATTGTGAAAAAAGTTTTTTTGTATAATGTTTCAGATTTTTATTCAGTATATATAAACTAAAGTATTACATTGTCTTGTCTTGAATTTTTTTCCCTACATTTTTTTTTGGAAAACATTTGCTAACTCGAAAACTAAATCGAAAAATGATTTTTATAATAAATTGTTTTTCTACAAAAAGCCAGATAACAACTTTCAAAATATTTTTTTACAAGAAGTTTGAAGCTTTTTCCTATTTCAGAAGAGGATCGTTTAAAACTTATAATCAGGTTGCTGGACCACTTTTTAAGCGTCCTTCACAATTTTCAAAGATTAATTTCCATAGTACTACGCTACGTTATACTTGAGATACACTCTAGTATAGTACAAGTTTTTTATAAGAACAAACTATAAGAACATAGTGCTTCAATGGCCAAAATGTTAAGATCATAAGGCTTTGCTGACTCGAAAACACCCGATTTTTTAGGAATATGGTCACGAAATGGAGAAAATAAGAACATTTTTAGGCTTAAAACCAAAAAAGTATTAAAGGACATCCATAGGCTTCAAAAATTTTGGATGTTCTTATAAAAGAAACATTGTGTAAATGTTTACGGAAGATGTGACTGTCGAAATTAATTGAATTACTAAAATATCACGGTGATATTGTTAGCATTATTCTTAATTTTTCGGCCATTTTCATCATGGACATTCTTATAAAGTGTATTCTTATTAAAAAAAAACCGTGTACACACAGTATCAAATGAAATCAGTATATACCTCTATCAGGCCAGCTAGAAGCTGGTTTATTTTTTACGCTTTCCATGTTCCCTAGTAATGCACCGACGCCTGGAGGTGGACATCGAAGTCATACCTTATGACGAGATAAGGTCGAGATATAGAAAAGTAGAGTTTTTTAACTGGAACCTCTATAATTCGAATAAGTTTCCTCGTCCTCGTTTGTACGAGTATGCCACTTTGTATTTATGTGGGAGTTTCTGTGTTTTTCTTTTGTTAGTTTGTTTGGACTTCAGGTAGGGTCAGGGTTATGGAAACTGGGCGGGGGAGGCTGAGTGTTTGACGTCCTTAAAACATTTTTAAAGCCGCTGCACCTGCCAAGTGCCAAGTTGGGAACTCCAGATAACATTTATATTTTTGTCGAGCTTTAGATTCCACAAATCACATCAGTCTCAATATTGTTATTTTAATTCAGATTTTCATCACTGTATTTTGCTCTTCAAGAATTTTTTGGACACTTTAATACAAGACATTTACAGCCAATAGATATACTATCTTTTTTTCTCACACTTTCTTCCAGTTTCTACTGTCAGTGAGGATATTATCGCGATTCTCAGATTTACGGAAAACACCAGCTTTTTGCTGATTTTTCCCTCGATTGCCCAAAACCCGTAACCTTTTTAGCTTGAGGGAAGAAAAAATTAAAGTTTTTGGGTTTGCCAAAAAAACGCCTAGTCAAAATTGTTTCATCTTCACAGGATCCATTCCCAACCTCAAAATACATCTTTTTGTCTAGGGTTTTTTTTGGCAAGTTCTTCCTTCAAAGAATATCGATCACTTTCGTTTTCCCCTGAAGACCGCGAGAGAAAAAATATTAGGGCCCGCGCTCTCTAGGCGGGCGGCCTAGACTCACTTTCGTTTTTTATAATTTTATAATGACGTATAAGGTAGCGTAATTCATGCAAAAATAATAATAATCTTTTTGTTTTTATTTTCAGGTATGCCGCCAAACATTGACGTCATCGTGTATGGAATTAGCATGAACAATATGACCGACAGACTCGACAAAAGGAACAAACAATAAGACGACCCGAGAATCTTACGATGAGGGCGTTTTGTCTCCGCCTGAAATCACGCCCACAGAAGACGCTGTTTAAAAAGCGGGGGTAAAAATAGTAAGTAATAGGTAATAGCTTTTGTAAGTGTTTATTTTGCGAAATATATAACCATTTTCTAATTTGGTCTACAAATTAGCATTTTTAGAATTTTAATAATGAAAACTTAAATATATAATGAAGAAAAAAACTAACCATTTCAATTTTTTTATACGTTTCACCCCCGGAAAAATTATGTATTACTTATTACGTCAATTAGAAATTTTGATCTGTTCTGATCAGATCTCCGAAAATTAATCAGCTAGAAATAATGATGTGTTCTGACGAGACAGGGGTATAATTAAGGTCATCTAACGTGTTCTTGTTGTCTAGGTAACCCTAGAAATTTTCAGACCACATCTTTCGTGGAGAAAAACAAATGTAATACAAGTTTATCTTGCCAAAATGTTTTCCTAGATTTTAGAACACGTCAAATTATAAAGTAGTGATAAGTTTAGGGAGACTAATAGTTTGATAAAGGTTTCCTAGAAATCAGAACACATCATTCGTATCAAAAATTGAAAGCTCATAACATTTGGTCTCCTAGAAGATAAGAACACATATTTCTAAAAAATCTCTCCGCCGGCTGCTTCTGTAACTCCCAGAGGAATTCCAATTGTAAACCCGATTGGTTAATTTCGGAACATTTTCATAATGGCAGATAATTTTAGAAGTGTCTAGTGGAAAGGTCGTCAGTCGTGTGAACTTTTTGAATGTCAGTATTTATTAATTTTGTTGGTTGATGGCTTGTTGAATCTGGCAAGAAAAAAGTAAACAGGTATAGCTTTTTTTAACCAAGGATCTGAAGGGTTCGAGCCACACTGACTGTTTGTATCTACATTTTGTCGAAGACTGCTTGAATCTTTAATTGATACTTCAAGAAACAAACAAAATTGCTACCACTTTGGTCTTTGAAAATATTTTGAGGACCACATTTTAAGATTTTTCTCAATTTGCTGACTTTAAAAAAATCGAAAACAAAAATACTACGACATCGAGAAACGCAGGCTCCAAAAACGGCGACATCGAGAAATGGAGGCTCCAAAAACGACGGCATCGAGAAACGGAGGCTCTAAAAACGGCGACGTCGCCTTTCCGAGAATTATGAACCCGATGACCCCGGTTTACGTGATGGCGTGATTGGGACTTTTTTTCTTGCGTGATGGCGTGATTAGAGTTTTTTTTGGCGTGATGGCGTGATCAAGATTTTGGCGTGATGCGTGATAGGGCAAAAATTTGAGGCGTGACGCGTGATTTGGGCTATTTTTCACTATTTTTTGCGTGATGACAAATTTTAGCGATTTTCGTGGTGCGTGATGGAGAAATTTTTTTTGCGTGATGGCGTGATTAGGGGTGCCGCTGGGGGGCCTCATTGACTTCAGTTCAGAAGCCTGGTCGAAGGGCTAGACACGAAACTTCTTGATCGAAAAATATACTGAATGTTCTCGACTCCCTTTTTTTATTTATGGAAATCCGGATAACCCTGTGAGCTCTGTCTGTTTGTTGAGAGCACCAGACACTCGGATTGTTTAGTTCGCAAACGCGAAAGGCTATTTGGTATCAATACGCTATGAGATTAGTGTAATCACAAAAATAAAAGCGAAATGAATAACCCTAATCCAACATCACGCCCCAACTTTGCCCTGTCTACATATGAAGTCTTTGCCCTGTCTATACATGACACTGAAATGTTGATCACGCCTTTACGCCTAAAAAATCCGGAATCCATGCTATCCCACAAACTGCTAAGACTACTTTGTGTTTTGTTGTGTATTCTTATCCCAGTCAAGCTCAGTCTGTCTTACTTAACACAATCACAAAAAAATCTCGTATCCAATTCCTTTTAGAGCCTCCCATAGATAGTTGCTGCGATTCAGATTAACCAAACCACATGGTAAAAATGTAAAATGTAAAAAAGATTATCTTTTATTCAGTTTCTTTCTTTAAAAATCAAAGACAAATATGAAAAAATTGAAAGACCGAAAATTACAAATATTATACCTCTTTAGATAAAAAAGATTTGTAGGAAACAAAATAAATCTTATATTAGCATAATAAATAATAAAATAATTTATTAGTTGTATGTTTCAAGATTTACAGCTCTGACAGTTTCGACCAAACACATGTGGTCTCGTGTTTCTTCGAGATCTTTCGAGAAGATGCTTCCTGCATGAACATGATGATAGTTTGGAATATCGACAACTCCTCCTCCGAGTGGAGTATTCTTTTGTTCGTGAGCCGCCAAATGATGTCCTCCATCTTTCAATTTGTAGATCTGTGAACAAAGATAAAGATTCAAAATAATTAGAAAGATAGAAATAAACATAAACATTTGGAGAGGATCACCAGTGAAAAAATCTGGCGCAAGCTGGAATTCTCTAAAGGGCTACTTAGACTACACAATATATTGACGAACATTATTCGACAATATGGTTTGCGGACCGTAATGTACGAAGTAAACAACTGGTACTCTATTATAAAAAGGAATTTTCTTTCTGTAAACAATTCCCCTTTATTGTTGGAATATTGCAAATCGAGCTGACAATGTATTGCGGACACCTTTTCAATATATTGTCGACATTCAGCAATATATCATCAATATATTTCCTGACAATATATTGTGTAGTGTATGTAGCCCTTAAAACATCATTAGGACATGGAAGAAAAAGTCTCTACATACAATGAATTTATAAAACGTTTGTCATTGGAATACTTTAATTGTAGAAATTTTAATATAATGCTGCAACATAACCAGAAATTTCGAGCGGATAAATTTTATCAATCTGTCGATTCAGCGTGTTTTAGCGAGATTTTTTTTAGCAAAAATAGGGAAAACTCGCTAAAACGCTAAAATTAGTCTCGCCAAAATTTCTACGATTAAAGTGCGTACACACCTATCTCATGGCCACGATAAAAGTTTTACCCACAGTTGGGGATAAAAGTTGAAGACGGTTTTGGCAGTACAATTTCTTCAATACACTCTTCTCGAGATGCATAAATTTATTGTTGTCCTCGTTTTCAAACAGATTTCATTGCTATGAAATTATACATTTAAATCAATTTATATTCCCAAAAGGCAAAAATTAACTCTAAAACAAAAGTACTTGAAATTTAAAATGTCTCATGAGGTGTAAATAACACAATTATCATTGTGAATATGTAATTTTATAGCAATGAAATCTGTTTGAAAACGAGGACAACAATAAATTTATGCATCTCGAGAAGAGTGTATTGAATTTCAAATAGGGATGAAATCAAATTGAAAGTGGGACTGACGTTGTGGGGTTTTCCCCCGTGGATGAAATTTTAGCCAAATTTTCCAATAGGGTAATGGTGCTACTGGGTATAGTTTCTAGCTATCAAGAATTATTTGTTTGAATTCAATATCGACAAAAGAAATAAAACAAATATCTCGTAAAAAGAAGAACTTACTGTGTTATAAACAACTCGGAGTCCGTTGTTTTCTTTGTCCGGCAAAACGTAAACTGCACTATTCGGACAGCAAAATTCGTATTGTTTTTGAAGGATGAGTCCATCTTTTTTGAATCCTTCTCCTTTAAGTGTGACGCGATTGTAAATAGAACCATGTTCAAAAGTAACTACACCACGAACTTTGTAAGCGCCATCATTTTCGAAGCTGATGGTCCTTTCTTGGATATAACCATCTGGCATTGCTGATTTAAAGAAATCTTTAACGCTGTCTGGATATTTGGCAAAACATCTAAATATGAAAAAAGAATCGATTAAAAATGATATAGAAACTGATAAAATTGATACAGAAGGCAGAACGTCGCTGATACACTCAATGCTCCATTTTTTCACATCTGAGACGACCTTTTTGAGTAAGAAATCGGTGCTATCCTATTTCATAGGATTCACACATTTGTTACGTTACATTCTATTTTTTTAAAGTTGATTACTAAATAGTTACGGAGAAAAGTATCATGTACTAAAAACACGAATCCTATGAAATAGGCTAATAGAACTTTAAAGAAAGGACGGTCCCCCCCCCCTGTTGCAAATATTATGGATCTACACGTTTATTTTAATAAACACACTTTTAAGAAACATGAGGCTCAAAATGCCTAAAAACTAAGAAACATTTAAGAAACATGCTAAGGCTGAAAATGAAAAAATGACATTTTTAATTCGTTTTTTTAAGAACCTTTCAATCAAAACATGAAAAATAGGCTGATTATGTCAAAAAGTTTAGAAGAACATGTAAGAAACATTTAAGGCTTAAAAGGCTGATTTCTTAAGAAACATTGAGGCTGCTTGGTAAAACTAGTTTCTTAAAAAAAACAACGTGTACCCAGGATAGGGGTATCATAGCAATCGTGATTTCAGAAGGTCTACGATGACCAGGGTTTGATATCTATGAATTGAACGAGGATTTGAACTGAGAACTTTTGATTGTAGTCCTCTGGTTATTATGTTAAAAAGTATGAAATACTTACAAAGCTCCATATGCCATTGTGCTTGAGATTGAAGCCCACGGTACTGGCAATTTACCAGTGGTACATACGAATTTGGTGTCGATGATGCCAGTTGTTGCGTCCCCTGTTCCCTTGCCACGAACTGCAAATCTGATTCCGTTAACTTCAGCGTCTAGCTCCATGATGAATGGGACTCTTTGATTTAAGAGAAGTGCGCCTGCAGAAGCCATCGTTTTTGTGGTTAGAGATTGTTTGTTGCGAGTTTCTTTGATTCTAGTTGCTTTGTGAATGATTCACTAGGAAACTTTTTGCTCCTTTTATACTAAATTTTTGACTCGGCTCCAAACGGTGTATTAATTATATCCCGTTGTCAACCACCAAACAACAGGAAAGCCCCTTTTGTTTTTAAAATAATTTGTGATGTGAATTAATGGGGGGGGGGGGGGGACACAAACTAACAGGACATTTATCAAGTTCTAAAAATAATTAAAACCAAAAAAATAAAGGCAAAATAAAATAATGCAAAGTAATTGGGAAGGGAAAAACACAAATTTAGCGAGCCAAAAATTAGTATGAGATTAATATTTTCCCACTGCACTATTAAGTGGAATTACCAAATATTATTCAAAGAAGTCTAAATAATTGGCTTTCCCCTTGTTTAATTCGTGGTGCGTTGTAAAACATTATAATATTAATTATTGTTGGTCTCTAATCACTTATAATTAACTGTCTCTTGTCGCTGATTGATTTATTTTATTAGCTGGCGTATTATCGGATTACAGGCGGAAATCAATCATTAAGACAGAAAACTTCAGATAAAATTAGCGTAATAATTTGATTGCAAGTTCTTCAAGGAATAAATGTGGACAATTTTTTAAAACTCCTTAGTAATTAGACCAACCGTTTGTTGAAATTTGAAACAAAACTCCTAACCCTTTCGCCGTTTGTTACTAACCCCAATACTTTTAGGTGCCAAATAAACGGGTCCCACGCTTATTAATTTTTCTTGCTGGTTACAGTATTTTTTTGTTCTTTTGTTGCATTTTTCATCTTTTACTTGTATTAAACATTTTGTCTTATTGTTGTGTTACACTCAAAATATGTGTATCTTCTTGCTTCCAATAATTAGGGGTATTTTCGAAAAATTATCAAATTTCCAACCCCCATGCTTATAAAGACACCCACGTTTATTAAAATTCTGAAAAAAAATCCAACCCCCACGTTTTATTTGTACTCTTACGTTTATTAGGCACCTGAAAGTACGTTTTTTTCCAGGAACATCCGAAGTTTTGGAATCCTTTGGATGTTCTTAACTTTTTGATTTTTAAGCCTAAAAATCTTCGTAACATGTTCTTGTTTGTATTTTTGTCCCAGCACTAGTAAGTGGGTCTTTAAAGGTTTAAAGAAAGTCTCACAATTTTTTTTCCATGTTTCCTTCTGTCTGTCCGTTTTGGTAGAAACTGCGCTTAATACCAGTAACACACTTTTTGCCGTCTGGACAGGGAGAAGCTTGCTAAAATCGGGTACTTGCTTTAGTGGTCAAGAGACTTTCAAACCAAAGAAACTTTGTAGTGATTTTTCTTTGTAAACTTTTTCAACATTCTGTCATATCTTATAGTTTTTGCTCAAGTTTTCATAAAGTTTTATTAGTGAAAATTCTGCCTTAAATCACTTTCATTTTTGGTCAGCCCCGTTGATCCTTACGGAACTTCCACGCATTTTAAATTCAATGAATTTCTTATTGAAAGTTCATCTTGATTGCAATTTAAATGTAGTGGAACCTGGACCTAAACGAAAATTTAAAACGAATTCAAATCGCATTGCTAGAGTAAAAACTTTGTAAATAAAATACATCGGGAAATAGCATAAAACAGTATGCACTTTAATTGTATTGAAATAATACCTATTTGAAAAAATAGGAGAAATAATTAATAAAGATTTCATTTAAAACGCATTTACTTTTTTCAACAATTTTATAATTTTTTGACATTTCACAATTATAAATACATTTTTAACATGAAGAAGGGAATTGTGGAAAATTATAAATACATTTTCAATGAGCGGCGTCAAAATTAAAATGCACTTTAAATAACGGACAAGATTTTCAAATGAATTGAAAATCCAAATTTAAAATGCCTTTTCAATATTCGAAATATTTCTTATAGGAACGATTTTTCATAAGAACTTGATACTTAATTGAGAATTTGCAATGCATTATTTTCCTTTACAAAACATCTTTCTTTTCAACTTCAGGAGAATGCCTACTAGACGATGTTATCGTCCGTTTACAGTGATAATAAAGGCGGGAAAAATGGCGGTATGGCGTTATGGCGGTATACGGAAAAAAATCGGCGGGAGAGTTTCGAAGAAACACTGTAAACATCTCCGCCACTGCTTACTCCACCCGAATTTATCACGCCTCTCCTAAACTATTCCCTTTTTTAGTGATCTTGTGTAGACGATAGGATCGTCTAAATGCCTACTTGTCACTTAAAGCCCTTAAAGCTAGATATTCGGATATCTTTACGTGTAGAGTTTCTAAAAGAAACCTAAGAGTTTCAGCAAAATGGCTGCTAGTCTCGTTTACAAGTAAGACAGAAAATTAGACCCTAGATTTTCACATTTTTGTCAGACAAAATACTTATGATTTGATTTACACCGTTGCCGAAAGCTTAGAATCAGAAAAAAAGTTGCGCCATTATTGTGAATGGCTAAGGCCCAAAAATTACGAAATAACAATGCAATGGTTTCCCGTCCCACTCTGCATTAGAAAAAGAAAAGCACAAAATTAAATAAATTGCTTACTGCGATGTTTTTGTGCACATAAAGCTGTATTTGATTTTTAGAAGTTTGTGCACGATGGTGGACTCGAAAAGAAAGAACTATACCCTGAAAAGTATATTTTCATACACCATTTAAGGGGGGGGGGGTTTGTAGGGGTTCGAAATACCGTTTTCCCGTCAAAACTTTTGCTGAATCCCGAAAATTGACAAAAATAACAACACCGTCACACCGGTTTGTACAGGTTCAAATACCGGCATAATGACAAAAAATAAGGCCAAATACCGTCACCGTCTGATTTTAAAATACCGTTTTCCCGTCGTTTTTTTCGTCAAATCCCGTAATACCGTACTAAAAAAGGGCCAATCCCGTCACACCGTAAAAGTACAAACCCCCCCATTTAATTTGAAATCTACCACAACGAAATGCAATTTTTAACTCTTGAAAATAGCAGATTTATGACGGAAATACAAGACGTTCAAATGTCGTGAAAAGGTATCTTAATATAAATTTGAACTAGGATAGGAAAAATATACCCCCTATCCCATTCTAAGTAAAAATTTTTCAGCTTCAAAGAAAAGACTCTATATATGAACTCCAAAAAATGAAAATTTATCGATTATAAAACGAAAGGTATATTCTCTTTTTGGATTGCAAACGTTATAAATTTTGATAATGGGGTAAAAAAGGCCCGGCGGAACGACCGTAAAAATAGGGAGGCTAATTGTCGAAATGGTAAACTTCACTAGAAAATCGAAAAAAGTAGTATATTTTGCTCAACAATGCAGAGGCTGAAGTTTTACCTCTTCCGCCGGGCCTGTAAAAACTCTGGGACAAGGAGGTAAATTTGTGGGCTTTTGCCAAAAATCGTCTCTTCGAGAGTTTTCACCCAAAAGTTTGGTTCAGTTTTTTTGAAAATTGTGAGACAGTAAATTATGTTGACTTTGGTAATTTTGGGACCCTTACAGATAGTAAACTGGTTTAATTTGTAAACCCTTTAGAGAGATTTTTGGGGTCTTATCATAAAAGGAGCTCATCGCTAGCTTTACTTCTCGGCACCAATTTTTTAAACTTATCATTCATTTTGATTACTTCGCATTTAGTGTTTTTATTTTTAGATCCAGCTTCTTTTATTTCCAACAGCTAACCCTTTCCTGACGAGAAAAGTGCACTTTTGAATAGAAATCCAAATATCTCGCACGACATATCGCATGCGAGACGATCATTTTATTGGGAACGGCGCCCCAAGGGTACGGCGCCCCAAGTAAACTTAACTTACGCAAAATTTCATGTACTTTCGAACGGTAGCTGAACGAGCTACCGTTGGAAAATCAAGACTGCTTGGGAAGGCTTAGTTCTTGAGATATACTCATTTGAACTCATTTGTCACTAGTATGGGTTACCCGGTTGGCCCACTCGTTCGGAAAGGGTTAAGCAAGTTTGCATTCTAAGGACGAATTTAATGAGACATGATAATAGGGGTTTTAGCTTGATGAAAAAAGCATATAATAAAAAGTGCATTTTATTTGTAATACCATTTGAATTGCCTTTTCTTTTGTCGAATTAATGCTCAGATTGGAGAATTTATTTTCAATGCGTTTAGACAATTTAAGGACAAATGCATTTTATTTGTAAGAGCATCTGAATTGCATTTTAATTTCGTGAATACATTTAGAAATCTAATAGAAAACGTATTTATTTAAAACAGCATTTGAAATGTATTTTCTTTCTTCAGGTTCAACGTAATCATTGATGCATTTTCTATATATTATGAAATCTAGATTGGAAATACATTTTGATATTCAATGAATTGGAAATGAATCAAAGTTTTCAGCGCAGAATTTTATTCTCTTTTAATGCATTTTCTATTCGTTTTCAACGGAATACGAGCATTTAGTTTCCGTAAGGCGACCCTTCAAATCCCTTTCACGATTTTTTTCTTCGTTTAAGACTCAACTTATAATTCCGTTTTCGGATTATTTTCGGAAAATAAGTTATCGGGAAAACTTTGGCGCGAAAAATATTTTTTGTTGGAAGAGAAAAAAAACACATAACTTCATTAAAAAATTTGCGCATGATAATAAAAGAACATTATAACTAGCAAGTAGTGTAAAAATGAAGAAGATTACCTTTCTTCAGGGTGCGGTAGTCTTCACCAATTGTTAGTTCTTGCCACGGTCAGTATCATCAGTTATTGTCAGTAAGTCTTAACACGAATTAACACAACAGGTAAATGTACCATTCATTTATTCACATAAATTAAAGCTCCTCCACAGCTGTTATTATTTGTTATCAATTATTATTATGTCTGTAACGAAACAATGGATGATTAACAATCTCCCTCTTTCTTCTTTCGTTGGTCGAATATCGTATGTGTCTTCATCGTCGCATTGTTATCGTAGCGTAATCGTAATCGTAAAATCGTATCGTAACGTAACGTAGTATTACACGACTTTCACGTTTAAAACATAATTGTCATTGTTTGTTGAGTCGTCACCAATAAATAAACTCAAAGTCTCTTTGTAAGTAAAGCATTAACGTTGACTTCACTTTTAATTAACTCATTTCGTAAGGAATAAAAGGTTTGTTGTAACACAAGTTTCTCTGTATCATTTCAAGCCGACTAAACCACAGATCTACATCGGAAGCCAACCAGATTGGTACAACCAACTAGCTTAGCTGTCTTTCAGCAGACTTGAATAGAGTTCATTAAAAAGCTGTATCCCGAAATGAGTCATTGCTATATATTATATACATATCAAGTGTCAAATAAATTATGACCTTAATTATCATTCTACTTTTTTTTTTCTTTTTTTCTTTTCTTTTATAACACAAAGGTTTTGTGATGGAGTTAACCATCTAAAAGCTTTCCTGATTGGATCACGTCCATCAGGGAGAAGGGAGAGGCTCCAGCTTTGGTCAGCACATTGCTCAATTGACTTTCGCCTTTGACCCATTTGATCGCAATCTCATTCTTCTTGATCATCTCACGTATGCAGTTGATTTCAACTCTGAGTCTTTTGTCACTCACAGCTGTCGAGGTTCCTGCAGATTCAAACAAGGATCTACTGTCTGTGATGCAATCTATTTGAAGATCTTGCAGTTGTGGAGCGAATTCTTGAAGCATGTTGGAGAGATAAATTCCAGACTCTGCTCCGTCAGAAAATGAGAAAGTCTCTGCAGCGAGAGTTGATCGCACAACTCTTTTTACTTTTGTTGGACGACCATGATATTGCAGTACATGAGCCCATTACATCAGTGCAAAAGACGATGTGTCCTCCTTGGCTGTTACCGTCATTTAGGTTGTTGAAACTTGCATCAGTGAAGACTTTAATCTTCATGGAGTTTAAGTCAAGTTTCGGTATTGTTAAGTATCCTGGTGTACTTTGGACAAATTTTATTGTCTTGTTGATCCGTTTGATATCATCCAAAGTTGCAGAGCCAATACGAGAAGATATTTCACTAACCGTGAAACTGATTTCTGGTCTCTTCATTCCTGCAACCCAGTTTAACTTTCCAATAGCTTGACGGATTTGTGACCTTTCAGCTTCATTAACAGGTTCTTGTTTTGTGAGGTTCTTCCTTTCTTGAGCAAGACTAATGACTTCCAAATCCTTGACGTAATCATTTTGATCAATTTTGATTGTACAATCGTCATTTTGCTGAAGGTGTATTCCAATGTACTTGAAATCGGTGTTGAACTCAGCTCCTATACTGAATGTCTCTTTCAGTTTGTCGATTATCTTGACGAATTAGTTGGTTCCTGCCCATAGGACATCATCGACAAAGCAAGCCATGAGACCAAACAGCGTTGATCCATTGAACCAAAGAAAGATTCATTGGTCTAAAGAGACAGGCTTTCCTTTCAACTTGATCAATTCAGTTCGTAATTTCAAATACCAACTCCGGCTTGCATCAGCTAGGCCATAAACAGTTTTCCGAGGTTTCCATAATTTGTTTGTACCAGCTTCTTTTGGAGGTTTTACATAGAGATCCCTGTTGATGGATTCACCTTGTAAGAAAGCTGTCTTTACGTCAAGTGAATGTAACGACCAAGAATGAGATACCAACATAAGTAGTGCTACTCGTAATCCTTCTTTGGAGCATGTTGGGCTATCTGTACGGAAGTCTTGGATTTCCTCAAAGCCCCTAGCGACGAGTCTTGCCTTCACTGATGGTTGACCATTGATGACTTTTGGGGTAATAACCCATCTAAGGGACATTACACTTGGTCCAGTATTTTCAACTTCAAGATAAACATCTTGGGACTTCCAAGAAGTCAGTTCTTTTTCTTTAGCATTTAACACCTCATTGTCATTACTCTGAAATAAGTTTGTTGAGATTGATGTTTCACTATCGTCGTCGTCTTCAATCTCGATGTCCTTGATGCTTTTGAAATTGACTGATTTCTTGGCTCCATCCGCAGTTTCAATGTTGAACCATCCGTCGTGCTTACCACCGACCTTCCCAGCTCTTGATAGTATTTTTGCATTGACCCATTCGTTGTTTTTATTTTGGAAGCGAATATTGATCTTAGGTTTTATCTTTACAGGGATCTGTGATGGTTTTCTTTGGGCAACCTTTCTGGTATGGCTGTTTGATTGTATTCTATTTGTCTCATCATTGGTTGGCGTGATTTGTGGTTGTGTCTTATTTTCAGAATCGACATCAGATTCATCAGAGAACAAAACATGGTTTTCTTGCATGATATTGTTGATGGGGGTTGTAGTACTATTGACATGATCAGTTGTTGTCTTTTCTTGTAGTCTATCACGATTGTTGTCTTCTGATTGGATATTAGACTGTTGAACTGAGGAATGAATCAGTTTTACTCGACAGGGATGTACTCTAACATAATAGCTGCTATGTTTGATTAGTACTTGTTGTCCATCTTGTCCCAATACAATGCCGGGTCCATGCCATTCACTCGAGTCCTTCCGTTTGTAGTACACCTGATCACCAGTAACATACTTCACATCACTTGAAGTACGGATGTTATGTGACAAGGCTCTTCTTATTCTTTCTGAATGTTCACTTTGGATGAAGGCTTCCCTAGCCTTATGTAATGCATCAAGGTTCGTTTTGATCAACTTTGTTGCTGGTTCACCAGATAAGGCAGGGGGTTTGTCTGTGGTGACTGACGGTAATCGTGGATTAGTTCCAATTGCCAATTGGTAGGAAGAGAATCCATGAACATTTGCTAGTGAATTTTTGGCATTGGTACACCAAGAAAGTGCCATGTCGAAGCTACAGTCAGTGTCGTGTAGCACCTTATCCAACATGTTGGCAATAGTGAGGTTGTGTCTTTCCACAATTCCATTGGACCAGGGTGATTCTGCAGCTGTTGTTTTGATGGTGATCCCAAATTGCTCAGCAAGGTCCATGAAATCAGCATTGGCAAATTCACCTCCATTGTCGACTAAGAATTTTTCAGGTGTTCCATACACTGAAATCCAAACTTTGAAGATGGCTTCTATGACTGTGTTTGGGTTTTTGTTCTTGATGGTTGTAGCTGAAGACAATCTGGTGCACATGTCAATCAAATGGAGAATGATTTTGCTGTCATAAAATTTCAGGTCCATTGCTACTGTTTCTTGAAATTGGGTTGCCATTGGTAAGCCAACAATTGGCTTAGGTGGGGCCTTTTGATACACTTGGCAGGTGGTACATTCAGCATCTACCTTTTTTAGTTCTTCCTTTAGTTCATGATTGTTGGACCATGGGATGCCTGCCTTATTAATTAAGGATAGTAATTGTTTTAAGGAAGGGTGGGCAAACTGACGGTGAAGTTTGATAGCTATTTGCTTGTTTGTTTGATTTGTTGTAGAAATGAATGTTATTCTTGTATTCCGATCTTCCAAATTCATAAGCAATTGTCTTGGTTTAGTTAGTGGAATGGTGTAATGTCCACTGCTTGTAGTATTGAGTTTGATATTTTGGTTCATGGTTGATACCACATCTTTTTGAAAATCAAGAACCATATTTGCTCGCTTCATAAAGGACCGTGACAATAGGAGGGGTAGATCTTTTGATATTACATCAGTTTTGATTTGCACCTTTGTGATGCCAATGTACGCAGGAATACTGACACCTTGAGAAGCTTGTACTTGATCACCAACACCAAAGCGGTATACACTTTTGCTGCTGTAATGTTTAAACATCGTTCTTTTCAATTTCAGGTAGTGATGATAGATATTGTTTTAGCCATACTTCTCCACATACAGTTTTGCTTGCACCACAGTCTAACAATCCACAGTTCCATGTTTCTGACACCAGGTTACGTAGATTAACTTCAGAATCATCCACATTGTGAAGGATAATCTCATGGACAACATAGGTTTCATTATTTGTGGAGTTGCCATCTGGGCATTCTTGTTGCCAGTGGTTGATGCTATCACAAATTGAACATCTTGACACTCGACCAAACCGATCTAATGGGTTTTTAGCTTTTTCATGAGCATTTCTTCTATCAGGCTTACTTGATTGTTCAATCCGATAGTTCGTTTTTCGAATGGCTCCTCCTCTTGGCTTATTTTTATAGGTCTGGCGGTTTCTAGTATAGAAGGCATTTTCTTCTTCTTCAGAAGTGTTTTCTCCTTCGCTTTCTCTTCCATAAAATGTTGGCTCGCTCTTGACCTTTACTCCTGCAAAATCACTTTCTAAGCCAGAGATTGAGTCATCAGCAAACACTTTTACAAGTTTGTTTCTGACATCTTCATAATTCAAATCTGTGATGGTTGCTTTGATTAACTTTTCATGTGTTGGTTCGAGGTTAGCAGCTTTGAGTAGGCGATAGGCAAGGAGATCTTGAGGATATTGGATGTAGTTCTTTATCTTGTGTAGTCGTTTGTCAAATTCAACAAGAAATTCACGAATGGTGCTTTCCTTGACACGTTTGTATCCCTCGAATTTTTCAATTGCGTTGAACTTCNATCTAAAATGTTGCGGAGATAGTCTTGCCTTGAGTTTCTGTTTCGATTATCTCCCTAATGTTTAAATTAAGAAATTTAAAAAAGAGATTGAAAAATCAGCGCGGGCTGGAAGCGTTCAAACGCTCGTTTTTCAAGAAGTCGTTGCATTGACTCGGGAAAAGATTTTCGAACTTTTCCAAATTCGAATGTTGACTCTGAATTCGAATGTTGACTCTGTCTTTGAAAAATAAAATCATTGTTTTGAAAAGAGACGTTGGTGCTTTGAATTGAAAAGAAACGGTGCTTGATGAAAATAAACGAAGAAAGCAGCTGGAGAAAGAAAGAAGATGGAATTTTTATTGTTTCGTCAACAGGACAGCAGCCTCCACGGAGTTGTTGCTTCGTTGCAAAAAGAGGTTCGAAGCTGGAAAATAAACTGTATTACTAGCAAGTAGCTTTCGCTATGATGCTCCCGATGACAGGCATTTGACAGTGATTGATCGAAATTCAGAAAAGGCGAAATGCCGTGTTTATTTTTGTCAGAAATACAGTGATATTGCGAAGAATTCAATTTTTCTCAGCCATAGCTTGCACTAAACATGCCCCCTTTAATAGATACCTTATAAAGCTTGAATTAAAAAGCTTTTCATGTTTTATAGGCAGGGTCTTGGAATAATCTTCAGGAAATATTTAGAATGACTTTCTTCTCAAAATCATTTTCTTTGAAACACAATAACAAAAATAAAAATAACAAATATATCAAAACATGAATTTATAATTTCCAAGACTTTATTTTGACAATGATATAATTTTCAGCTAAGTTGTTGTCTATATCGTAATGTAATATTGTTTTGTAAAGAATACAGTGGATACAGAAGCATTCGTAAACCAAAATGATTCAAAATACAACCAAACAACAGGAACATAACATGAAATATCCTTCAGGAATTTCTCCAACAAAAGGAGTGTTAATGTCAAGTTTGTGTATATACCGTCAACTGCTCTAAAATGGGATTACTTGAGATAACATGGGACATACTGCTTTCTGGTTGGCTTTTTCTCTCTATCGTCACATCCTCTTCAACAACAAACAGATCCATGTTTCTTGGACAGTACAAAAAAGATAATTCTGTGGAGGTTCGGTTAAAATGGTTGCTGTTTTGGTGTCCCATTGCACAAACATTGCACAGCTCCATTAAAAACGCAGACAATTCATTCCAATTTTTGTTCAACATTTTGAAGTCAAAACTCTTGTCATTAAAATGTTATGTTAAAATGAAGTTTGATGATTGGTTGAACAACTGCTATCTTTGTGCAAACTCAGCGTATTTGAAGCAGCGATTCAGATCTCGTAAAAACATATAATGTCAATCTGGCTTTAAAGCAGTTGACGGTACATCCAACGTGTAAAACTACTTTAATGGTTAATATGGTATTTGTCATGGTGAATGAACGAAGGCTGGAAGGCAAAACCATAAAGCTGAAATAGGAATAGAGAAGAAGAAACTGTCAATAGATAATTTGTAGTAAATATCCAGGTGATGTCAATCAGACTGTTTGATTACCGTGAAAAAAGGTAATCACTGGAGGGAAACTGGTATCGCCTCCAAATAGTAGAGCTTTCTGGTAATAAAATTGTAAAAATTCAAAAGTCAAAAACATTTAATTTACATTTTAGCTGCAGTTTGGAGGCAATGTAAAGTTTCCCTCAAATGATGCAAATTACCCTTTTTCACGGGTACCAATCTAATCTAACATTATCAAACGATAGGTGTTAGATTACCGCAACCAAATCGAGCAGTCACGAAACTAAAAATTCTGGTAAAGTTGAATTATGTTCGAACGACCCTGCTGATTCCCCGGACTCCAGGGATTTTCTTGTTGCGTGTCCGAGGATTTTAACATTATTTTTTGAGACTTACCCCGGAATAAACGCGTGGTCTGCGAGACATACTTAAACAATTGGGCGATCACACATGGGCGTCAATTTCACCATCCCTATTCTGCCCAGCGGCTTTCATGCGAACTTAGTCGACCGTGCGTTAACTCATGAAAACACGTTCACTTATCCAGCCGCGTGATTCACTTATCTGGCAGCGCAATTTGTTTGTCTGGGGATAGAAATATTTCTTTCGTTCGACAGGGTCGTCTTCGATCAGGTTCAGTAACCAAACACCTAGTTTGATTCTGTTTGATAAAATTTGATAGTTCAATTACGAAAATTTGGATCAATTGAATTCAATTGACATCGCCTGGAGATAAACAGAAGGTTCGTTAATGGTGGTATGCAAAGTTTTTTCCAATTTTTGATAATAATTTCCCAAAAGTAACAGTAAAAAAGTAACTGATGATGCCTGATTATACAACAAGGATAAAGCAAAAAGAAATTCTTTAAAATAATTTTCAATCATACATCCTATCTGAAATATTACTTTTCCTATCTGAAACATTACTTTTGATAAAATAGTATTATACTTACTATCAAAGTTGCAGAACAGTTTTATACCTTCTACTTTCTGAAACCAACTGGTCCCAAGTTGCTTCTTTGCTTTTTGTTGTATTCCAAGCTATGACTTTGGAGCGCTAAAGACGCTAAATTTCTGTTCATGCGGTCTCGTTGTATTCCAAGCTATGACTTTGGAGCGCCAAAAACGCAAAATATCTGTTCGCGCGGTCGAGCTAGCTTAAAAGCTCACCACACGGCAATCTTTTAGAGGCGGTCACTAGGTTACATCGTCCCTTTTTTTTTCTTGAACAATTTTTCGCCAGCTCGATCCCCAGCACGGCCTCGTGAAGCAACATAGGCTCCCTTCGGGAGCAATGATGGTGGAAGAACCATTCCTTAGATGATTATGGATCTTGGTAGTAGAGAGCACAACATGAATTTGGAATTTTAGTATGTTTTGAAATGGGAAAAAGATAAAATATTTTGGATATGGCTAACCTGGAAGAATTTATTCCTCCCCTTATTGAGTGGAAGAAGAACTGTTTCTCTGTTGTTGTTTTTAAATTTTGGCTTGGCCGAACCTCGATGATATGGACTCAGTGGTTGTTGTTTGTTGTTTATGAATACGCATTGGTGGTCAGGGAAATAGAACATTGAAATGGGATTGTATTTCAAAGGATTTTATTGTTGGTAATGGTATATGTTAACCGTGTTAATGACTTGTAAAATGTCAAAATACATCGACAAAACTTGACATTATTTTTATGATGCACTTTAACTGCTTTTAATTTCTGTGCTACAATTAATACAGCCGAGAAAAAAGTCACAGATTTTTTTAAACTTTTTTATGTGAAGAGTTTGCTCCTGTTTGTCAACAACTCAAGGGTGACAGACTTGTCATACTTGTCTCCAGCATACTTAAGATTAAGAGCCTTTAGATTTCCCAACTTTGAAAAAATACACAGCCAATATAGAGCTTTTGCTTAGTAGCATCGTTGAAGAATTCTTTCAAAATCTCAGATCTTTACTTTTTATCTGGTTTTTCATAATTTTCATCTCAGGATTTTACAGCGCTAATAGTTTTAATATAATTTTAGAACGTTGTTAAATTTTTCATAATTTATGATGCAATTATACGATATTCCTAACTGCGTACGATTATTGAATTTTGAAATTGTATAAGTCGACTTATTTCCATTAAATTCTGGTCTTGAAATCCTCCTTCTTTTACATCCCTGTCTCAATAAACCGGGTGATGTTTTAAGTTTGTTTAATTTTGTTACCTCTGGGTTCTCTGCAAGGGAAACTTTTTGAAGAGGCTAAAGGGGTATTTTTCTACCGGAGACGAAATTTTCGCCAAGTTTTCCAGCGGGTATGTGAGACAGGGGTGTTTATGTTAGTTCTTTCGTTAAGGGGTGTATCAAAAAATTGAAATTTGGAAAAAAAGTTTTCGAATGTTCTTTTTAGAATTCGAACGTTCGAAATTAAAGATTCGAAACTCGAAAGTTCGATTTCGAACGCAAGGAATTCGAAACCGGAAGTAAAACAAGTTCAAAACAAAAACTAATAACTAAAAATACTCAATGCTTAAGGCAGACAAACTTTCCCGAGCAAAAACAATTTTTGAACTTTTTATTGAATATTCTTAGAGAGTAGAGAAGAGCATAATGGATTAGAGAAATATTTTTAGGGTATATAAGTCACATTCATTTGAAATGGCTGATTTTCCAACGATTTGTGAAACAATTTGTATAATTTTCCTCAAATTCGTAGAGGTAAACGTTGTAAGTTTGTTGTACGCCTGAAGTGTTTGAGAAAATCTCTAAAGGGGCACAGTCTTCCTGGATCTGAGCAGTGGTATCTAGGGTTTGTATTTACGATTCTAGTGACCCTATAAATATCTTGCTTGCAACTTGCGAATCGAGTGACTTGCCTGAATCGCTTCGCAATTCTTATACATATACACTAGTATTCTATATATAGCGCCAAGGAAAACTTGATGTGCGTTTTCTACGGTATCGAAAACATCATTTCGATCCGTCAGACGGCACTTTCTCATACATTGCTTCCCGTCGCTTCCGTAGATTTGGAAAATTGGTTTTTAGTCTAGAGGATGTATACCAGATCTAAAATATTACGGAGATAATCTTGCCTTGAGTTTCTGTTTTGATTACCTCCCTAATGTTTAAATTAGGAAATTTAAAGAAGAGATCGGAAAATCAGCGCGGGCTGGAAGCGTTCAAGAAGCGTTCAAACGCTCGTTTTTCAAGAAGTCGTTGCATTGACTCGGGCAAAGACTTTCGAATGTTGACTCTGAATTCGAATGTTGACTCTGTCTTTGAAAAATAAAATCATTGTTGTTTTGAAATTGAAAAGAGACGGTGCTTGATGAAAAGAAATGAAGAAAGCAGCTGAACTGTGGAATGAGAAAGAAAGAAGATGGAATTTTTATTGTTTCATCAACAGGACAGCAGCCTCAACGGAGTTGTTGCTTCGTTGCAAAAAGATGTTCAAAGCTGAAAAATGAACTGTATTATGATGGTGGGAGAACCATTCCTTGGATGATTGGATCTTGATTCTTGGTAGTAGAGAGCACAACATGAATTTGGACTTTTAGTATGTTTTGAAATGGGAAAAAGATAATATATTTTGGATATGGCTAACCTGGAAGAATTTATTCCTCCCCTTATTGAGTGGAAGAAGAACTGTTTGTTTGTTGTTGCTTTTTAAATTCTGGCTTGGCCGACCCTCGCTCGATGATGTGGACTCCGTGGTTATTGTTTGTTGTTTATGAATACGCATTGGTGGTCAGAGAAATAGCACATTGACATGTGATTGTATTTTAAAGGATTTTATTGTTGATAATGATAATGGTAATGACTTGTAAAATGTGTTTTAAATTTCTGTGCTACAATTAATACAGCCTACAGCCGAGAAAAAAGTCACAGATTTTTTTTTACTTTTTTATGTGAAGAGTTTGCTCCTGTTTGTCAGCAACTCAAGGGTAAAAAATTTGCCATATTTGTCTCCAACATACTTAAGATTTTAAGAGCCTTTAGATTTCCCAACTTTGAAAAAGTACACAGCCAGTAAAATTTAGAGATTTTGCTTAGTAGAATCGTTGAAGAATACTTTCAAAATCTCAGATCTTTACTTTTTATCTGGTTTTTCATTATTTTTATCTCAGGATATTACAGCGCTAATAGTTTTAATATAACGTTGTTAAGATTTTCAGAATTTATGATGCAATTAAACGATATTCCTAATTGCTTATGATTATTGAATTTTGAAATTGCATAAATCAACTTATTTCCATTAAATTCTAGTCTTGAAATTCTCTGTATTTCACATCCCTGTCTCAATAAACCAGGTGATGTCTCAAGTTTGTTTAATTTTGTTGCCTCTATGGTCTCGCTCTGCAAGGGAAACTTTTTGAAGAAGCTAATTTTTCCACCAGAGACGAAATTTTTCCAAGTTTTCCAGCGGGTATGTGACACAGGGGTACGTGTTTATGTTAGTTCTTTCGTTAAGGGGTTCGTCAAAAACTTGCATTTTGGAAAAAGAGTTTTCGAATGTGCTTTTTATAATTCGAACGTTCGAAATTAAAGATTCGAAAGTTCGATTTCGAACTCAAGGTATTCGAAACCGGAAGTAAAACAAGTTCAAAACAAAAAATAATAACTAAAAATACTTAATGCTTTTAAGGCAGACAAACTTTCCCGAGCAAAAACGATTATTGAACTTTTTATTGAATATTCTTAGAGAGTAGAGAAAAGCATAATGGATTAGGGGAATATTTTTAACCTATTAGTCACGTTCATTTGAAAGTGCTCATTTTCCAACGATTCATAAAAAGATTTGTATAATTTTCCTCAAATCCGTAGAAGTAAACATCGTAAGTTTGTACGCCTGAAGTGTTTGAGTAAATCTCTTAAGTCTTCTTGGACCCTAGCAGTTGTCGGGGTTTCGCGGGGTTACGAATCTATTTTAAAATCGCGAGACCCTATAAATATTTTGCTTGCAACTTGCGAATCGAGTGACTTGCCTGGATCGCTTCGCAATTCTTATATATATACACTAGTTCCAAATAAGTCCTGGCATCATACAATAATGTCAATTTAAATAATAAATGCATATCAGCAATCTTCTCTGTGTGTGAGAGAGATTTAATAACAAACTTCTTGTAAGCTTTGCTTTTTATTAGAATTTGATCAGTCTGTCAGTTGATTAACGACATTGATTTAGATCAATCCAGCTGGGGAGTAAGGGAGTAACGTTAAACACGTCATAATCGAGATTTATCGTAAATAATTCATCTTTATTGACATCAGCACCTCTCATCTGCTCCTCATACGAATCCCATTCAATAAATAAACGTTAGTCGTGGATATAACCATTTTCTGTTGTTGACACCACAAAATGAGAATCCTAAAAATGTAAAAAAAATGTTTTCAAAAAGCAATTTTGACAAAGTCTATTTAATTTTCTATACATTTGAGTGAAGGACAGTAGTAATGTATAAGAGGGAAGGTTGTTTTAAATAATTTTTGCGAAGCGAATATACATGAGCGAAGCAGTTTTGCTATCGTGTGCATGTACCTTTAAATTCTATATACCAGGGGAGCGCCAAGGAAAACTTGATGTGCGTTTTCTACGGTACCGAAAACATCATTTCAATCCGTCAGACGGCACTTTCTCATACATTGCTTTCCGTCGCTTCCGTAGATTTGGAAAATTGGTTTTTAGTCTAGAGGATGTATACCAGATCTAAAATGTTGCGGAGATAATCTTGCCTTGAGTTTCTGTTTCGATTATCTCCCTAATGTTTAAATTAGGAAATTTAAAAAAGAGATTGGAAAATCAGCGCGGGCTTGAAGCGTTCAAGAAGCGTTCAAACGCTCGTTTTTCAAGAAGTCGTTGCATTGACTCGGGAAAAGATTTTCGAACTTTTCCGAATTCGAATGTTGACTCTGAATTCAAATGTTGACTCTTCTTTGAAAAATAAAATCATTGTTGTTTTGAAAAGAGACGTTGGTGCTTTGAAAAGAGACGGTGTTTGATGAAAAGAAACGAAGAAAGCAGCTGGAGAAAGAAAGAAGATGGAATTTTCATTGTTTCGTCAACAGGACAGCAGCCTCAACGGAGTTGTTGCTTCGTTGCAAAAAGAGGTTCAAAGCTGGAAAATGAACTGTATTATGATGGTGGGAGAACCATTCCTTAGACCAGACGTCCGCGCTCGATAAGGTCGATCATCGGAACGGCTCGATGACGGATCGATATGTGATCGATGGATTACTTGACGATCCAGATAGGAGATCGATAGAGGATCGATACTCAAGATTTTTTCAAGCTTATGATTAGTTATCGATTACTTATCGATCTATCATCGATCTTTTATCGATCTTATCGACCCTATCGACTCATACTCGATTTACGATCGATAACAAATCGATTAACGATCGATGACGAATCGATTAACGATCGATGACGAATCGATTAACGATTGATGACGAATCGGTATACTCGATTGAAATACTAGCTCGATAGTGGATCAACGAAGGATCGATACTCAAGACTTTTTAATGGCTGAATCTTCCATCGATCTCCTATCCGGATCGTTAAGTAATCCATCGATCACATATCGATCCGTCATCGAGCCGTTCCGATGATCGATCCTATCGAGCGCGGACGTCTGGCTTAGATGATTGGATCTTGGTAGTAGAGAGCACAACATGAATTTGGACTAACCTGGAAGAATTTATTCCTCCCCTTATTGAGTGGAAGAAGAACTGTTTGTCTGTTGTTGTTTTTAAATTTTGGCTTGGCCGACCCTCGATGATATGGACTCCGTGGTTGTTGTTTGTTGTTTATGAATACGCATTGGTGGTCAGAGAAATAGAACATTGAAATGGGAGTGTATTTTAAAGGATTTTATTGTTGGTAATGGTAATGTTAATGACTTGTAAAATGTCAAAATACATCGACAAAACTTGACATTATTTTTATGACGCACTTTAAACTGTTTTAAATTTCTGTGCTACAATTAATACAGCCGAGAAAAAAGTCACAGATTTTTTAAAACTTTTTTATGTGAAGAGTTTGCTCCTGTTTGTCAACAACTCAAGGGTGAAAGACTTGTCATACTTGTCTCCAACATACTTAAGATTAAGAGCCTTTAGATTTCTCAACTTTGAAAAAATACACAGCCAGTAAAATATAGAGCTTTTGCTTAGTAGCATCGTTGAAGAATTCTTTCTAAATCTCAGATCTTTACTTTTTATCTGGTTTTTCATTATTTTCATCTCAGGATTTTACAGCGCTAATAGTTTTAATATAATTTAAGAACGTTGTTAAATTTTTCAGAATTTATGATGCAATTATACGATATTCCTAACTGCGTATGATTATTGAATTTTGAAATTGTATAAGTCGACTCATTTCCATTCTAGTCTTGAAATCCTCCTTATTTCACATCCCTGTCTCAATAAACCGGGTGATGTTTTAAGTTTGTTTAATTTTGTTGCCTCTGGGCTCTCTGCAAGGGAAACTTTTTGAAGAGGCTAGAGGGGTATTTTTCTACCGGGGACGAAATTTTTGCCAGGTTTTCCAGCGGGTATGTGACACAGGGGTGTTTATATTAGTTCTTTCCTTAAGGGGTGTATCAAAAAATTGCAATTTGGAAAAAAAGTTTTCGAATGTTCTTTTTATAATTCGAACGTTCGAAATTAAAGATTCGAAACTCGAAAGTTCGATTTCGAACGCAAGGAATTCGAAACCGGAAGTAAAACAAGTTCAAAACAAAAACTAATAACTAAAAATACTCAATGCTTAAGGCAGACAAACTTTCCCGAGCAAAAACAATTATTGAACTTTTTATTGAATATTCTTAGAGAGTAAAGAGGAGAATGGATTAAAGAAATATTTTTCATTCATTTGAAATTGCTCATTTTCCAATTTGTATAAATTTCCTCAAATCCGTAGAAGTAAACGTCGTAAGTAAGTACGCCAGAAGTGTTTGAGTAAATCTCTAAAGAGGCTCGGAAAACACGAGTTAAAAAACACGAGTTAAAAAACACGAGTTACAAAACCACGAGTTACGTTAAGTGTGACGTCATCAATGGGAAATTATGACGTCACAAGTAGATAATTTAACTCGTCAATTTATGGTGCACCATAATCTTACGAGTTAATTAACTCGTCAATTTATGGTGCACCTTAAACTGACGAGTTAATTAACTCGTCAATTTATGGTGCACCTTAATCTTACGAGTTAATTAACTCGTCAATTTATGGTGCACCTTAAATTGACGAGTTAAATTTTCATGAAACCAAGTTGGTCAAAAATTCTAAAATTCAGATTAAAATAGGCATACATTCAATATATTATTGAATTGAAAATTATTAGTAGGCAAAATAGGTACAATTTAAAAATAATTGTACGAAAAAGTTTTAAAATGTTTTGCTAAAAAAGAATATTTTTAAATGACGACATAAAAAGGAAAACGGTTATTAAATGAATTAAAAGATTTATTAAAAGTGACAATGAATAGAATTATTTTCAGGAATCGTAACCTCTTTGTTAAAGTTCTATTTTTCGATTTCCATTACGCAATCGAGAATTTTCAACATTTTTCATCAAACAAAAAACAGTTTGCAAAATATGTTTCCGGAATTTGAAACGAAAGTGCTATTTATCAAAAATTGGAATTGCGTGAATTTGGGAAAATAATCTGCGTGAATGCGTGTATTTCGAAAGTTGCCTGAATGCGTGAATTGCGGGTCAGCTAGGGGGCCTCATCTAAGGGTTGGTGTAATTTAAGATGCACGATCTAACGATTTACGATTCACGATGCGCGATCCATGCATAAAGTATGCTGATTATTCCTAATAATTATCATAAAACTTAAATTATATAACATAATTCTAAAACAATGGCATAATCTTTTCTCGTTTTTGTTTACCACAGTAAATTTATCCAAAAAAAAAAGAAAGAAATAAGCAATGGAACTACGAATAATTACGACCGTAAAATTATGAAAAAAATAACTTACATAATCTTACAATAGAAAGAAAGTGAAAGTAATAAACAATGCACAAGAAACATTTTTGCTCTCAGTTTTAACAATCAATAATCGAATATAGGAATTTCCTTCTTAAAGCAAATAAAAGAATATATTGGAGAACAATATGTTTTGCGAACCGTAATGTACGAAGCAAAAAACGGATGCTCTATTACGAGAAAGAATTTTCTTTCGGTAAACAATCCCCCTATATTGATTCAAGTTAGGAAAAAGAGAGAGAGTGCAGAAGGTGAATGCACATGGCTTTCACTTTCTTTTTTCATCTTGAAAGCTTTTTTAAATATTATTTGTATAATCTTACATAAATTATGTTTTTAAAAATAGTTGAGTTTCAGCGAATGAAAGTTTGTAAATTGCCTAAATATTTTATCATGATTAGTATAATTACGCATGAATTACCATATTTTATGCACGGATCGCGAATCGTCCATCGTAAATAGTTAGATCGTGCATCTTAAATTACACCAACCTACGGTGGCCCACAACTGCCACGTCAAAAAAGAAAAGCCACGGTGAATAGAAAAATCAGAGCTTCAAATAGATGAAGAGCGCATTTCTTATCCTCTTTTCCCAAATCTCTGGGAAAATATTTACGGCAAATGGAAAAGTTCACGGCAAAAAGAAAAAACGTTCACGGCAAAAGAAAAATGTTCGCGGCAAATAGAAAAGTTCACGGCAAAAAAAGGAAAACTTTCACGGCAAAAAAGAAAGTTTGCGGCAAAAAAGAAAAGTATAAGAAGAATCTTACTAAAAGAATCTTACTAAAAAAGTACACTCAAATAAAAATAAAAGAAATATAGAAAAAAGCTAGCTTGATTTCGTTTTTTATTGCTATGCCTGCCTGCTGCTGCTTAGGCTGTGTTAATATCGATGTGCGGAAACTCTATGGAATGTGGAAACCACTAAAATATTCATGGTGTGATCAAATTAAATAAATAGAGCTATTGATGCGTTAAATAAACATGATCGTCTGATACTTTTTCTTTCTTTTTCTCTCTGCTTTTTTAAACGCGTATGGTTTGAGCTCTTTTCACACTTGCCACTTTTGTTACATGAACTTTTCTCCTTTTATTTGCTTCAAAAGTTTTGGATGTTTTTATAAAAAAACGTGTACTTTATCTTTCTAATTCGAGTCCGAATGATTCTTAGTATCTATGCTCTCTCTCTAATTCGAATGAAAGTTTCCGCATTACAAAATAGCATACAAATACTTGGAATGAAGGTTTCCACATTACAGAATAGTGTACAAGCACTTAGAATGAGGTTTTCAACATTACAGAATAGTGTACAAACACTTAGAGTGAGGGTTTCCACATTACAGAATAGTGTACAAACACGCGATGCAAAATAGATTACATCCTTCTGATATCAATAAATTATACCTTGGTTAATGTATTACATCGAAAAAGAAGAATAAAACACATGTATGAATATACGTGTAGATAGGCCTTTATATTTCGTGATCAATCGAGGCTTTTATTTACTTTTCAAAATAAAAGGAAGAAAAATCTTGTGTAAACATAATTGATCTTTTACTTTGGTTTCCCCATTCCATAGAGTTTCCGCGTAGCGATATTAACAGGCTGCCTTTTTCAAATGGACAGCATAGACCAGGACAGCAGAATGAATAAGAATGGATACTTCATTACTTCATTCAGGCAGGGGTTCGAATGGAGGATTTGAAGAAGGGAGATTTTAGGTTTTTAGATACCAAACTATCACGCTACAGTGTTTGCAATGTAGGAGACAAAGTTTATTCCATTCCAACGAGCATTCTTGGCTTGTTTCCGGTGTTGGTCAGGAATGATAAAGCCTTGTAAAAAAGCAGTAAGTTTTTTAATATTTTAGATTACAGTTTGCATGAATGAAAAATCACCCAGCTTTTTTATCCCAATTAAAACAAAGCTTTTCTCTAATTGGAACTCGTTTGGGAAAAAATCACTCAATTTGTGTTTTAAATTCGGCATAATAGGTCATTTACTTCTTTTGAAGAAGTTAACGAAAACTACCAGAGAGTTTATTTGGCAATGGTTTGTTTCAATTTGAGTTATATCTATACACCTTTTCGACCGTAGTCGCGTGGGCATATTTTTGTCCGCTTTATCCCACTAAAACCGTCCCAATCCTTTTTTGACGCATTTTTCTATTGTCTATTTTTCTATTGTCTATATGGTTTTGTTGTTTCGAATTGATTAACTAACAGTTAGATAGGGTCAGGGTTGCTAGTAACGGCTTGTCACTGTGCCGGGTGCATACTCGGCGCCTTGGGCCCCGCAGGGTTGCTAATAACGGCTCGAATTTCAGTCAGGTTAAAAAAGGGGCAATTTTACCCATATTATAATTAACATTACCCCCGTCTTTTTAGTCATTCTATAAGTATTTACAAATTTTGAGTTTTGCTGTGCGAGTGTGGCTCAACGGATAGCGCGCTGGGTTTCTGATCAGAGATTCTTTCATTTGGTGGGTTCGAATCCCGGTCGGGTCGATATTTGGAGAAAGTTTGAAATATCAAATTCATAGAAAAGTTAGTAGAAATCAGAAAACAAGTCTCAGAAAGTCAGAAAATAGAAAAGGAGATAGAGAGATAGGAAGTAGAAAAACAGAAGGGGGATGTTCGATTGACGGTCTAAAAAAAACTCTTATAAGAAATTTAAGGATATTTCTTGAAAAATAAAACGATTTAAAGATAAAAAAATAAAGCAATCGTTTTAAGATTGGGGTTGGTCAACTTCTTCGATGTAAATTCTTGTTGCTGAATTCCACCCTGTGTATGCGTCGGCATTCCCGTAACCATGACAATTACCAACATTAAGAGCCACTTTGACTTGATGATTTTTCGGAATTTTACAATGTCCACGAACAACTCGTGGTCGATGTAAGTCTTTTTGACGACTTCCAGTACCCAAATCCATGTAGACTACACCGTCTATCGGCACAGGTGCACATTCATGTCCATCAAAAGTGACAAACCAACGTTTACAGCAACTGTTACAGTTACCTATTCTCATATTTGAAGATGCCACGACTTTCAAGTATGATCTGATTGAATTCTTTTTGAATAAGCAATGCTAAAAATAGAAGAATTTCTTTACTTTTCTTTCTTTAGGAAAACGTCAGCCTTTTTGTAGGAATTTTTACCCTACAGTAGAAAGAATTGGTCTACCACTTTAAAACCGAAATCCTTGTACCTACCTTGATCTCGCCACTATCTTTTCCGTCATTGACATGGTTCCAAGCGCATTCTTTCCAGTTCTTCTTTGACGGTTCGTTCCCGTCGTTTCCATCTTTTCCATCAATTCCGTCATTTCCATCTTTTCCATCAATTCCGTCCTTTCCATCTTTTCCATTTAAGCCGTCTTTTCCTGGTGCCCCATTACTTCCATCTCTTCCATCAATTCCATTCTTTCCGTCTTCACCAGGTTTTCCATTCAGTCCGTCTTTTCCGTTTTTCCCATTCAATCCGTCTTTTCCCGGTTTTCCATTCAATCCTTGCTTTCCATCTTTCCCTTCCTTTCCATCGATTCCGTTCCGACCATCTCTGCCATCCTTTCCGTCTTTTCCGTTTAAACCGATTCCATCTTTTCCATCTTTTCCATCACGCCCGTCACGCCCATCTTTACATAAACCATTGTTGTCCTTTTGAATTAAAGAAAAAGAAAACAAAGCTTTTTGAGACATTTTTATACTAGTGATCCCAGATGTCGAAAAATCCGTTTAAATCGTTAGCGGCAATGAAAAAAAACGCTACAAAAAAAATTTCGAGTGGCCAGCTATGCCAAACTATGTAACATCATCGAAAGTATTAGAACCGCTACCACTGAAATCTGAAAAACTAATCAAATTTCAGAAAACACTAAACTTTTCCCACATCATATGACAACAATCAATTTAACTAATGAATTTTAAGAACCCAAAATCGTAAAAGACAAAAGACAAAACAAACCAAATTTCACTAGAGACACATTATACTAGAACAATTTAAAAACAAATTTAGCGAATAGGTTCCCAATTATTAAAATGAAAAGAGATTTAAACCAAATAGACCAGCGGCCGAGGCAGTGAATTGTGTCACTTCGTAGGGCACCCCTTAAGATCAGGGCAAATTTTTGATATTATGCACCTAATAGGGTATAGAATTGACAAAAAAAATTTGCCCTTCGAATCTCCCGCAGTTTTCGACTGAATCGATTTTTAGTTAATCGATAGAACTTATCACCTTTACTAACGGTTTTTTTGAAGTCTGAAAATCAAATATTTGAGGCTACCAACGGATTCAGCGTGAAAAGTAGATAAAGAAAATGGGGTTAATTGTTAAGTTTCGACCACCTGGTGCCGAGAAATGGAATTTTGGTGCCGAAAAATCGACATTTTGGGCGTTTTCCAATGACGTCAGGATTGTCCAAGGAGCATTATCAGAAAAAAATCATTCCCACAGCTGGATAGCCCTGAATTAGTAGTATCCAAAAATGGTATGGTTTGTTAACTTTCGATGTCTAGATCTCGAGATATTTTGGTTCAAATATTGAAAATTATCGATATTTTTTGCTGAGTCAGCAGTTTTTCAGCATATCTATCCATTTTAAAAATGAATTATCTCGAGATCTAGACATCGAAAGTTGACAAACCATACCATTTTTGATTATACCCATACCTATTAGGAGCATAATATATCAAAAATTTGTCCTGATCTAAAGGGTGCCCTACGGAAACCATTTTTAGGCCTTTTTTGAATGGACTCTTCCAGAAAAAATCCGTTCATGGGGGGTGGAGGATGAATTGTCCAGGGGTATTGAAAAAATACCAAAAAATTGCAATGTCCAGGGGGTAAATTCCAATGTCCAGGGGTAATTTTTTGTGTCCACGGGTTTGATTTGATGTTTGTCCAGGGGTATAACCCGTGTCCAGGGGGTTAAAAATCAAAATGTCCAGGGGTAATTCATGAAAAAAATAATATATCCTCCACCCCCCATGAACGGATTTTTTCTGGAAGAGCCCAATCTCGGGCGCTGGTCTAAAAAAAAAAAGGAAAAAAAATGAAAAGATGAAGACCTATAGAGTAAGCATCCCCTGCCACCTGCGAGTCACCTGTCATCTTCCCAAAAGAAAAGGAGTATTGCAGTATTGCAGTGAATAAATAGTTAACCTACATTTTTCATTGCTTGTGTACATGCTAGCACTGTCACTAATAGAATAAAGACAACAGTCTTCATGGTCATCCAAATTGATTGCTTTATTGCTCGATATCCTTTCAGGACCACAATGATTTTGATATATTTTTGAAAGTAGGCTAGTGAACATGTTCTTTTATAGCAATCATTTTGATATTATCTTTCTTTCCTTTATTCTACATCATTGATTTAAGATCTTTTATTACGCCCATACTTAACAATAGAGAAATGACAAATTTTTGCTCACGAAAAAAAATTACACTTCCTGAAAATTTGATGAATTTTATCATCCGATTATATTTTATATCGTGCTGATACCAAATCTTTATAAATTTTTTTTTCTTCTATTTTTTGGAAACTGCAAGAGAAGGAAATATAAGGGTATTTACAATTGATTATTTTGTCATGCAAAGCATAAGCATATTTGTGTTTTTCCAAGAATTTCTAACTTATATACAGTATATGGCCCCGAAAATGGAGACGGCCCCCAAAACGTAGGTCGTCATTAAAATGAGGATTCTGACCTGTAGATTTATCGATTTTTGTTTATTTTGAAAGAATGATTGTCATACTTAAAAATGAGCATATTTTTATTCTAAATATGAGAAACAGCAAAAAATCTTCAGCTTGAGTTAATAGTTTATAACAAAAAATTAACAATATATATAAAATGTTTTGTTGAATCATTGGTTTTCAGAAACTTGATTAAAAAGTCGTTGGATCGAAATTGTCATTTTGAAAATTTCTAAATTTTCAGTTTGGACTTTGCATCATCGAAAATCTTGAATTATTTTATAAAAATCATAAATTTTACATCCATCGGTTCGTAAGTTTAAGGGAAAACACAAATATGTTCAAAATTTCTCCCCATATTACCACTGAGCTTAATAATTTGATTTTCACTACACCTAAGTTTTGGGGGCCCTAAACCTGCGTTTTGACAACCAGGGGTATACTGTAAAAATTTTATCAAACAAATTTATGCCCAAAATCCTCTAAATCACATTTTGTATTTTGTACAAAGTTTGTACAAAACTTTGTATTCATATCTTAAAGATATCTCCAGAAATCGCTAAAATTGCAAACCTCCGTTTTGGGGGCCATTAGAAAAAAGCTACCTATCTTTAAAGCGATTGAAAAATATTGTTGAAATTGAAAATATTGAAAAAGAACTTCCGGGAAATAAAGTAGAGATGTTAAAGTTTTTCATGTAGCAAAAACTTTTGTAAAACCTCTTTTCCTCTAGATTTGAGAGAAATTTTAAATTTGATCGACGTTTTGGGGGCCACATACTGTAAGATCTGAATTCGTATCTAAAGATGACTAGAAACTGATGTCAATTTCCAGGATAAACTCATATCAGAGCTTATCGTATACATCAGTATT
The DNA here is from genome assembly GCF_902728285.1 of Clytia hemisphaerica. Classification (NCBI taxonomy): domain Eukaryota; kingdom Metazoa; phylum Cnidaria; class Hydrozoa; order Leptothecata; family Clytiidae; genus Clytia; species Clytia hemisphaerica. Next base: position 45,277 of record NW_027103967.1, on the reverse strand, counting down.
TTTCATAGAAAAGCCATCGTACAAAATCTAATAATTGGAAAGTTAAAAGTTTTTCGGCATGTCTAGTTTCTTTCCCCAAAAGATAATTTTCTTAGAATTAAGGTTTTTGTATCATGTATGACTTTTTCAATCAAAGTTGAGTCACATTTTTCTAATGGCCCCCCAAAATGGAGGCTTTTCGAAATATCTTAATCAAAAAGCATAGCACCGACATCAAATTACTAACAATAGGTATGAAGGCAATGCTTTATCTTATTTCCCCTTAAAGTGATACGAAAAAAGGGAAGTAAACCTCATAAAAAATACCGATTTTCGTTCCTCAAAAGAAAAAGTTCTAAAAAAAGCCCTCCAAAGGATCCCATTCCAATGTGCACGTGGAAGCGGCGCTGTGATATCAATGGCATAATGACACGGACCATGTGGTGGCTTGGGATAAGCAACTTGAGTGTCAGGCCACGGTGCCAAACTGTATCATAGGCCGCAGAAAGATCGACAAACACAATACAGGCCTTAAGTTTCTGCCTGAAAAAATGTTCGATATCCTCCGTAAGCAATGCAACCTGGTTGAGGCTTGATCGTCGCGGATGAAAGCCAGCCTATTCATTTGGAAGGAAAGATTCTGTTAGATTAGTTGCTCATACAGTTTTAGAGGGATGGGGTTGATTAGTTGAATTTGGCTCGTGTAGGATTGACATATGTTTGCCGACTTCTAAGGTGCTGGCATTGGTTTCCCCTGACGATTGCAATAGTGATCAGACGACAGCACTGACAGTAAGGACCACATGAAGGTTGCCAACTTCCATCCTAATTCAAAGAAAGAAACATATGATACTCATGGAACTGACAAAAAGGTCAGAAAATTCATAAATCTAATCAAGTCGATCAAATTACAAAGCGTATTTGTACAAACGTTCATAAAAATTCAATATTATAGACATCTTAAACAAAAAGTTGATGAATAACTGGGATTCGTTTTATGAACTTGTATTGAAATATCAAACTTTCGTGCAAAGTTCTGGTATAATTTGTGATGTCAAACATTGTTTGTCATAAGGTTAATCTTTTGTAGATCAATTCTCAGCGTGTGTTGTTTGATAAGAACGAACTAAATATGACTTTTATCAATTAGTACAATTTTGCGACTGTATTATAGTGCAGGTTTATAGCAGTGAAAAGGACGGATGAATGACTCTTCCAGAACAGATTTTTTTGACAAATGTTTTTTCTCTTGCTGCCTGAAAGTCTCAGACCCGTAAGGAAAGATTGGCTCGATAAGTGATTTGAAAGTTTGAGTTTTTAGTCTATTCTCAGAGTACCTAGGGCATGCATTTAATAGTTTTGAAAAGTAATTTTGCTTCGAACGAGCTAAAAAAACTTTATATGAGTTGCTGTAACCGCATTATTTGATAATTTATTGATAAGTTTCAGAGGGCCCGAAAAATAAACAAAACCTTAAGAGTTGAATTCACGTGTACAAAAAAAAGTAATATAAAATCAAAATGACAAATGAAAAAGTAACAGCAGTACCAATTGAAGACGAGAAAGTCAAAGAATGGGTTGAACACATGTACAGTATAGGCGAGGACGAGTTGCGAATGATCAAACCTTACAATTAAGTCCTTCGTAAACGTTATATGGAGATACACGATGATATATAGAATTTCCAAACAAGTGAGGATGACGTATTTATATGCACTGCTCCCAAATCAGGTGAATTCTTAATACAACTTCAAAGTGGAAAGGGTTATAATTTCTAAGGAAGACGTATACTATATAATAAGGAAAATCGGAAAATTGCTCACCTGCTTCCTATAATATATGATATGATTACTCACGCAGATAACTTGCTGACAGTATCATAAATGTATAAGATGTTATCTTTTCAGGTACGCGTTGGATGCAAGAAGTCATGTGGTGTTTACGGAATGATTGTGACTTCGAGAAAGCCAACAAGGTTCCCTTAGATTTCAGGACACCCTACATAGAGTATGTGAAACTAAAATATCTTTTTATCTCCACAGCGAAGTCTCCTTAGCAGTAGCGTAGATAGGAGGGGCGCAAAATTTGTGTAGGAGAGCAGATTTTGCTGTGTTATAAAAATCTGCTCTCCTACACAAATTTTCCGCCCCCTTTGTCTACGCTACTGCCTTAGATCGAACACGCACAACAGAGTCGCCGATTTATTTCAATTACAGAGGCTAGAGTTACAGGGACATCACTGTAGTGATATTATTCAAAAATAGTTAGCTTAATTAAGCAATTCATAGACTTTGTTGTTGAGCACAGACCATTTTTTCTTCCAGCTCATCATAAGCGAATACGCTACGCTCTTCACTCAATGCTTTGAGCACTCTCGGCAGTTAATGAAGAATACCAAGTATGGGTACCATAAACAACAAAGAATAACCGGCAGACTTCCGCCAATGAAATAGAAATAGATCACTTAATCCACGCTCAAAAAATATCTGATTCAAGTATTTTATACTGTCTCGCAGGCAAAAACAAATATAATGCATTATCGTCCACCTCTAGGTAAACTGAGATCAGATTGTGAATGTTTTCTGCACACCACGCTGAAGCTCTAAAGGGATGTGTGAAAACAAACAATCTAACGAATATGCAATCTCGAAATCGTAAGGACCGCGTTCGTCTAAAAGGACTAGGAACGACAACAAAGTTGCGTGATTGTGTTTATACATAGGGCGCCGTATCAGTTTTTAACTATCCGGCGCACAACAAGATTCTTGTTGTGACATCGTTAAATGTTAACTTTGAAACACCCTTGAAAGTTACGAAGAAAGCGAGTTGATAAAAGTGATCTCAGAAACACTCTTGAAAGTTATTGAGAAAACCAGTCAATAAAAAAGTGATCTTATAAACAACCGTTAATAAAATTACCAAGAACGCAGTCAATTAAAGTAAACTTTAGAAACACTTTTGAGAGCTACAAAGGAAGCGAGTATTAAAAGAATAAGCTAAGTAAGAGATTTCATTCCGACATCACTGACTGACTGACTGACTGACTGACTGACTGACTGACTGACTGACTGACTGACTGACTGACTGACTGACTGACTGACTGACTGACTGACTGACTGACTGACTGACTGACTGACTGACTGACTGACTGACTGACTGACTGACTGACTGACTGACTGACTGACTGACTGACTGACTGACTGACTGACTGACTGACTGACTGACTGACTGACTGACTGACTGACTGACTGACTGACTGACTGACTGACTGACTGACTGACTGACTGACTGACTGACTGACTGACTGACTGACTGACTGACTGACTGACTGACTGACTGACTGACTGACTGACTGACTGACTGACTGACTGACTGACTGACTGACTGACTGACTGACTGACTGACTGACTGACTGACTGACTGACTGACTGACTGACTGACTGACTGACTGACTGACTGACTGACTGACTGACTGACTGACTGACTGACTGACTGACTGACTGACTGACTGACTGACTGACTGACTGACTGACTGACTGACTGACTGACTGACTGACTGACTGACTGACTGACTGACTGACTGACTGACTGACTGACTGACTGACTGACTGACTGACTGACTGACTGACTGACTGACTGACTGACTGACTGACTGACTGACTGACTGACTGACTGACTGACTGACTGACTGACTGACTGACTGACTGACTGACTGACTGACTGACTGACTGACTGACTGACTGACTGACTGACTGACTGACTGACTGACTGACTGACTGACTGACTGACTGACTGACTGACTGACTGACTGACTGACTGACTGACTGACTGACTGACTGACTGACTGACTGACTGACTGACTGACTGACTGACTGACTGACTGACTGACTGACTGACTGACTGACTGACTGACTGACTGACTGACTGACTGACTGACTGACTGACTGACTGACTGACTGACTGACTGACTGACTGACTGACTGACTGACTGACTGACTGACTGACTGACTGACTGACTGACTGACTGACTGACTGACTGACTGACTGACTGACTGACTGACTGACTGACTGACTGACTGACTGACTGACTGACTGACTGACTGACTGACTGACTGACTGACTGACTGACTGACTGACTGACTGACTGACTGACTGACTGACTGACTGACTGACTGACTGACTGACTGACTGACTGACTGACTGACTGACTGACTGACTGACTGACTGACTGACTGACTGACTGACTGACTGACTGACTGACTGACTGACTGACTGACTGACTGACTGACTGACTGACTGACTGACTGACTGACTGACTGACTGACTGACTGACTGACTGACTGACTGACTGACTGACTGACTGACTGACTGACTGACTGACTGACTGACTGACTGACTGACTGACTGACTGACTGACTGACTGACTGACTGACTGACTGACTGACTGACTGACTGACTGACTGACTGACTGACTGACTGACTGACTGACTGACTGACTGACTGACTGACTGACTGACTGACTGACTGACTGACTGACTGACTGACTGACTGACTGACTGACTGACTGACTGACTGACTGACTGACTGACTGACTGACTGACTGACTGACTGACTGACTGACTGACTGACTGACTGACTGACTGACTGACTGACTGACTGACTGACTGACTGACTGACTGACTGACTGACTGACTGACTGACTGACTGACTGACTGACTGACTGACTGACTGACTGACTGACTGACTGACTGACTGACTGACTGACTGACTGACTGACTGACTGACTGACTGACTGACTGACTGACTGACTGACTGACTGACTGACTGACTGACTGACTGACTGACTGACTGACTGACTGACTGACTGACTGACTGACTGACTGACTGACTGACTGACTCTGACTGACTGACTGACTGACTGACTGACTGACTGACTGACTGACTGACTGACTGACTGACTGACTGACTGACTGACTGACTGACTGACTGACTGACTGACTGACTGACTGACTGACTGACTGACTGACTGACTGACTGACTGACTGACTGACTGACTGACTGACTGACTGACTGACTGACTGACTGACTGACTGACTGACTGACTGACTGACTGACTGACTGACTGACTGACTGACTGACTGACTGACTGACTGACTGACTGACTGACTGACTGACTGACTGACTGACTGACTGACTGACTGACTGACTGACTGACTGACTGACTGACTGACTGACTGACTGACTGACTGACTGACTGACTGACTGACTGACTGACTGACTGACTGACTGACTGACTGACTGACTGACTGACTGACTGACTGACTGACTGACTGACTGACTGACTGACTGACTGACTGACTGACTGACTGACTGACTGACTGACTGACTGACTGACTGACTGACTGACTGACTGACTGACTGACTGACTGACTGACTGACTGACTGACTGACTGACTGACTGACTGACTGACTGACTGACTGACTGAGACTGACTGACTGACTGACTGACTGACTGACTGACTGACTGACTGACTGACTGACTGACTGACTGACTGACTGACTGACTGACTGACTGACTGACTGACTGACTGACTGACTGACTGACTGACTGACTGACTGACTGACTGACTGACTGACTGACTGACTGACTGACTGACTGACTGACTGACTGACTGACTGACTGACTGACTGACTGACTGACTGACTGACTGACTGACTGACTGACTGACTGACTGACTGACTGACTGACTGACTGACTGACTGACTGACTGACTGACTGACTGACTGACTGACTGACTGACTGACTGACTGACTGACTGACTGACTGACTGACTGACTGACTGACTGACTGACTGACTGACTGACTGACTGACACTGACTGACTGACTGACTGACTGACTGACTGACTGACTGACTGACTGACTGACTGACTGACTGACTGACTGACTGACTGACTGACTGACTGACTGACTGACTGACTGACTGACTGACTGACTGACTGACTGACTGACTGACTGACTGACTGACTGACTGACTGACTGACTGACTGACTGACTGACTGACTGACTGACTGACTGACTGACTGACTGACTGACTGACTGACTGACTGACTGACTGACTGACTGACTGACTGACTGACTGACTGACTGACTGACTGACTGACTGACTGACTGACTGACTGACTGACTGACTGACTGACTGACTGACTGACTGACTGACTGACTGACTGACTGACTGACTGACTGACTGACTGACTGACTGACTGACTGACTGACTGACTGACTGACTGACTGACTGACTGACTGACTGACTGACTGACTGACTGACTGACTGACTGACTGACTGACTGACTGACTGACTGACTGACTGACTGACTGACTGACTGACTGACTGACTGACTGACTGACTGACTGACTGACTGACTGACTGACTGACTGACTGACTGACTGACTGACTGACTGACTGACTGACTGACTGACTGACTGACTGACTGACTGACTGACTGACTGACTGACTGACTGACTGACTGACTGACTGACTGACTGACTGACTGACTGACTGACTGACTGACTGACTGACTGACTGACTGACTGACTGACTGACTGACTGACTGACTGACTGACTGACTGACTGACTGACTGACTGACTGACTGACTGACTGACTGACTGACTGACTGACTGACTGACTGACTGACTGACTGACTGACTGACTGACTGACTGACTGACTGACTGACTGACTGACTGACTGACTGACTGACTGACTGACTGACTGACTGACTGACTGACTGACTGACTGACTGACTGACTGACTGACTGACTGACTGACTGACTGACTGACTGACTGACTGACTGACTGACTGACTGACTGACTGACTGACTGACTGACTGACTGACTGACTGACTGACTGACTGACTGACTGACTGACTGACTGACTGACTGACTGACTGACTGACTGACTGACTGACTGACTGACTGACTGACTGACTGACTGACTGACTGACTGACTGACTGACTGACTGACTGACTGACTGACTGACTGACTGACTGACTGACTGACTGACTGACTGACTGACTGACTGACTGACTGACTGACTGACTGACTGACTGACTGACTGACTGACTGACTGACTGACTGACTGACTGACTGACTGACTGACTGACTGACTGACTGACTGACTGACTGACTGACTGACTGACTGACTGACTGACTGACTGACTGACTGACTGACTGACTGACTGACTGACTGACTGACTGACTGACTGACTGACTGACTGACTGACTGACTGACTGACTGACTGACTGACTGACTGACTGACTGACTGACTGACTGACTGACTGACTGACTGACTGACTGACTGACTGACTGACTGACTGACTGACTGACTGACTGACTGACTGACTGACTGACTGACTGACTGACTGACTGACTGACTGACTGACTGACTGACTGACTGACTGACTGACTGACTGACTGACTGACTGACTGACTGACTGACTGACTGACTGACTGACTGACTGACTGACTGACTGACTGACTGACTGACTGACTGACTGACTGACTGACTGACTGACTGACTGACTGACTGACTGACTGACTGACTGACTGACTGACTGACTGACTGACTGACTGACTGACTGACTGACTGACTGACTGACTGACTGACTGACTGACTGACTGACTGACTGACTGACTGACTGACTGACTGACTGACTGACTGACTGACTGACGACTGACTGACTGACTGACTGACTGACTGACTGACTGACTGACTGACTGACTGACTGACTGACTGACTGACTGACTGACTGACTGACTGACTGACTGACTGACTGACTGACTGACTGACTGACTGACTGACTGACTGACTGACTGACTGACTGACTGACTGACTGACTGACTGACTGACTGACTGACTGACTGACTGACTGACTGACTGACTGACTGACTGACTGACTGACTGACTGACTGACTGACTGACTGACTGACTGACTGACTGAAAAGTTTTTACCTTATTACACGAATATTACTAATAAAAACCCCCTTAATTTAAACCAGGTGTGGTGTCCTTGAAAAAGCAAATAAAATTCGTATTGATTTTTGCGTGTTAATTTCAAGGCCGTTGAATACTTGTCTAGTAATATTCGTGTAATAAGGTATTTCATTTACATAAAGATTTCAAAGTTATCCTTAAAAATTACTGATAATGAATTTTCCTTAACTGCCTTACTTGAAAACTGTTTAAGATGTTTTTTTTTTACTTTAGCAAGTTTTTCTTCACTTTCACTTAAGTCTTAAGGCTGCTTAAGGCTTTAATACATTCTGTATTCTATGACCTCAAAGGAAAAGCTCACTTTTATTGGAAAACAGAAATAAGTATAGCACTCAAATCTCTTGACCAGATTCCGATTAAAATGTCTTTTTTTGAACTTCCTAACTGAATACATAACTTTGACCAACCATATCTAGTGTCCTACTACTGTAGTAAACTGTAATGGTACTATATGTACTTGATTGTTGTCCCAAACTGCAGAATAGTACACAAATAGTAAACAAACAATTTGAAGTTTAACCCTAACACCCCCTGTGTATAGTACACAGATACTAAGCAGAATGGAAAAATATTTCTTATGTATAATCTCACAACAAAAAAAGCTCCCTTTCAATCAAATAGCTAAAAAAAGCCAGAACTGCAATAATCAAGCTTGAAGTATGAACGAAAAAAATAAATTGCGCAAAACGTTGATTTTAACCTAACTAGCAACAACAATCTTTTATATGTAACTTATCTTATAGGCTATGTTACAAGACTCTAGGCATGCCTGTTGTGATGATTAATGGTAAATGGGCTCATAACATTCTTTAAACTCTTTTGTGTTAAAATTTTGAATGACTTTTGAATTACATTTTCAAGAGCAGCCGCCGGCAGATTTATTTGAAATATCTGTTCTTTTTTTCCAGGAGAGTAAATTTTATGGATAAATCTAGGAAAGACTTTCCTCAAAACACCCAGGTAAAATCCAGGGGTTGCCTTAAAGACATCTGTTCTTAAAATCCAGGAGCACATTTTTTAAGGAAAAACACATACAATTTTCCGGCGGACAATCTGTCCAAAAAATCCAGGAGCCAATTGTGAAAAACACAACCAGATGCCAGATTTTTTTCCAGAGAGCTTCATAATTTTATTAAAAGGTCTCATTTTCTAGGAGCATTTTAACTTTTTTAGAGAATAGCTGTTATATTTTTCCAGGAGCATAATATTTCTAGAGAACAGATATACATTTTCCAGGAGTCCCATTTTTTCCCAGAACAGATGATATAATCCAGGAGAGCCCAGGATACAGAACAGATAGTTTTTTCCAGGAGAAAGGGACCTCAAGAACAGAAATTTCATACTTCCTAGCCGGTGGCTGCTCTTGCATTTTATCGTTATTTCCTACAGTATTAAAAAAGGGAAGAAATTCATTATTTGTGGACTTAGGCCCTTTGATAAAACTTTCTTAGGACATAGGCCCATTAATTTTCTGAAACAATTTAAGGATCTAGTCGTATTACTTTTATTATTTCCTACAGTAATTAAGGGCAGAAATGAAATTTGTTTTAATAGAACTTTCGTTGGACTTAGGCCCAATTGTTTAAAGCAAACTAGGGCCTAAGTCCAATTTTCAGAAAGTTTTAAAAAGGCGTAAGTCCAATACATCATTACTTTTGAGCCCCACTCAACATAAGAATGTCATATTGGACCAATGCAAGCTTAAAAAACTTTGTATTAGGCATAAAAACCAGAAAAACATTACATCGACAGTAGAAAATAGATATGTAGCAAGTTATAAGCAACAAAAGTTTTTTGGCTTTTTCTAAAAATGTGAAAAATGGACTTAGGCCTTTTTAAAACTCACCTCTTTTGGACTTAGGCCTTTTTAAAATTAAATGGCTTTGGACCTAGGCCTTTTTAAAATTAAATGGCTATGGACTTAGGCCTTTTTAAAATTAAATGGCTATGGACTTAGGCCTTTTTAAAATTAAATGGCTTTGGACTTAGGCCTTTTTAAAATTAAATGGCTTTGGACTTAGGCCTTTTTAAAATTAAATGGCTATGGACTTAGGCCTTTTTAAAATTAAATGGCTATGGACTTAGGCCTTTTTAAAATTAAATGGCTATGGACTTAGGCCTTTTTAAAATTAAATGGCTTTGGACTTAGGCCTTTTTAAAATTAAATGGCTATGGACTTAGGCCTTTTTAAAATTAAATGGCTATGGACTTAGGCCTTTTTAAAATTAAATGGCTATGGACTTAGGCCTTTTTAAAATTAAATGGCTTTGGACTTAGGCCTTTTTAAAATTAAATGGCTATGGACTTAGGCCTTTTTAAAATTAAATGGCTTTGGACTTAAACCTTTTTAAAATTAAGGTTGCGAACTGTATAAAAAAGAAAAAAGAATTGTGTGTCTCTGAACTTGTGTCCATTCGTCCATTTTTAAATTTTGGCGCTTTGGCGTACTTTCTTGCCTTGCCTAGTCTTATCTGATATTCCGATGGCGGATTGGCGGCCCCGCCCACGTTAAATAATAAGAGACCATAATACTTACGCACGACTCTCGAAGGACGGCGGACCAACGACGACTCTCGAGGGTCGAGGGACGGCGGACCAACGACGACTTTCGAAGGACGGCGGACCCACGAAGGACGATAATATTTTAAAGACCAGATTAATTAATTAGATTAAATTGAGGACGAAGAAAATGAAAGAGAGGCTCCCACGATGTTCCCCCAACGCACGAGCGATCTCCTGGGTCCGACGACGACTTTCGAAGGGCGCCGCCCCGACCCACGACAACCTTCGAAAGTCGGCAACCCGACCCACGAGGACTAGTCCGGACCAGCATTATGAGCCGAATCCCCCCTCATAAGAGACAAAGGGAGAAGATCGTGCAATTCTTTGTTACTTGTTTTAAGCAACTTTCAAGCAACAGTGTGAATTCACCCTAACTGATTTATTGGCTGGATCAGTATTTATTACGGTGTATTAATATTAAAGGATGACTAGGATTTAAAATTTAACAATGACTTGGTAATTACTGTTAAACACTTGGGAGCCAAAAGGGAGGATTTTTTTGAAAAAAACTCAATTCACAATATTAGAAGGATGTTTTTCCACTGATGGATTAAGCTACCAGGATTAACAAAACGTGTAATAAAACGCAAAAAGTGGCAGCAAATATCCGAATTTTTGAGGTTTTGGCGCGTTGGTTGTTAAGACTTTTGGATAGGCTCAAGTTGATCGTTACGTAATTTATGAAAAGGTCTATTGTAACGTAATTGAGACATATTTATCACATAGGCGATAAATTTCATAGCCTGCTTACAGGTGTTGATTTCAGACCAAGATCGATAGAGGATAGGTAGTATTTTTTTTGGGGGATCTATCCTAAATTTATCAAAACCGAATTTCGAGTTTGAAATAATAATTAAAACATCTGATCTGCTTGACAATTTTCTTTGTTTTTAACTTTCAATGCTACGACAATATAAGAAATTATCAAACTCAATATTATCAAGACTACAAACAAAAGCTAACAAATTGTTTTCAATATTTAGATACATCATCTCGCGCAAAAGTTTTTTCAAAATGTTTTTTCTTCACCGAAAATAAGGTTCTCAAAGATGAAATACTTGTCTTCGCAAAAGTCTTCATTTTCTTACTTGGTGGCCCGCAATATGTAGGTTTTAATTCAAATGAGGATTCTGACCTGTAGATGAGTCCAAATGAAATGATTTTTGATTATTTTGGTAGGTTAGTATTTCTTCTTTAAGAAAAACATGTTTTTGGTGGTCTAAAACATATTTGAAGTATCTAATTTACTTCTAAAGAAAAAATGTTGCATCAAAATCTGCCAAAATTTGCATATAACTCTTTGTAGCTCTTTAGATATTGAAACAAGAATCGCAAAATTGCGACTAAATATTTCCTTAAAAATGAAGGTCATTATTGACATATATAAAAAAGCACACATAATAAAGTATACATATATATTTGTCCAGAAAGAACTGGCATGTTGTTTGCTTTGATTTGGTGTTTAAAAATATGTACTTATCAGTCCTAAAAAAAATATACAAATTTGAATATAATGAGGGCAATAAGTCTGGTTAAATGTTACTTTATTCACAAGATTTAAGGATTACTGAAAAAATACTACTGCAGATGAACTAAACTCAAAAACTAAAACTTTACAATAAATTTACATTACGACAAAGTAAAAATCTATCTTTAATAGCAACAAAGAAAAAAATTTGGCTCAAAGTTTTAAAGCATTTAAATAGATTGTAAACAGTAGACCTTTTTTTAAAGAGGCAGCCACATTGAATAATTATGTACTCCAGCATAACAATGATACAGCCATGCATAATTACTGTATCATGCATATTTTAAAAATTCAGTAGGTATAGAGAATTCAAGATTTGAAAACAGACACTGCATTGGTTTACAAGGCTAGACTAGAGAAAGATGTCAACCATCCACATGGTTCATGAAAAAAATAAAGTATTTATCAAAAAAAGGTTCTCTTTTTTTTGGTAATCAATACCTACACCGTTTAACAGGTGTCGGTTGCGCACGGGTATAAACAATTTTCTATTGTTTTGATTTTGGCAACCACAAGAAACTTCACTCTCCCCCGTAAAAAATGGTAGGTAAACATCCAGTTCTCATAAGAAAACCCAGCAGAGAAATGGTAGGTAAAGAACTCCTTTTAATCATAACTTCTTTTCCTCTTGATGAATTTTTGTGAAATTTTCAGGAGAGATACATAAAATTGTCATTAATATCATGTTCAAACATCTAAAACATTCTCTTTAAAGGAAGGAAAAAAAATGGCAATGTTTACATTTCTCTAACCTTCCAGCCACAGTACTAAAGTGAGCATTTTTACCTACCACCTCTACGGTGGAGATGGTGAGACTGTTAAACGGTGTATTCCAACAAACAACAATCAATATACCGTAACAGGATCCCACGGTGTAAACATTATCAACCAACAAAACCCACACCACCAAAATTGTAAAAATAAGTCAATATAAATTCTATCAACAATTTCTCGTAAAATGTTTTTTTTCCAACATTCTGACTGTCTGATACCAATCATGGCTGGAGTCATCATGTGTAAGAGTGACTGTGTATAACAACAAAAGTTTATTGAAAATCATCCCACGGTCATGGTGAAGCTAAAGATTTATCAACCAAACAAAACTGACGCCAAGTCAAATCTGTCGCTTAAAAATTTCCATGAAAATTACAATCGAAACTTATCTCATAAAATGCTTTTTTCAACATTCTGGAGGTGTTCAAAGTTAGAGGTATCATATGTAGAGCCAATCAATACATGAAAATTCATTTGCTATCCCATTTGCCATGAGATATACAAGTCAAGAAATCAAACAATAACCGGCAGGTTCAAAATGCATAAAACATAATGCATATTGCATAATGCATAATGCATAATATTTGAAAAATGTCAATTTTAGAGTCTATAATAAGGAGAATTTGAAAGATGTTACTTTCAACAAAACAAATATACCATTTTCTGCCCAAAAATAAAGGGTAGAAAGCTGTAAATCTGTATTTTAGATGATGAAGAAAATCCATGATCCACTGAAAATGCTTGTCGCCATTTTGATTTTCATAGTTGTATTTTACAGAATGTAGTATAGTGTAGAAAAAACACGAAAATATCTCCTCCGTATATTACTTTTCGAAAGCGAAAACTCGAAAACGTAAATTTTATAGCAAGATCTTTATTCTGGGTTTTCTCGGAGATCTTTTCGAACAATTTCTAACAAATTTCAACGGGTTTTCCCTCTTACAAAGCATTAACTAACCATGTGAATGCTCTTTGTTAGATAAGCCAATGTCCAGCCAATATGAAGTAAAGAGCTTATAATGCGAAAGCTAGATCAAAGAAAATATAGACTTCGAATCATTTTACATTCGAATGTTTAAATGTGTTTAACTTTTTTTGAGAAATAAGAAGGGGGAAACCTTTCTGATCTGTTGCATCTTCTTACTATTTATGCTGGCGGAAAACCTTTTGTTGTTCTGATTCGAATGTTTTCTCTTTTGTTCGAATTCGAAAAGTAAATATCATGTCTGGGGAAATCCCTCTGATTGGAATGTTTACTTAAGAAACTCTTCTAAACAGGGTTTCACGGTTTTAGCCTCTACAAAGGAGAGTTTTAGAAAATATAAAATCGTTCTGTAAATTACACAATACTATTATGCATTATGCAATATGCATTATGTTTTATGCATTTTGTACCTGCCGAAACAATAACCAACAAATCATGCCTCTTCACTTTCATGTCACATCGTGTTTATATGGGGTAACCAGAAAGTCAATCCACAAGAACAGCCATCTTCCTTTATTATGGAGTGTTCCAAAACTATTGGTAGGTTGTTTGGAAGTAAAGAAACCCACACAGTTTGATTTATTTTAAAGATTTAACTTGGTGAAAAAAACTGCATCTTTCTAGCAAAAACTCATGTTTCAACCTGCTACATAACAATTGCCAGTCGGGTCTGCTACTAACATGTAAAGTTTTATTATAACCGGGCTTGAGAATCCGTAAGGAACTTGTAACATATATTATATATATAGTTTATCAGTCGACTCGAATCATGATACATTACTTATACTTCACTGGGTGCATTTTTCGCTGTGAAATTAAAAACGGGCGTCAGTCAGGGCGTACGGAAGGCGTTTTGACACGGGAAATTATGATGGAGAAAGCCCGTTTTAATAAATATTTCCCTTTTGGAAAACGGGAAATATTTAATTAAGTTATGAAGATGGGGTATATAATGCTTTCTACACCTAATACCTATCCAAAAATCCAAATGTTTTTATCTTGAGAAATTGAATGAAAGATATTTTGGAGGCCCTTGAATTAGCATTTTAGTATTTTTATTGTTTAGAAAAAACGTTCACAAAGAATTAAAAAATTTTACACCATTAAACAATAAATTAGATATTTTTAAATCTACCGGGTGTTTCAAAAATAAGTGTACAAATTTGGATTGAGTTTGCGAGAAAACTAAAATTGTTATAAAGCTAGACTTTTCACTTTCGAAAAGAGGAAAAGATAACTTAAATTTTGAGCTATATCATACTTTAAATTTGCTTCACGTGTTCAAGAGTTATGAAGAAAATTCGAAAAAATCCTCTTTCGAAAAAGCGTCATTTTTGAGAAAAAAGAGGGGATCAAATTTGTTCCAGTGGAGATGATGAAGACACTACCAGTGAGAGTGATGTTGTTCTTGATTCTGAGTCTTCTGATGATGATGTTTTAGATGTTGACAGTGAGAATGAAGAAAGTGATTCTAGTGGTGGTTATGAAGCTGATGATGATGATGATGATGAAATTAGTCGAAAATCTGGCTATACAAACCTCACTTTTTACAGTTATTTTTTCTTATAAATTATTTTCTACTTTTTCTTCATTTTGACATGCGCCGTAAGCGCTCGCTTTGATCATGGAGGTATAAAGAAAGACAGGAGAAGTATGCTATTGTAACCAAGCTCGCCCTACGATTAAAAAAGTTACGATGTATGCATGCTCATAATCTCATATATCGTGCATTTTTAATGAGCTCTTTTATCCATAGGTTAAATCTTATTGGCTCATTTAAGCTTTAGAAATTAGATGAGACGAGATTCATTGTTTCTGACATCAGTGTAAGAAAATATTTGGACTAAAAAAAGGCCTGTAAACTTGGCAATCCTTCATCAAATGATAAGATTTTTCGATCAATGTTTTCTTTCAGGTGAACTCTATTGCTTGATACTTTCCTCCAAAATTCTCCAGCGACTTTATGTCTACAAATTGAGTCTGAAATCGTGTGTGCTTATAAAGAACTTTTCATTTTCTGGCTTGAGAAAATATCTTTTCAAAACAAAATTGAACGGATAGCGAAATGGAACATAAATTTGTTTCGTGGACGAAGTTTTATCTAATTTTCGTATATTAAAAGGCTAGAATCTTCAATACTGATTATTAGAATGTTCAGAGCAAACTTGAGTTCTACTAAAAAGTCTTATTTCATCGGGCGAGCTTAGAATTTCTTTTGATACATTTTATAAAAGAAATCAAAAGACTTTAACGACCAATTACCGACACATTCAACTCCTGTTTTCTTTATACCTCTATGCTTTGATGTACCTAATTCTCTTTATCATTTGATTGATAGTTTATCACGTGACTTTTGTGACTTATTTTATTGGCTAATTTTTGACATATAACGGCCTCGTGTTTAGAAGGTCGCTCTCTTACTTCACTAGCTTATAGAAGATGCATCGTGAAATTTATCAAAGATATTGTTTGAATTTTACTATCCTGATTTTCCTGAAAGGAATTAACATATACCCTGGCGATGACTAAGAGAAGAAACACTACCTTCTGTTTTTACACTGGTCTTAGTGAAAAAAATACCTTGAAAGCCCATCTACATTATGAAATGAATCTCACCCTCTCTAGAAACTTTCTCTAGCACCCAATTCTAAAAAATCTAGTTGGTTTTTCATACAGTATATAAACAATAGAATTTAAGATATCCCGCAACTATACAGAAAACCTTTTCTGATTAATATTGGCATTCAGCCCTTACATTCCATCCCAAAAAGGCTAAAGAATTCTCACCAACTGAGACCCCAGCTGGCACACAACGTTGTTTCAACGTTTATCTAACGTTCATAACATCCATATAACGTTAAATGAACGTTGTGTGCCAGCTGAGACAGGGGTGTATAATCGGTAACAACAACATGTAAGAAACGTCCAAGGTGGCCCTTTCCTCCTTTGCAGAATATTAAAGTCCTGTCAAAGTAAAAGTTAATTAGTTCTTGCAAGGTCATTGAGGTAGAAGTATATAGAAAATAATGAACAAAAGAAAAATCGCTTGTGTATACACACTTCTCGAGAAAAATCATAGAGCCGATATTTTACGTGGAGAGCCCACTAATCTAGGATAGTCGTTCGATTGTTTTCACGGGGTCCACGGCCAGCCGGCTTGGCTATCTATGAACTGAACGGAACATTGGAAAGAGCGGGGATTCGAACCGCGATTACCTGATTTGAGACGTTGACGCCTTTGACCATCACTCCTCAAGCAGCGGCAGTGCCGGCCTCGTTTTCAAGTGAAATTATTAACACATGTAAGATGTTTTTCCCAGGGACCCCTTTCAATTTTGCTACAAAACTAACTGCAAGCGCTTAAAAGCAATAATTATGTCTGACGACGTTAAGTTATCTTGCATGAAAAATGGAATTTCCCATATGTGAAAAACCCTTAAAAAAAGCATGAAATATGTGTTAATGTAATGTGAACTTTCGGCACAATTACTTTTTGAAAATATGAAGCCCATTATAGGGCAAAGATCTGAATGTGAACTTTCGGCAACAAAAGTTGATTTAAATATCAAATTTACTCAAATTTACGCATTAAAAAAAAGGTATTTTCCAAAAACAGGAAAATATGATATTTATTCCAAGGGAATGCCAGGAAATATCATTTTTGCTCGACATACAGAATACAGAAATCCCAGTACTTTCATGCAGTGTTCGAATTACAGAAAAATTCGAATAATAGAGATTCAAATTATTAGAAAGCGTTGAGCAAATGAATGACACGTGTTTTATAGGCAATTTTTGCTTTAAAAATATCTTTTACACGCCCCTATCTCATACAACTCACGAAGTATTATAGTCCAGTAGAATTATGTAAATTTTCATAAATCTTTGTGAGATGATTTCCAGGCTTTCCTGTAGGCAATTTTTTTGTTCGTATTGAAATTATCTTTCTTTTGATATATAATACTTGCATATTTTGAGAACTTTTTTTTCAAGTTTTTTTTTCGGACGTGTCCGAAATTAAATCGTCCGTAAAGAGTTTTCCCATGTCGGAATCGATGGGGCTTTTTTTTTGGTGGTCAAGTATCCTATTGGGGACCTCTGTGCAAAATTTCAGCTTGTTGGGAATTTTGTCCAGGTCTCAGGCTAATTCTACCGGACTATTAACCTTGCGAGCATCTTCCTATTTTTTAATAGGGGAAGCATCGCCCATTAAAATCTCAAGATTGACAAGTGCTTTACCTTGAAATTTGGACCAATTGATATAATTAAAGATGATTTACAAAATTTAAATTCGACCACCTTTCTGGTTGGTGTTTTACAGACCAGAATATAAGCTTGACCAAAATCATGTATTGACTGATTGACTCGTTACATTTACTTTGGGGACACGAGAAGATTTTTTCGCGTTAGTGCAATCATGCAGCATGCTCCACCCACCAACAGAAGAAAAAAAATTGCCCCATGGTTTAATTTTTATTTCATGGGAAAAAAGTGAGGGAACACGCCGATTTTGTCCCAAGGACAAAGTGAGAGAAACACAAATAAAATGTTATTAAAAGTGTTGTTGATTTCACTTTTTTTGGTAGAAAGAAATATGGGGTGGAGATACGAGAAAGCGTTTCAAGTTGGTGGGATGGAGCATGTTGCATTGCACCAACGCCAAAAAACTTCTCGTGTCCCCAAGCCTTAATTGCCACCCCCCCCATGAGGCTCGAAGGGTTAATATAGTGAGATATCTTCAATTCGAATTTTTTATACCTCGAATGCCTCCATAGCTGGAACAAGTTTTATTTTCCTTCAGTTAACAATGCCTTACAAACCTTACTCTATAACCTATGACTCGAAATCTCCTAAAAACCTGGTTTATAAGAAAAACTATGAACGCAGCGAAGAATTTCAATTAAAAAAGTTCTTTCTTTCGTTAAAAACATAATATCATCTTCATTCTCCCTCGTCCATGACGTCATCATCTTGTTGTGGGGCGTTATCAGGCGGAGCAAACTCCGCTGCACCCATAGGTAAAGGTGGTGTAGGAAGAGACATCAATGAGGGCGGTGGGCGCGGTGGACCTCCTCCCATAGGTGGGGGTGGACCTCCTCTCATAGGTGGAGGTGGACCTCCTCCCATTGATAGAGGTGGACCTAAAAAGTGGAGCAGAAACTCGTATACAATTATACATTATCATTAACAGCAGTACGGCAAGACGTACCCTAAATCTAAGGATCCTTATTTTTAGAGCCGTCCTTATATATTGGGACGTCCTTGATAGACCTTTTTGTAAATTACGTCACGAACATCACTTGCCTCGTATTCAAACAATTTCCATAGTGATTCTTGAGACATTAAATGATTTTATGAATAGAAAGTAGATGTAATAAAATGCACTGGGAATTAATCACCTTGGCAACAATTTCAAAACGAGGCAAGTGATGTTCTTGACGCAATTTATGAAAAGGTCTATTTAATGACCTTTTCTCCAACTGATCTTCATTTAATCTACTGGATCGGAAAAAACCCATCTAGTGAGCAGAGATACAGATCTCTGTCCTTATCTATAGGGTCGTCCTTGAATATAGGGCCGCACTGAACAGACAATGCATAGTTCGCACCCCCCCCCTTTATGAAGGGGGGGGTAGCGATGTTCAGAAAATCTCAGAAAGGGGGGGGTAAGAGAATTTTTTCTAGAAAGGGGGAAGTTTTCAGAAAGGGGGGGGGGGTTCATCTAGAAAGGGGGGGGTAAGATGTCAGTGGTATGCTTTTTTGTGTTTTCCCAAATTAGAAGTTTTATTTTTAATTTACAATGCTTCTGAAAGAAGTTCACTTTTACCTTTGATCAAAGCGTACACCACCAAATTCAGATTTCCTAATTATTTGCTTATTTACACTGAATGTTCTTGCTTTTTCACCGGTAGAATTATGGTAGGATTTTAAAATTTTGAGGGGGGTAGCATCAAATTTTAAAAGGGGGAAGAACCTAGGGTAGGGGGGGGGTAGCTCTAGGGTAGGGGGGGTAGTGACCCCCTTCCGAACTATGCAATGTATCCTGATAGAGAATAAAAGCAAACCAATGTTACATTTGCTTGAATGATGTATATGACACTGTACGAAATGTAGCTGTTTTTAAATCAAGTATTTGCATGCTAGCTTGATAGACTTTCTCGGACTATTTCTTAACCCTTTAACTATCGTTATCAGGTCGTTATCATCATATTTCATGGAAAATAATTTCAATTTAGAGTGTGGTACCATCTGCAGCATATACAATCATCAAGAATCTGCAGTGTGTGCGGAAAATAACGGCACAGAGGATTGTTGTAAGTGCACAATATACAAGTACTCTTAGGTTCCAAATAAACAGGGGGGGGGTGGAAAATTTTCAAGATTTTATTAAACGGGGGGGGGGCCTAAAGCCAGAGGGTTGGAAATTGTACTTCTGAAAACCCCAAAAATAAGGTAAATATAGGCTATAAAATTAGGCTATTTAGAGCAAAATAAGGGGCCTTCTCTTTGACAGCTGAAAATAGTCTTAAAAATTAAGAAACGGGGGGGGGGGTTATTTGGAACCTAAGAGTAAGTTATCTCAAAAGCAGAGTGTTTTTCAAAATCATTATTAACACATCTTTAGATGGTGTTCACCGAAATCGAACGATAAGGCAAAAAATACAAACCTTGCGGGGGCGGTCCTCTGGGCGGCATTCCTTGGTTCATGTTAGGCGGAGGGCGTGGTGGCGGTCCTCTCATCATTCCACCCGGTGGCATGCCTCTCATCGGAGGTGGTCCACGAGGAGGAAATCCGAAACCACCACCTTCGTGTCTGGGCGGTGGGCGTAAAGGTGGCGGGCGGCTGTTTCGATTGTTCTTATTGTGATGCATTTGGTCATTTTCTCGCTGCATGGCGCTGATTTGTGAATGAGTCAGTTTGAAGGAGAATTGGAGGAAAAACTAAAACGGAAAAAAATGAAGAGTTGCTGTTTCAAAACCTTGAAAAGTCTACAATCTTGGTCAAAATATATTGTTAATTTTGGTTAATTCCTCGTTTTCAGCAATTTAAAGTTCGGGCGAAAAAGTCGCTGTTGGGCAAATTGATAAATTTATTCGAATAGTTCAATTCGGGAGGGGTTTATAGACTTCCAGGCCAAAGAAAATCGATTTAAAAATAGCGAACATCAGAGTTTTCATGGGATCATCCCCCCCCCAGGAAGATGGGGGGAATCAGATTTTGGTGCCAGGGGGGAAGTGAAAATTTCAAGCTTGATGGGGGGAGAAAGGCGAATAGGGGGTATATTCAGTCCTCTACCTAGTGGGGGAGTAATGCGATAAACACAGACCTTCCTGGTGTGTCTGGGCATTCAGGCTTATGAGCCTGTCTTTCTAGGGATTTTGAGAGTCTTTTTTTTGCTATAGTAGCTTGCGAATTGAGGCGAGTCTGGATCATCACTTCGCAACCCTTATACAATACGGCTAGGGGGATTTCCCAATTGGGGGAGCACAAATTTTAAAGACAGGTGGGGGGGAAGGCCAGATGGGGGGTTTTAGCTCATATTAGGGGGGACCAAAAAGCTGGAGGACGCCATGGTTTTTCCGAGACAGCTGGAATCACATTATGATAAAACACCCATCGAGTTTAAAGCCCCGAAGGAGCTAGACATGAATCTTGAAAGTGACGCCTTAAGATTTGCGCCGCATCGAAAATGACGGATTGAATTTACCTTTCTTTATTTTTAAGCGGCATATGTTTCGAAATCTGGCAAAAAGTTGTACTTTCAATCTGGCGTTTTAGTCACGTTTTCGTTTTTTTGTTTGCCAGATGGGAAATAAGTAGCTCCATTTCCCTTCCAGGAGTGTCGGGTCTAGCCCTTTCGAGGTTTGAAGTCAATGTAAGCCACGTTCTATCATAGTCATTATAAAAAACCCCGGTCTGGCAATGTATTGTTTTAGGTTTTTGTTCAATTTTCTTTTGTTACAAACCAAAGACAAGTTGCGATTCGCATACTTTTTGATCACGTTACCAAAATTTCTTCTTGGGATTGGTCTATTTTCTAATCACAAGATCAAAATATTTGCAAAATAAGTAAGCTCTATCTTTTAAAAATAAAAGAAGACAAAAGCCTCCCAGACCAGTGTTTTTATAATGACTATGGTTCTATAGACTACTCTAGTATCATAGTTTGGAGTTCGGACCCCTTTCTTAAGGGGGGGGGGTAAAACCTTTCAAAAAAATGAAGGGGAAGGGAGGATAAAAAATTTTCATGAAAAGGGGGGGGTAGTTTAAGAAGGGGGGCTTACATATATATTGTAGATTATTTTAAAGCACTTTTATGAAATTTGGTCTTCATGAAAGGAAGTTTTCTGGGGGGGGGGTCATTTAAGAAAGGGGGTTCAGACCCCATTCCGCACTATGAGTCTGTAACTGACCTGTTTTGTGTCTTTGTTCCAGTGCGTCCAAAAGCGCTGCTCATGTTTGTCAATCTCACGACTTGGAATCTAAAGGAAAGGCAGCAAAAATGACTTTTATAAACGACATTCTACTATTCGATGAATTCCCTTATACGATCAAAATTCTATTTCCCTTGAAAATCAACTGTATTCAAAGAAAAAAGAAAAAGACAATTATAAGATTCGGAACAAAACCACATTTCCATGTCGTCGTTTACATGACTAAAGGTTCAATCTCAAAATTAGTACCTTACAAAATAAAAACTTACAAAGTTTTACTGTGAGTGATGGTCATCTTTGAGATTGAGATTGCCCTTTTTTGTATAGAGGAATATTCAATGTTTTCATATGACAAAAAGGCCAATCTCAAAGACATAACAGAATTTCAAAATCTCCAATTTTCAAAGACACTGATTTTGAGATTGAACCTTTAGATGTGAAAGAGCAGAAATGCAGACCAGAAAAATATCCGGAAAAATATCGAAACATGCTTGATGGTGGGCATTGCTATTAATAATATTTTTGAATGAAAAAACAACCAATTATAAGAAAAAAGTCAAATGAAAACCCAGAAAAACGGCAATTTCCGCCGGAAAAATGTTTTTGTCAAAAATCGGACTTGGCCATGTTTTGGGCATTGTTAATACGCATCTTTGAGCAAAAAATCTAAAATAACTAATGATAAAATCTCGAGAAAATGCCAAAAACCAGTTTTTCCGGCATTTTCGGCCGGAAAATTATTTTTTTCGAAAATCGGGCTCCGTCACATTTTGGGCATTGTCATTTTGCATCATTGTGCCAAAAATCAGAAAAAACTAATGAGCCAATCCTGAGAAAAGCAGGTAACAGACGGACGGACGGACGAACGAACGAACGGCAAATTCGATTTTTTTTTGCTACGGAAGGAGTTTCGAAAGTTAAAAATGAAGTCAAAAATGTTATGTTTGGCTCAATGTTTGGCTCAAAACATGCGAAAAAGTCGCAAAGTGGAATAAACGTTAATTGCGTAGAAATAACGCGGGTGACGTCTAGTATAAGCTATGATAGGAGAAAAGAGACGCACCTTGAAGCCGATGGTTTCGTAGGGTTCGGCAGCCACCAAGAGGTATTGCCAAGCTTTGTCTGGAGGCTCAATGCGTTGTTCATAAGCTGACATGAAGCGATGCTTTGGGTCATGTTCGCCTATCTCTGGATAATCAATCTATGAACAAGAAGAAGAAGAACTTCTTTTATTTTTTTATCCGTGGCGCGTAAATAGCGACATTTGATTGGATTGTTTACTGATCAATATGGTCGAATGCATATCTTTCATGGAAGCTATATATTTCTAAAATTGATGTTAAGTAAAGCTAACCGATCTCTAATCAATCCAATAAGAAGATGAAGAAATTCTAATAAAGTCAAGAACAAGTTCAAATTAGCCCAATGATTGGAGAAAAATCTCTCGAAACGTAGCCAAACGTATAAATCTCGTAGCGACGATAAACTTCCAATATGAATATCACTGGATCGATAAACTCAAACTTCTTCAAATTAAGTCAGGAACAACCTAAAATTAGCCCATTATCAGGAACAGGAAGAGCTTCTATTGAATTATGTAATCTAGAAAGAAATATTGGGCGAAATAATACCATGTACATAGTACGTACTATGTGGACGGCCCCATTAGCCAAATAAGCCAAGATTATATTTAGTAAATAAACCGATAATGAAAACAAAATCAGAATTGTTTACGACTTTTTAATGATTTTTGGCCCAACATTACATAGAGAAAGTGTCTACTTGGCATCTATTGTTTCATTTTCGAAACAAGTTAAAACGCATGCGTATTTATAAACTGTTAGTCGTTATACACAAAAAGGAATGTAAGTACAGTCACTTTCGGTCGGAGTGAAATTTTTCGTTATTTTTGAAATTTGTCGTGTTTTTTAATGTTGCGAAGTAGGCACTTTCTCCCTTTCATTCATTAAGTTGTAGCTATAAACTGTATATCAGCTTTTGAAAAAGCAGCACTTTGACAATTCATTTTGGAAAAAACGGCGCCTTATGACATTCAGTAAGGATAACATTTATCAATTGTACATGGCGATAAGCGCTTCATGCCGCTCAATTCATGTAAAAGATTTCGTTCCTTTCGCGCAAAATAAGAGAACCGGAAATTTTTTTAAAGGAAGGCAAATCATAATCAGTTTTTTTCGTAAAATGATGCAATGCTGACCTGAAAAAGTAAACTATGTTGTCCGGTGTCCGGGTCTCGTTGCTTGGTAACCTTGTAACCAGGGCGACCGATCTTCACGAATTTCCTCAACGAAACTTTTGTTTTCTCCTGGAATGGAAGGTTAAAGTTTTTTCAAACGAAACAAGGAAAAATACACTTATGGTTATGCTGAATTATGCCGGTTACACTTTTTTTTTTATAAGAACAATTTTATAAGAACAATGAGGCTCAAAAATGCCAAAAATAAGAACAATTTAAGAACAATCGAGCCTGGAGTTGCTGAGTTTTAGGTAAAATAAGGGCCAAATTAATGAAATTAGGGTTCAAACCCAAAAATACCCCCAAATTTGCCCTAAAAATAAGAACAGGATAAGAACAATTTGAGGCTCGAAGTGCCAAAAAAATAAGAACAGCCGAGCCTCAACAAAAATTTACTGGTTCTTATAAAAAAAAAAGAAGTGTATTCGGGATATGGAGGATAAGAATTTACTTTGAATAACTGGGAGTTCGAATAACTGAAAAGTTCGTTTCCCCTCAAGATTTTCAGTTTGTGATAGACTGTTCTGAAGTATTTGAGGCATTTTTAGGTCAGTATTTAAGGCGCTTTTAGTTCAATTGAGCGTAATAAACACAAGATTCTGCTTGAAGATTGTAAATGGCCCTAAGGGGAAACAAAATCGCTTCCAATAACTGAAAGTTCGAATAGTTGAAGTTCGAATAACCGAGAGTGTTTTTGCCTGGGTTGGGTAAGCAGAGCCAAGAGGAACGCCATCTCGCTTCGAATAACCGGACTATTCGAATAAGTGCAGGTTCGAATAACCGGGAGTCTACTGCACATGTAAGGTAAAAATTATAAATACAATGAAAACATTACAGCTCTTATAGTTGACAAGAATACTCTCAGGAAATACACCGTTGGAAAAATATTTACAAGGAGAATAATCTAAAAAATAAACGATTTTTCAATTTTCCAAAATATTTTATCTTTTAGATTATTTTAGATTATTCTCCTTGGAAATAACGATGTATAACTTTCTAACATTGCATGAATGATTGCTGAGAAAATGTCAAAAAAAACTAAAGTGTCCACACTTTTGAGACACACTTTTGAGACACACTTTAGGAGCGTCGGGACTTCTTTCAAATTTTAGATTAGCATTCACAAAGAATAGAAACGTAAGAAAATACCGGTGCCGGTTGATTCGGTGCTTCTTTCGCTTCTTTGGCCGCACGTCGTGCTCTGAGAGAAAAAGTTAAAAACAGGTAACAGAATAAGATTATTTGCACCAACCAGTTTCTTTATCAGAAAAACTAATAGATCACAGATACCTTATCGGCCAAAACTTAGTCGGCCCTAAGTGACTAAATTTTGGCTTGATGACTAAAATTAGGGCCGACTAAAAATTTGGACCGACTAAAATTAAGGCCGACTAAAAGTTTGGGCCAAACTAATAGTTTATAATTACGCTTTCCTTATTTTCCAGTATTTTAAGTTTTCTCCTTTTTTCCATCTTGTTGTAAATTTAGAAATGGCCCCATTTTTTAGTCGATTTTAATTATTAGTCGGCCCTTATTAGTGACTAAATTTTGAGGATGTGACTAAAATTAGGGCCGACTAATAATTAAGGCCGACTAAGTTTTGTCTTGTGGTGAATCTTCGTTCTCTATGGTTTATTTATATGAAACAGAACAAAAAACAAAAACAGAAGAACGCATAGTAATTTTGGCGGGCAGCAAATATCCTAAAAATGATTTAATTTCGGCGGGAACTAATTTTGGTGAATGACAGCGTAAATCTGTTCTATTTTGCCTAATTTTGAGCAATTTTGATGAATTTCAGGGGTTATTTAGGCAAGCAAACAAAAAAATTAATTTTGGCAAGTGAGCAAAATATTTAATTCGTCTAAATTCGCCAAATCCGCCAAAATTAGTTCCCGCCAAAATAAGTTAATATAACTTAAGGTAGTACATGAAACTGTTTAACTTTTTTTTCTGTTTCATAAAGATGACAGATTATTAAAGTTTCATTTAGAGCGGATGATCAAGAAACCTTTCTTATCGGCATCAACCCTAAATAGCCGGAATTCTGCCATTTGATTCTAAAAATATGCAAAAATGAGGTTAATTTTGTTGGGTGTCTTTCCTTAGAAACCACGTAGCGTTGACTTTGGCACATTTGATAGAATTGCTTATTCTTGTCCTCAACTCGAACAAGTTTTCTCACCCCTTCAACCAACAATGCTTTACTCCATAATTCGAAATTTCCTTAACCTTTCCGCCCCGAAAGACGTATCTGATACGTTCGCCATACGTTCCGAAAGACGTATCTGATACGTTTTTAAGGTGACCTTTATATTTGGTCGGATTACTCCCCAACCGTCAGATGTAAGGTAAAACCGATTAAAAAATCGGAATCAGCGTGAATTTTCCGATAAGAAACAATCGGGGTCTGTTTTGGTATGACGCAACATTTTTCAAAAATAGAAATGGTAGACCAAGCTGTGTTGCGTGATTTTGTGAAACTGGAAGAGGCAGAAATTTAGCTATGAAAGTAAGGGTTTATAAAAGTGTTTTAGAGTTTTATTTGGCTTTTCAAAAGTATGGAATTGTATTACCTAACTATAAAGAAACCTTCTAAAGAAAAAAGTAAGTGGTTTTATTAATTTTTCAGTTCTCTATAATTTTTTGAAGTTTTGCACCAAAAAATGACTTTTCGCGACATAGTTTCTTCATATACCTTTTGTCTGGCTTCATAATTTCTGTCCAAAATTGTTTGAAGTACTCAGTTAAACATATTTAGAAAGGGGAAAGGTAGGGCTTTCCAAAAATATAAGGGTTTTTTTCTCAAGTTAATTTTTCAAAAAGTTATAACGGTTATCGTGAAAATTGCATTTTCATCAAAAAACGTTGCGCGCAGACGGGCTGAAGATATAAAAATGTTGCGCGCTGGAAAGGTTAACTCAAACAAATTTGTGTTCCCCGTGTGTGTGCTCGACTTATAGAGACTCAACTAGGTAAAGAACCTTGTCAAAACAATTCATTTTTATGTTGAAAAAGGCCTGTAAGTCCAAAATATTCATTAAAAATGTGTTTTTTCTTGACGAATTATAAGTTGTAACAACACTCAATGAAAACAAGGAACATTGGCTCTATATATTGACTTCTATATTGTATGATAGATCAGCGATACCAGTATTGAATTTAGTAACTATTATTCCCAGCATTGTTTACATCAGGAATCAACTCCACCCTGCTCCATCCCTGAATTTACATGAAATACTTGCTTGTCAGAAAGTACTTACAAATTCTGTTGATGTTTCTTTCCTTGTGTATGGGCCAGATAGCTTCCCTAAAATTTCAGAAAATGAAACATTCAGAGTTTTCCATTCATTTTGAATTTAAACGTTAAGATCGAATCATCGAGCCCCGTCGGTCTCAATCAAAAAAAAATAAACAGTATATTTAGAGCAATCCTTAAAATAATTTAACTACCAAAATGTTTTCCTTATTAAAAATAAGCAACATGCTGAATGGACCTACCTAATGATTAACATCAGATGAAAATAAGAAAAACGTGACAATGATTGTACAAAAATTCAGAATGGAAAAATAAAGCTTGTGTGTTGAATAATGTAAAATGGTAAAAAGGAATTTCCCCGTTTACAAAAATCACTTAAACCATTCAGGCCCAAAAAACCTTTTAAGCTGTTTTTGGCCCAAATTTGCGCCAAAAAAATTTCCTTTAAAATCTGGCTTCGTCACATTTCGGGCATTGCCAGTTTGCATCATTGTGCAAAAAATCAGAAAAAAATTATGAGTCAACATTCACTACTAGGTCTGAAAACATCAATTGTGGACACGGTTGATGTTTTTTATCCACAGTCAATCATTTTTAAGGACAGTTTTTTCTCTTTCTTGACAGTTGATGCCTGGAAATAGACAGGCAATACTCTTAATGAACTGTGATATTGATCTGAGATCGACTGTCGATATCTGAGATTGACTGTTGATAACTGAGATTGACTGACAATAACTGATATAAAACATTATCCATCGACAGTTGAGTTAAAAGCTATCGACAGTCACTATCAGATATCAACAAACAGTCAATTAAATAATCTCGACAGTTAATGAAAAGAATTGACTGTCCATTTCCAGGCATTGACTGTCAAGAAAAAGTAAAAACTGTCCATAAAAATGATCGACTGTGGATAAAAACATCAACCGTGTCCACAATTGATGTTTTCAGACCTAGTAGTGA
The DNA here is from genome assembly GCF_902728285.1 of Clytia hemisphaerica. Lineage (NCBI taxonomy): Eukaryota > Metazoa > Cnidaria > Hydrozoa > Leptothecata > Clytiidae > Clytia > Clytia hemisphaerica. The sequence continues at coordinate 16,480 of NW_027103967.1, read as the reverse complement.
TTGAGAAAAGCTATATTTTCTTATTTGGTTAAAGGGAATTTCCCCAAAATACGAAAATCCGTCTTTTAAGGCGAATAATAATTTTCCAAGAAAAACCACTTTAGCCATTCTTTAGAGAATCTTGCCCTCCATCTTTGTACAAAAACATCAGAAAAAAGTAATGACAGGATTTTGCACAAAGTCCAAAAAACCCTATTTTTAGGCAGTTTTTGGCCCAAATTTGCCCAAATATATTTTTTGTCGAAAATCGGGCTCCGTCACATTTTAGGCATTGCCATTTTGCATCATTGTTCAAAAAATCAGAAAAAAATAATGAGTCAACTTTGAGAAAAGCTATATTTTCTTATTTGGTTAAAGGGAATTTGCCCAAAATACGAAAATCCGTTTTTTAAGGCGAATAAGAATTTTCCGGGAAAAACCACTTCAGCCATTCTTTAGAGAATCTTGCCCTTAATCTTTGTACAAAAAAATCAGAAAAAAGTAATGACAGGATTTTGCACAAAGTCCAAAAAACCCTATTTTTGGGCAGTTTTTGGCCCAAATTTGCCCAAATATATTTTTTTTCGAAAATCGGGCTCCGGCACATTTTAGGCATTGCCATTTTGCATCATTGTGCAAAAAATCAGAAAAAAATAACGAGTCAACATTGAGAAAAGCTATATTTTCTTATTTGGTTGAAGGGAATTTCCCCAAAATACGAAAATCCGTTTTTTAAGGCGAATGAGAAATTTCCGGGAAAAACCACTTCAGCCATTCTATAGAGAATCTTGCCCTCCATCTTTGTACAAAAAATCAGAAAAAAGAGAAATAAAAACACTTCTTTAGATCCGGTGGAAATTGTTCTCAGATTCTCCCCTGGAAATGTACGTCCACCAGCACCACCTGTTTGGATATAAGATGGAATGGTCCATTCTTCACATTTACCCAGACGGCACACAACGTCAAAACAACGTCCATGTTACATTCATAACGTCCAAATAACGTTATTTGAACGTTAAAACAACGTTGTGTGCCAGCTGGGTAGTTGGTGGATAAACAGAGTGAATTTGAAACTAACCTCATTGTTATGAAGGGTCAAGCACAATTTGCATTCATACGATCCCAAGTGATTTCGCATAAAGTATGGATCCTGAAAAGAAAAAAATCATTCAAATTCATAAATACACCTACAAACTACCGACCTTTATAATATAATTAATATAATAGAAATATAAAGGCCAATAGTATCACCTTTTCTATTGGCGCCAAACCTGAAACGTTGAATGCTGAGGTGGAGCGCCACACCTTTATTAATACTATATCCCTAGACCAAGTTTCTAAATCACGACCAAGGAAACACAACTATAAACATCTTATGTGTGCTAAGACTGGGTTTGAGTTTACCAGGAAAGATGACTTATTTGAAGAACTTATATTTGAAGTTTGTACCGGCTGGCTGAGTCAGCAGGCATTCGCCTTACAATTCATGGTCTTTCATGGTTTCGATCTCCGGTCACCGCCAACTCAGCAAATGAGTAGCTTGGATTTGACAATAAGTTACCGGGAGCTGAGAGTAGGTGTGGCGCTCCACCTCAGCATTCAACGTCCCAGGTTTGGCGCAAATAGAAAAGGGGATACACCGATATACTCTTAATTACTCCTTGTATATTCATTACCAGACTCCTTAAAAGCCGACAGCAGTTAAGAGTTGACTGGTTGATAGCAGGTATATTGAATTGACCTTATTGGTCTAGAAGAAGAACTATTTTGATTAGAAGAGATTTAACAATTCATGATATGCACCACTGGAGAGTCTTCGGAGAACTTTTAGAATTTTCCACCCAATACGTCACTTAAAAACAATATAAACAAGTGATACTTTTATGGACCTACCTGGTTATGCATTTAACACATATATAATTGATATCTACATAAGCGTGACCATTAAACAATCATTCAGAACACAAATAGTGACGATCTATCAAAATTAGTCGTTTGTTTCTTATAAAAAAAACACGTTTAGAAACCAAAATTTCATGCTCTTGAAATATTCTTTCATATTCAAGACTTTGAGAGCAAAAAAACATCTCATCAAAAAATTCAGTAATTTTAAGAACATTGATGTATGCTTATTAATAGTGATTCTAATAGATAAATATGCGTTTTTTGAGCTGAAAAGTCCAAAAAACCCTTTTTTTAGCCGTTTTTTAGCTGAAATTTACCCCCAAATTTTTTTTCCAAAAATCGAGCTCCGTCACATTCGAGGGTTTATAGTTATGCATCTTTGTGCAAAAAATCATAAAGAATAAAAGAGCCAATCTTGAGAAAAGCTAATACCTAAGTAATTGATAGCGTGCTTATAAAAAAATATTGAATTTGGCCAGTTTTTCTATAAAAACAAGCCAAGCAACCAAAATTTCATGTCTAAACACATATATTCTTTAAAAGTAAGCCCTCATGAGCAAAAAAAACATCTATCTCATAAAAAAATTTGATTAAGAACATTGATGTATGCTTATTAATAGTGATTCTTATAAATAAACATGCGTTTTTTGAGCCAACTACAATTTTTTTGCAAAAATCTGCTTGAACCGTATTTTACCTATGATGGTACCTTACTTTCCTGCAAAAAATCAGAAAAAATTAATGATCCAATTTTTTTTTCACAAAGTCCAAAAAAACCCATTTTTTAGCCGTTTTTTTTGACCCAATTTGCCCCCAAATTTTTTTTTGAAAATCGGGCTCCGTCACATTCGAGGGTTTATAGTTATGCATCTTTGTTCAAAAAATAGTAAAGAATGAAAGAGCCAATCTCGAGAAAAGCTAATACCTAAGTAATTGATAATGTGCTTATAAAAAAATATCGAATTTGGCCAGTTATTCTATAAAAACACGCCAAGCAACCAAAATTTCATGTCGAAACACACATATTCTTTAAAAGTAAGCCCTCCTGAGAAAAAATCTCATAAAAAAATTGAGTAATTTGACTAAGAACATTGATGTATGCTTATTAATAGTGATTCTTATAGATAAACATGCGTTTTTTGAGCCAATAAAATTTTTTTGCAAAAATTCGCTTAAGCCATCTTTTACCTACGATGGTACCCTACTTTCATGCAAAAAATCAGAAAAAATTAACGACCTAATATTTCACAAAGTCCAAAAAACCCGTTTTTTAGCCGTTTTTTGGCCCAAATTTGCCCAAAAATTTTTTTTTTTGAAAATCGGGCTCCGTCACATTCGAGGGTTTATAGTTATGCATCTTTGTGCAAAAAATCAGAAAAAACTAACGAGCCAATCATGAGGAAAGCTAATAACGAACGAACGAACGAACAGACGAACGGACGAACGGACAAAGGTTAATTTATAGGACCTCCACCGGGGTAGGTCCAAAAGTGACGTATTGGGTGAAAATAAAAACCAGAAAAGTTGCATAATTTCGTGAAGTCATTGCAGTGGTGCATATCATGAATTGGACATGCTGTTAGCCATCTCATTTTACTTCAATGTTAAAAAGCATCGTCTGTAAGAATCATGTGGTTGAAGTTATAACCTTCAGATTTTGCTCAAATTCACATCTGAGAAACTCCTGATCTTTTTTTATATAATAATAATAAAAGAGTATGAAAATTTATAACAATGTAAAAGAGGCCATAATAAAACACAAAAAATGTGTGTTTCGTACCTTATTTAGATCGATGGTTTCCAAAGCCAGTTGTCGCAACCTTTCACGACGATCACGATTGGTTTCCGACCATGATGCGACACCGCCACTACCTGTCTTCCCTCCTGCACGGTTTTGAAAATCCATTTCTCTTCTTTTGTTGTTTCTTTTGTTGTTATATTTTTATGTTTTAGTGTTTCATCTGTGAAATAAATAAGCTGAAGGTTAGATGAAGAAATAAATATTTTCATTAAGGGAACAAAACTAATTTGACGAAAACCAATTTTGGCGAGGGGCAAAAATTGTTTAAAAACATTAAACTTAGCGAGAACTTTTTTTTCGCGAGTAACGTACAGTGAATTCTCACTAATTCGAACTTCTACTATTCGAACTTCTTCTCTGTTCCCGTCAGGGTGAAACCTTTTTCCGATACTTTGAATTTGAATTTCAATATCTCTGTTATTGAAACAAATAGAATTCTCCGTTCGAATTCGAATTAGCGAGATTTAACTGTATTTTTTAAATTTTAGTAAGAAAATAATTTTCCGACCTATTCTATTTGTTAGATGTTATTGGCTTTGAAAACAACAATTTAACTTGACATTGCCCAACACCAATGAAGGAGCCGTTCCCATCTTAGCTTTTGTAAGAAACGAAATACACCTTTTCGACCGTAGCCACCAATTGCCGCCCGGGCATTTTTTTGTTCGCTTTATCCCACTAAAACCGTCCCAGTCCTTTTTTCGCACCAGTAGACAATAAAAAAATACGTCAAAAAAGGATTGAGATGGTTTTAGTGGGATAAAGCGGAAAAAAAATGCCCGCGCGACTACAGTCGAAAAGGTGAATTAGGCCCATTTCATCCAAATGTGTTTGTTCTTTGCTACCATTTGTCAATATCAACATTATTATCAGACATACACGATAGAATTCTTATTTCAGCTGGTACACAGGTGTATTTAATCGACTCTTTATCATAGCGTCGTTGCCAAGGCAAAAGGGCAAATCTCAAAATTAATATGTTAGAAAAGTGTGAATTTTTCTATAACGTAAACTTTTCAACGAGATTCGGCGGTGAGTCATGTGGATGAATCTCTACTCTCCTCTATAAGATAAAAAGGTTCATTTTGTAGAAAGATTCGCTAAGATAGTCATTTTGAGATTGGTCCTTCTGCTTTGACAACAACGATAGTATATATCAAATGGCAAAAACCTTTTATCAAAGTCCGAAAATAGACCTGATTCGAAATCAGAATGATACAAGAAAATCCCAAATCGTAATCATAATCTTTCTTCTAATGGCATTCAAGAAAAAATAATTCGTGCAATAAATCAAATATAAAGGCTTACAGATTATTGAATAAATAGATAATGACTATCGATCATTAAAAAAACAAGCAAAAGTATTACCACAAGTAAAACTATTACAGGAAAATTGACCACGGACGAATAAATTTTCGGCACAGTCCATTATGCTCTAAGTAGGAAGTTTTAAGTCGGAAAAAATGTCTTTACGGACATTAGAACCTTTGAATTGACAAACATCAGCCAATGAGAGCTTGACAAAGGTTTGAATAATAAAATAATATTACAAAAGTTATGTACAGGAAGAAGAATAAAGTCAAGAATTCCTACGGAAATTAGAAGTTACCTTATCGGCCCTTTTTACGCCGGCCCTGATTTAGCGCCGGGCCCTTAACACCAATAACGGCCTTTGACAAGGTAAGTTAAATTGAAAAAGAACCAACTCAAATACCAGCTTATATGCTTTAAGAATCGAGGAACATTTAACTAAATCATAAGTGACTTTTTTGCACAGTTAATTCGAGCGCTTTCATTCTTCCGAGGCACTGGGATCAGCATTATCAGATGCCTGGTCAGACGAGGTGGGCATCAAAACAATCTCTACAACACCGTCGTCATCTGGGTGAGGTTGACCTTGAATCTCCAATCCACCCGTGGTCGATGTTGCCGTTTCAGAAGACGATTGCCCACCCAGGGTGGCGGAAAGAAGATCGGACAATGTGCTTTTGAGCTGTTGCATGGTTTCCGAGGTAACGGTCGTATGCGGGCCGTCCCCTTCGTTGTGGTGGTCCTCTGAAGAAGCGATTTTGATGGTGACTTGTTGCTGTGCCAACAGTTGACGTAATGATTCTTTCGCTCGCTCCCCTTCAACAATCACGATCTCCTCCCCGCCCTCTGTAACAATGGGCGGTGATTGCGCGGTGGGTGGTGGAATATCATCAACCGCCATCTCGTTCTCTGCTTCGATTTCGACACCCTCGATTTCTGTGCCGGCGACTTCCTCGGCATCTTCAGTAGAGAAGTTTGTCAAGTGTTCGCTTTTCATAATGGCTGGGATTTTGAGATCCATCTTCTGTTCCGCGTCAACATCACCGCGCGATTCTCTCATTGAATCACTACCATCCAAAGCCATGCTCAAATTAGTCAGACATCTTAAATCAAGCAAAACATCGTCTCCGTTAGTAGTGTTTCTACTATTGTTGATTGCTGAAGTGTTGCTCAAATGAGTTTGCGTTGGAAGTTTAGAGTGTGTTAGTTCGTGTGCTTTGAACGTTCGAAGACTGTAAAATTCTTTATCACATACTGGACATGTGAATGATTCGGTACCGTGAACTTTGCTCGAATGTTCGTCCAAATTTTTCTTTGTTTTGAACTCTTCGCCACATGCACTGCATTCGTATTCCATCAGTTTCAGATGGACCCGCTTATGGTGTGAATCCAGTTTCGACTTCTTGTAACAGATGATAGTACATCCTTCCACGGTACATTGGTACGGATACCGACCTGTCTCGTGCCACTTCATGTGTTGCTTCAACTTGAACGCCTCGCAGTACGTTTTCCCGCAATCGGAACACGAAAACGTTTTACGGCCTTTCGTCGAATGAGATTCTTCTTTATGTTTTAAAAGCTGTTCGTAGGTTTCAAATTCCAAATTGTTACATCTGGAGCAAATATTTTTGATGCAAGTTGGCGATTCTTCTAAATGTGTCTTAAGGTGCGGTTTACACGTGAAGTTTTCCAGACACGTCGCGCATTGGAAGGAATGACCGCCTTCTAAATGATGTTGTAACTGGCTGCTTGTCTTATACGTTCGCACGCAGAAGGGACATTGGTAGGGTCGTTCGCTGTCTACACAACCCTCCAAATGAACAGTCAGATGGTGTCGTTTCAAGAAATATCGATCACACCTCGCACAGTGGTAGGGACTGGACCGAGTGTGGACACGCTCGTGATTATAACACGCTTTATGTGTTTTGAATGTCTTCTCACAACATGTGGCGCGGAAATAAGGTTGTAGTAACGACATGTGTTTTGTGTCGTTTAGATGTTGGACCCATTTGTCTTTCGATTGGTAAGTGACGTCGCACGTCTTGCAAGGGAACGTCGTCTCTTCCGTAACCGTATGCTCGGTTGTTAAATGTTGGTTTAGTTCGACGTAAGAGAAATACTCGACGTCGCACAACGGACAGACGAACTTCTTGTAATGTGCACGCGATTTGAGATATTCTTTAGGCTGGATTTTCGGTTTCTTGTCTCTCAACAGACAACATTGGTGACTGCTTTTCTCCTCTTCACTGGGGAATCTAAAATTGATGTTTAAGACCATGTTCATACGTTACGGTTCATACGTTACGGTTCCGTTCCGAAACGAAACAGTTCCGAAACAAATGAACGTCAAAATTCAAAATTCTAAACGTCAAAAAGAAGACGTTTACAAAGAAAAAAAGATCGAAACGGTTTCGCTCCACTTTTTTCATCGGAACGGAACTATGAATACATATGAATACTATATGAATACACTCGATCCGCAACAAAAATCATACAGGAGGGCAACGGAACAGTAACGTGTGAACATGGTCTAAAAGGATGATCAATTGATTTGAGATATTTGGAAAATGGATTCCTTCTATTAACCAGAGCAAGACCTCAAAATATCATAAGTAATTAGTAATTAGTGGCCAGTGTACATGTAAAATAACGAATAATCAGATTCTATAGTAACAAGTTTTTGACAAGAAAACAATAGAAATTTGACGGAACATGTAAGAACCCATCTTTAAAAATTTCAAATTATGATATCTCGACTTCGAAAGACACTGGGACCTCATACAGAAGGTCAAATATCTTAAGCCATCTGATTATCCCTTTATTGGAAAATGTTTTACAATGTACAGTCGAGAATCTCTATATCTCGAATCTTTCTGCAACTCGAACCGGAACATTAGTCATGATGTTAAACATAAAAACTAAGCAGTTAGGCAGATCGTCGGGTAATTTGGTCCGGTTGCTCACTAAAATGGCATTTTGCGCCTGGTATGCGATTTTTCGAAAAACTTGATATGCAACAGCCAATTCGATTGACTTCAAAATATGCCATTTTTGCCCTGATTGCCAATTATTTTGCATTCGACTTGACAAAAATTTGGCAAATGTGGCAAAATTTGAGTGCCATAAATGCCAAATAAAAAAGATGTGGTGAATCTGGCATTCTTGGCATTCTTGGCATTTTTGGAACTTACCTCCATACGTCTCCATACAAAACAATATTCCCACGAGACCTGTGTTCTTTTCGTTCCAATTTTGCCACTTTTGCCAAAGATTTTAAAAATAGAAGACCTTCCAATGCTAAAGCAAAACAATACCGATCGGCAATTTGATTGGTTAAAAAATCGTTCACTTTACAAACGCCGACAGAAAACTGCTGACTAAGCATCACAAAACGGAAATCATAATGGCGGCGTAGCGATGTACAAATTTGCCATGAAGCTATGATCTTTTGACATTGAAATTGTAGATTTGGCAAAGTTGGTGAGTATGGCAAATTTGGAAGTCAATCGAATTGGCTGCAACATTTACAGCTGTTGAAACCTGAGTATATTTTGGAATTCCAGTGAAAAAAAAGTCGATCGGGCCCGTAGAACAACAAATTTAATTTCTTTCGAATAGAATGCAGAGGTCCAGTTCCCAACAATTTTTAAGGAGTGTCATGAAAATAGTTCACCTTATGGCCGGTCTCCACTTTCGCGCAAAATGAGTGAAAGATTTTGACCAAGGCCATTTGTCGGTTTAAAAAATGAAGCAATTCCATTGGGCAAATATGACGTAACGGTTTATTTTTTCGCTCGAAACTTTTTAATGACGTAATTTTTTCTGCTGGCAAAAATGATTAAGAAAAGGTTTTCGCTCATTTTCGCGCGAAAGTGGAGATCGGCCTTTAAAAGAAGAAAAGTGTAGATTTGAAAACCTCTGGCAGCAATGTTGACATTCCAAAGGCTTTTGGTTTTCATCCACAGATTGCTCGAAGTCCTGGCGATTCCGTTTGGCAGGTGGTTCATCAGTGGTATCATCCAAACAACTTTCCTCAGTAGAATCCTCCATAGTCTGGTTGGAACACTTCCTTTGGTGGCTTTTCGTTTTCAAATGTTTCGTTAACTTTGATTTCCTTGGGAAATATATATCACAGGTTTTGCAGAAATAGGGGTTTGTGCCGCTGTGAGTCTTCTGATGCATGATGTAATCATAACGGTGTTTGAAACTTTTCGGACACAGCGGACAGTAGAAACGACCATCTTGATCTTTCTGCGGTGTTTTTTCCGGCGAATCAAGACCTGTGGAATAAATGAGCAGTGATTAAAGCAAAGCCTAAGTAAAAAAAGTAAGTAAGTTTGCGACCGCAGTCGACGGCGACCCGAAGACTCCCTTTCCGTATAGCTGTCTACCCGAAGGTAGGGGAGGGCGACACTCCTTTCCCTGGATTTCTCCACTTAACCTTGATCCGTCTCTTTAGTTGCTGAGCATCAAGCAGAGAGGCATCAAGTACCATTTTGAGAATCTTTGGTATGGCCCGGCTGGGGATCGAACTCACACCCTTGCGCACCGTAGCTGGATGCTCTACATTCATGCTACGGTCAAAGCCTACGTCAACGACAAAAAAACGTAAAAAGCATCTTCATATACTTCGCTGAGACGGAAATCCGTTGGAAGGGAACTTTTAACACTGAAAAATAAGCAGATTTCATGCCATATACCACTGCAACAAATAATACACAAACAATTATCTGTTTTAAAATTGACATAAAATGAGAGAAGACATTGTAAGGATATATAATATGCCTTAGGTATGGGTATGTCAACAATAGAAAAATTTTTTTTGTTTCCAATTAAGTTAAAAAAATGAAATAGTTAAATAAAAATAAAAAACATGTTACTGCTTGTTTTTCATATAAATGATTTAATTTAACGTATTGTTTTTTATTACATAGGGAGGGGGCCTAATTTCATTTAGAATCTTTTGCTTATATTATAAAAAACTGACACACGCTACGGTTCCATTTTGCTTCGAAACGAAATGAAGTCATTCTATTGGTTAAATTCAATTTTTACGTCCCATGCAACCAATTGAATGGCTTCATTTCGTTGAACTGTTACCTGCGAGCGTTATAGTCTAAGATGCCCTTTGGCTTCGAAATTTGATTAATTTTTTAATGACTGTGTTTGCATAATGTCTCTAGCCTAAAAAAGATGTACCTTCATTGGATCGGGCGTCTTGTGTTGGGAAGCCATCCCCTGCATCCAAACCAGCGACAAGTGAAGAAGATAAACTCTCTGGTCGCTTGAATTTCTGCATTGTGATTAGAAAGAAAGGCGTGATACATAACAAGATAAAGTGAAAAAAATGGATGTTCACCTAAACTCTTATACACAGGAATAAGGTCTTTATGATTTTAAAGTATAAATCACACATGAGGGAAAATATCTTTAATAAGCGTGAGGTAAATTTGACATCTTGAAGACTGTTTTTTATGTATTTATTTGGCTTCAATTAAAACGAAATCATTCCTCTCTAAACTTATCTAAAAACGAAAGTACAAAAAGAATAGATGGCTATAAAGAAAGTAACAAATAGCACTGAAGCCATACTTTCTGCCTTCCTTCCGTTAGGTTAAAAGATGGTTGAAAACCTTAGTAGAAAGTCAATATTCTGCCAAAATTAGAATGAATTCAATCGTATATAAACCAGCTGTATTTGAAAAAACCCCTTCTATCAGTTATCTAAACCCAATATCTTACCCTTTCTAGAAATGTGTCTATGAGTTCTTGATACTCAGCCAAATCTTCATCGCTTTGAATCCAGAAATATCGCACATATTTCAACCGGTATGATGAACGTCCCTGAAGATAAAATGAAATTTGTTTAAAAATTATACTTCTACTCTTAGGTTCCAAATAAATGGGGGGGGGGTTGGAAAATTGTAATAATAATCGAAATTTTAATAAACGGGGAGGACCTAATTGCCAGGGGTGGAAATTGTACTTCTTAAAACCCAAAAATAAGGTAAATATAGGCTGAAATCGGGCCGAATCGGGTTGTCTTGTAAATAAACAGTCGGTCGGACGACCCGAACGCAACATATTTTTTATTGCCACCTTGGTTCCCCTCATCTCAACTTCGAAAAAGTGGGTCGGTCGGTCGGTCGGTCGGTAAAAACAAAAATGTGTTCAAAAGATATGAAGAGGGGAGTCGGGCGGGATTAAAAAACGGGTGTTTATGTCCTTGTCTGCCATCTTGTTTTTAAATAAGGTGATTCCGCTCGATCCGAAAAATACAAACCAGGAAAAATATCGGGAAACAGCTGGATTTCGGATAATACTTGGACCATTTCCGATCGCAAAATTCTTGCAGGCCGCTCGCTGTAATCATCTGACAGGTAAAATAGAAAAGTTGCCACTCAATAAGTAAATTGGGCTTTCCGACCCTCCGACTCCTCATTCTGCTCAAAAATAAGGGTATGTCGGGGGCGACGGGAATCGAACAATTTTTTACAAATGGCCTGATTTAACTATTTTAATGACCAGACAGGTCATTCATTTGAGGGCTATACATGTTAGCCTCCACTGATGCAAGTTACCCGGTCTCAAGGTATCAATACACCTTATCGGAAATTCCACCTCCTCGCGTTGTTGCTACGCAACACTTTTTGGGAGGTAAACAAAGCGCGATGTTGCAGTTTTCAGGCAAAAAACCTTACAAAACACCCAAAATATTGATGCCGAAAGAGCCTCCAAATCAACTGAAGAACCACCGAAGTTGTTGTTTTTCTCTTTCTAATAGCTTCTGCTAGCTTGTTTTTTTCAAAGTTTTTTTCAGTGTATTTTTAGGAATATATAAAAAAGCCAGATATAACATTATAAGCAAATGAGTTCTTGTTTTACGCAGGAACTTTTAGCGCTACTCACGCTACCATTTACGTTTACCTCCCAATTTCAAAGGATCCATTTTAGCGCGATTGTTTTTGTGGAATTTCCGATAAGGTGTATTGCAATTTAAGTTAACAGTAAATTTTTTTGGCTTTAACTTTATTCCATACAGTACGGCAATTTTTTACAAAATATCGAGCTCGAAATCGCACAGAAAGCTGGACCGATTGGATTATAAATAGATAGGATACCTTGCTGATTGCATTTAAAAATAGAACCCCAAAAAGTGAGTTTTCAATGACAGCCACTTTTTAGCCCACAGCGTTGACATTCTTGTGGCTGCTGTGTAGTACAAAATTCCATAAAATAAGGAAATTGATGAGCTTTCCAAAAATGCGGCTATCTTTGAAGTTGAGTGATTCAGTCCTGAAATATAAGATGGCAAAGGGAGGGCAGGTTTTGTGGCTGTATGTCACTGTGGCTCACTCAACGGGTTGGCTTATATGTGCTGTCCTGCTTTAAGACTTCAATATTTTTTAACCATTTCTCTTGAAATTGGTAGTTTAAGGTCTGATAAAGATACTTATGGGTTTAATTTGTGGCTGCAGGGTTTTCAATGGGCTTAAAATGTGGCTTCAATCAAAGCATATATGAAAAAAATTGTCAATTTTGAGCTGTAATTCTAGCCCAATGACCCAATAATTTTGGTTCCATTTTTGATATTTTGTGGATAAACCCTTTTGCTACGAGTTTCATTTGAAAAAAATGATTTTTACTCATTGAACAAATTTGTGGCTGCTGTTTTATCAACATAGTGTTTTTCTTGATTTTTGCCTCAATTTTGGCCCATTTTACAAAATTTTTTTTTTCAACCTACTTATTTTTATATATATCACCTTTAGAACCAATATTGTGAAGTTTCGTTTGAAAAGAGTTATTTTTAAAAAGGATATTCAAATTAACTTTTTTTTGCTGTTTTTGAAAACCTCACACAATTTTTGAATGCCATCAGCTTTGCCCTTGTTCTTTTTGGCGTAAAAAGTCTTATTATAAAACTATTATTTCTTATATATATTTGAGAAACCAGGCGTAGTTAATCAATATAATCGATAATCTTGAGTAATTGATAAATAATCGATAAGTAATCGATGGATTAGATATCGATTAACCGATAGAATCGATAGGTAATCAGACCTTCAAAAAATCTTGAGTATCGATCAGCGATCGATTATTTCCAAGCTATCGATTACTTATCGATCACATATCGCATAGCTTCAGCCAGGTTTCTAGCTCCCCCCAACAAAGTAAGGTCCCTCCATAATTTAGCTCCCCCAAAAAATTGCCTCGTGCTAGGTTCCCTAACACTTCAGGTCCCAAGATAAACAAAAACTAAAACATTGTTCTCCCGCCCCCGTAGAGAGAAGTCAAAAAAATATATATGTGAGTACAGTACTGATAAATGAAAACTAAATTTTACTTGTTTTAATATTTATGTTTACAAGTCTTTTGCTTTTTATATTTGATTTAATAGTAAGATAAGATATCTTTTGAATTTAGCTGAACAGCCCCCAGAGTCTCAGTCAGATCATCTAGGCTCCCCCCAACAATCTAGGTCCCCCAAATATTTTGGTAATTTTAGCCCCCAGGCTCTTTAAAGGCCAAAATATTTCTTAGCCCCCCCCCCCAAAAATAAGGGAAAAACTTTCGGAAAAAAGTTTAGAAATTATATTATTATTATTTTTAAAATGTAAACTGAGCGAAGCCGTAGCGAAATTAAAGATGGCTGACGAAACAACGATGAAAGTGAAGGAGAAAATTTAGAGTTTCATCAATTTTTGACAATTTTTTAACTTTAGGGAAGTTGATGGCCGTTAAGGTCGAGGAGGGGTCAGAGCCTTAACGGCCAAATGCCGTTAAAAAATTCGAAAATCGAAAGTTGATGGCCCCTAATTCGAAAGCGGGCATTTATTCAAAGTAATACGATCGGTATGAGATTTGGCGAATTCCAGAAATTTTCTTTACTTCATTAAATACCTTATCTTGGCCCTTTTTACGCTGGACCTTATTAGCGTTATTTTTGGGCTCGTTGGTGGAATAAGGGCCTGCGTAAAAAGGGCCGGTAATGTAGTCAATAGTCGGTCACGATCGATATATAAACGATACATGATCGAAGATAAGTAAATAATTGATAGATAAGTAATCAATGCATGAACAATAAGTAATCGATGATTGTTAACAATCGATACATGATTGATAAGTAATCGTTAGGTTGTATGTAGTCGATATGTGATCGATAAGTACCGTAAGTTGGTCTAATCTCGACATACGTCTTCCGATCTTGACACCGGATCTGTAAAATAATCAAAACAAACCTTGAATGAAATTCTTGGTATCATTCTTTCTTATCGAACAAGTTCATCCATCAAACTAGAAGTTCAGTAAACATTGCAATCCTTTCAATTAAAAAAACAGCCAAATTATAAGCAGTTTTACACAATACACGAAACGCATGCAAACTTCCTCGTAACTTTCTCTTGTCCATCATTAAAATTTTACAACTTTATTACGCTTCAAGTCACGTGATAAAAATAATTCGCGCGCTTAGTCGACCTGGTTTCCATTTCCGTATTATTTATTGCAAGCACACGCTCTAGGCGCTAGGAGGCCGCGTTAAACTTCTAGGCGCCGCACCTAGCACACCTGGTCCCTTTTCAAATTCATAAGGAAACCGGGTTCTTTTAATTATTTTCGGTTCACGGTAAAAAGGTCTACTAAAAAATTCCTCGCGTGCAAAATGTTGTTGTGATTCGGGCATCTTCGTTGAAAGCATGCTAATTAGTTTTTTAGTGATTACTACATCGTTAACAGTTAAAGTGTTCTTTTCAAATATAAGTAATAACAGTTCACATTTCTCATATTATAAACAATCTGTGACGTGATAGAGAGAGAGAGTACAATTTTTGATTGATTGATAACTTTGGGATGTATTTGTTTATGTTTGATTTTTTATTTCGAAGACCAGCCTACAGCTATGTCAAGATTGGAAGACGTATGTCGAGATTTAGACCAACTTACGGTAATCGATAGCTTGGAAATAAGCGATCGCTGATCGATACTCAAGATTTTTTGAAAGTCTGATCAGTCAGGACCTCTTTGGTCTTTTTTAACATTAGTTCGGATAGAATAATAACATACCTGATCAACACAACCAAACCTTCTGTCTTGCGTTTACTCTTTCCTTCCCAACAACTTTCGTTTTTGCTTATGTAGGTTTTAAAATCCACAAGTAATGAACCTCTTATAGCTTTATCTGAATAAATCTGCTTGAAAACCTTCTGTCAGGTTTCATTCCGTACGTTTTTTATCCACGTGGTGAACCGGTTTCCCGATTTCCCGATAATTAAAAATTGGAACTTTCCCGTGGGCACGATTGGGCGTACCGCCATCGCAAAATATTTTTCGTGAAAATTTACCGATTCTCTAACGCTAATATCATCTAGATAGGAAACAAATATTAAATTTGATTCTTTTTTTGTTCGTATTTTTAAATTTCAAGATAAAAAGAACTATCTATGAATTATTTTCTTTAACGGGCGTTGAATCGACATTGACATATTTAATGATGTCATAATCAATGCCGTGCATATTTTGTCAGCGCCGTGCATATTTTGACAACATCCTTTTCATTGGATAAATACCACTAAAATATACAAGATCAGTAAACATAAATTTATCGCCCGCGAGCACGTCTTAGCTAAGCGCACCTCTCTTATTCATTATCTAAGAATTGAAGTGGGCAAAGATTACACGCTTTTTTTTTTATAAGAATGGTGTAAATCCATTTCATCATGGATATTCTTAACTTTTTTGGCAAAATCATCCTAAAATATTCTTATAGCATTCTTATTACTTGGGGGTAATAGGCAATTTATAATTTAAAATTCTTTAAAAATGACATTCTTAGCTTGATTAGCAAAATTCCATGATGATAATATTCTTAGCATATTCTTAATTTTTTGGCCATTTTCATCATGGACATTCTTATAAAGTGTATTCTTATAAAAAAAAAAGCGTGTACCGCGCGGGCTGATAGCGGACGAAGGATTTTTGAAGATGTTTTCAGTTATAATCCAAGGTAGAACAAACTAAACATAGAAAGGGGGTATTTTTTAGTGCTCTATACGATGATCGGTATTTTTTTTGAATTCTATGTTTAGATTTTTCTACCCAGCCCCGTTGCTATGTCCGCGCGCCCTGTTGCTAAGACCTTTGCTTGAAATCGAAAGCGAAACCAAGATTATTTAGCGCACACTGCCGTTTGCGTAATATCGATAAAGTGAAATGAGGTCCTGACTGAGTCTGATTACCTATCGATTCTATCGGTTAATCGATATCTAATCCATCGATTACTTATCGATTATTTATCGATTACTCAAGATTATCGATTATATCGATTAACTACACCTGGTGGGAGAAAGCATTCAAAATTTAGTCCAGACGTCCGCACTCGATAGGATCGATCATCGGAACTGCTCGATGACGGATCGATATGTGATCGATGGATTACTTAACGATCCGGATAGGAGATCGATAGAGGATCGATACTCAAGATTT